>NW_027315746.1:13325530-13572185 GCF_026437365.1 Eucyclogobius newberryi
ATCATGGTTTTACAGAGAACACGTCCTTCTCAGCGCTTGGATTGGAAAAAAAAGGGAAATCTGCTATTGTTTAAGCATTTTACGGCTCGTTCCAGCACGGGAGAAGGTTTGAAGATAGCTTTTCAACGTGAAACAGGTGGAATTACTGTTCTCTTTTCAATATTTCTCGATAAATAGTAAATGAAACAAATGTATAACAGCAAAAGTGTTAATGTACATTACATTTACTTGTGAATATAGAATTAATCTACTATACCCTTGTTACAAACAGACTACACTGCCCCCCCATGCTGTAGAATCCATGGTTACAACAAAGTATCTATACATTTTAGCTTCTCAATCATCTGTATTTTCCGGATGCACCTTTTTTCATAGTTTTGGCCGAGGTACGACTTCTACTTATATCTATACTTATATACTTATACTCCGGAGCGACTTATATGTGATATTATTTGTTATTTTCACACTTGAACTGCATTTCATACTGCAGTGCAACTTATATATGTTTTTTTCGTCCCTATTATGCATTTTTTGGCTGGTGCGACTTATACTCCGGTGCGACTTATAGTCCAGAAAATACGGTAGTTATATTATCATAAAAATACATACACAAAGACACTAGGGCTGGGTATTGCCTAGTACCTCACGATATATATACCGATATAGGGTCCACGATACCAATCCCGATATAGCGAAATTGATACGATATGCGTCCTGATTCACGATATCCCTTAAAAGTTTAGTAAAATTATGATTTGATTAAGTAAAACAACCAAATGCATTAGAATTTTATGTTCAAACTGTCCTCAATATCAGAATACAACTGTCCTATGATGAAGTCACATGTTCAGCTCCTCAGACTCCGCCTCGTTTCAGCACTTTGTAGGTTCAAAAGTGTAATTTCAAATGACTTTATGTTGTTTTCACGATACACACCTCTGTATCGATACACGTATTGCCAAGAAGTCCATCGCGATATCTATCACGATATCGATATATTGCGCACAGCCCCTTAAAGTCACCATCTATAAAGTTATCGAAACACAAGCGCGATACGTTTTGTCCAAACTCTTCCTCGACCGTCGTATTTGCAAAGCGTTTGGTCGGACGCACGCTCGATCGTATCGGGCGCTCTCCACTTGAGCCTGATCCTAATTGAAGGATCAAAGCGGTCGGGGCCACAGTCGTAAACACAGCGGTAACACGGGATCGGGGTCGGTCAAAGAAAACGCCAAGACAAACTTCAAAGGGAACGAGCTGGCAGAGCGCTCCTGCTGGCACCGCTCCCACTTCTGCGGCGGCAACAAAAGGGCCGGACGTTCTCGGCAAGAATAACACGTTTGGAAGTATTTTATAAACCAACACATCTGATGGAGGGCAACGTTGCTGTTGTTTGTCGGTCCGTTTGCTTCACTTTGAGCTTTCTTGCTGATGAATGGAGGGATTAAGTGGCGTAGACGAGGGGGAACAGCCGCCGCGGGCCGTGTCTGGACTGAAAGCGGCAAAGATGCAGAAGATTATGAGTTTTGGGGCGAAACCCGTTGGAACAGTTGAAAGTAAATATCACTCTGATATTTTACACTCACCTGACAATGTTACACACAAACAATGGAAGATGAAAGTCTATAGAACCTAAACTGAATGTATTTTGCAGATTATATGAGCAGTTGTACTGTTAAAATCAGGCGCATGAGAATGAATGTGTATGTTGTTGTCAATCTCTCTATGGGATTACTTTAACAGAGGTTGTATAAATGAGTCTTCAGAATGAGTACTCTTTGTGAGTTTGAATCCCAGTCTCATCCCTATTTAATGTCGTCCTGTCCTGTCAAATAAAATTCTAAGTCTAATTATGATGTTTGTTGAGATAGTCCCTCTGGTGAATACTTATCATAGTTTTTCATCAGTCAATTGCTGTTTGTGAAGGAAAATGTGACAAATAAAACTTGAAAATGATATATACCTCCACTTGTGTCAGCAGGAAGCGCCGTTTTATCAAAAATGCAGAGAAAATTGCAAGAAAACCATCATTTAACGAAATAAATATGTTGTCAAGTGTAATTATTTGTCAACTCTTGTTTGCAGTATGGTTGCTAAGTAACGGTTGTGGAATTACCTCTATCTATGTCATATTTGCTGACTGTGTCAAACCAAGAAGTTACATTATACCACCAACATGGCCAAATTGGAGAAAACCAGGCGACATGTTTGGTAAAATCTTAAATGTGATCGTACTCCTGTAGTTTGACTGAAAAGTGTAATCTAATGTGTCAAATGGACTTTAAATAAAAAAAGAATGTTAAATATTATCATTGCGGTTTTGTAATGATTAATGAGTATAAGATTTTTGCTTGGCATTGAAATCAAATTTTAAATGTAAGTATTGTGAATTGTGAAAATTACATTAGAAATCTGGAAATCAATACAAATCAATACGGCTTTATTTTTGTTTTTGTACAGGTTGATATTTATTTAATTATTTCTTTTACTCTCTAGTCGGTTTTTGTTGTGCTCTATCTTTTTTGTTCTTCTTTTACATAGAAAAATAAATAGAAAAATTAAAAAATGAACAAAAATGATAATAATAATAATTAAAAAAAAAAAAAAAAAAGAAATCTGGAAATCAAAATATTACTTGGTGATATCTTGGTCGGAGAAAATGTCAGGAGTAAAAAACAGAACACTAGTGAATAACTGGTAAATCCAGTAAATTGACTTAACAAAATCCTCACAGTGATGATTAATTACAATAACAGACACTAAACGTCTTGCGGAAAGAAAACGAATCAAGCGCTGAGTGATAGATGATCAAATTAGTTTTATGAATCAAACGCCAGTAACAGAAAACAATCAATGTTATCTCCCCCGCTCACGGCTCATATAAAACTAAAGTGCATCTCATACATTTTGAAGAGCAACAGCCAGAAGAAGTCACTGCTCTAAACATGAGCCGTGTCTTTCATAAAGCCGTTGAAAGAAGCTCACGTTGTTGGTCAGCGGCGATGTAAAGTGGGAGCAGACGCAGCAGATGTTTAATTAAATCACTTTAATCAGATCCACATCATAAAAAGACTGAAGACCGATGGTTTAATAGCGCCGCAAACACACACTGCTCCCAACGGCCAAATGACAGTGAAAGGGACGTGGACAAACTGACAGGTCATGAACGTGCGGCGGGGTCAGAGGGCGGGGCCGTCTCCGTGTTGCGTGGGTCGCCCTCGGTTACAGCTCAGAAGTGACGTGGGGCGCATTCTTGAAGAGAGCGTGGAGCGTTGCTAGGCGTGACACAAATTAACTGTCAGCGCAAAATTTAAACCGCAAATAATCATCTCCGCCCGGCTTCGACTAGAGCAGGGGCGTCCAAACTTTTTTCACAGAGGGTGGCATTTTGAAACTTATACGGCGCAGAGGGCCACAAACAACCCAAAAATGTCGATTTTTTGTTGCATTTGACATAGTTTTGATGCCTCCACACCGTTAATAAGACTTGGAACATTAATATTATGTTGGTATAACATCAAAATGCATCAATCTCTCCAATTTTACAGTAAAAACTACTACTTTTTGTTGTTTGGCCCAACATAGCAGGAAGCCGGAGGGCTGACAAAAATTGGTCTGAGGGCCGCATTTGGCCCCCGGGCCTTAGTTTGGACTTGCCTGGACTAGAGAGAAGAAGAGACTTTATTTACTGTAGTAGTCAAGTACCAACAAGTTATGCAGAGTACTTTTGGGGCTCACTTTGTATATAAACGTTGTTTGGTGCTCACTTTTAATCATATATATTTTTAATTTTTTTTTTGAGGAGGGAAAGAACATTTGAAAGCGTTCATTAAGTAATAATACAACTTTTCTTAGTAATAATGACAGATGCTAATTACTTACAAGTGTTTCATTCTGCTGTTTGTTGTTTTGCAGCTCATGTCTTTGTATACTAAATACTCATATATTTGTACATTAACATTCTGGAAGTGTCCTTCAGAGTTACTGTGCCAGGAGCATAACGCTGTTTCAATATTATGGTTCATAGCTATCAACATTTTTATTACACTTACCACAGTTCTGTCTGTGCGTCATGTAGCTGAAGGTGTTAGCGTTAGCATACGTCATGTAGCTGAAGGTGTTAGCGTTAGCATACGTACACCTATTCACCATGTTGTTCTCAAATCTTTATCAAATACATTTCCACAACTTTCCACGACTTATACTCCAGTGCGACTTATATATATGCTTTTTTCTTCTGTATCATGCATTTTTTTGCCTGGTGTGACTTATACTCTGGAGTGACTTATAGTCTGGAAAATACGGTAGTACCGTAATATCAATTAGTATCTGTAGTATTATAGTTTTTATAGTATTATAGTTGTAAAAATAATTCAAATTCAGATAAAGTGGTAGAAATAATAAAAGCAGAAGAAATGAGACGAGCAGATTATGTCAAAGTTGTAATTGTAGTATTAGGAGTATTAGTAGTAGTATTAGTAGTAGTAGTATTAGTATTAGTAGTAGTATTAGTAGTAGTAGTAGTAGTATTAGTAGTAGTATTAGTAGTAGTAGTAGTAGTAGTAGTAGTAGTAGTAGTAGTAGTAGTAGTAGCAGTAGTAGCTAATATTGAAACGCAGGTTAATCCCAGTAAACTCTTTCCTAAATGTAGTAAATCATCAAAAACATGTGCTGCAGAAACATAAATAGCAGAATGAAATGTCTCTATAATTAGTCATGAATGTTACTTCGCCTCGACAGCTCAAACCTTATCATAGCAAACAAACAAATCCTCCACTTGTGCAAAGAAAATGCACCTGCAGTAAATATCAGAACACAAAAAATCTTGTTCCAGCTGTCATTTATTGAAGCTGATAAAGTCATTATTGAGTTGTGGTGTAGTTTATATTTCAGTCTTGTGTTAGAAATACAACACTAAAAAAACTAAAGCCACTGTTCAATAGTTGATCTTTCCTCAAACCACGACTGCGCTGAAAACCCTTCGCTCCCCCTCTCTTTCCGTCCCATTAGTAACACAATATATGTTTTTATGACGCTTTTTGTGTGAGCGGGTGAGAGAGAGAGGTCTTAACCTAAAACCCCCGTCAGGAGAAAATCACTGGGAGAAATGCACATAAAAACAAGATGGTGGCGAGCCCTTTATTCATGGATTTTTGAGATTTATGCTTAAATATTTCACTTTTCTTTTAAAATTGAAGTGTATATTGAATTTGCTAGTTTGACATTTAAACAGAAATTGGTTTTGTTCAAATATTGAATGGAGACGCGCCTCAAAGGGTGAAATATTCTGATAAAGAGGAACATGAAACATAATTTTTCAATGATATTCCGAGGCAGCAAACACAAGGCCAGATCAGATTAAAAAAATATTAATTTAACTTTCTACGTTCTGGTTTTATTTCAGCCCATACTATTTCCTGACCTCGGCACTTTAAAACAATATAATGGTTTGTCCAAAAATGTGACCATAAATATTTTGTTGGAGAACTGAAGCGGAAAAGAACGCAGCTCAATGGTTGCTTTAGAAGAAGACGTTTTACGGCTGTTTCATGGAATTTTAACTTTGGGAAAGCACCGTATGGCAGTGGTTAAGGGCGTTTAATTTTACGGCCTGGGCAGCAGACTTAATTCATTTTCTGTTCAGGAACATAAAGATTAAACATGGAATTGAGATGGATTTTCAGGCGCACTACCAATAAATCCAAAATGAGATGCAACGTGGAGTTTATTTGAACAACACTATTAGAGGTTAAGCAACATATTTTGATGTTTCTTGGTAAGCGAGAATCTTTTGTCAATACTAAACCAGTTAACAAAAGGAGTGACTATTACGTTTCAAGGTTTATTAGGATTTTAAGTGAATCAAAAAGCACTATACAAAATACAAGAGGAAAATATGTGATCAGAGTAAGGATTTAGTTGCTATCTCCAAAAAAACATGACATTTATATTATTTATTGTATGATAGAAGTAACTTGACATGATTACCGTATTTTCCAGATTCAAAACTTTTCATTGTTTTGACCAGGACGCGACTTACTCCGGATCGATTTATGTGTGATATTTTGTTATTTTCACACTGACAACCACAAGAGGGCGCTCTAGGCTCTAAGTGATGCAGAAGAAGAATCTGCACTTCCTCTTCCTCTGGAGTTTGTGGAGTTGTTTAGAAGTGACACAGAGGAAGAAGAATTCAATGGATTTAGTGATTTGGGGTAAAACTGATGCTTTGGTAAACTTGTTAGCATGTTCTTTATGCTATAGTTATCTGAATAACTGTTAATATGTTACGTTAACATACCAGACACAGTTCTGTCTGTGCCTCATGTAGCTGAAGGTGTTAGCGTTACCATACATCATGTAGCTGAAGGTGTTAGCGTTACCATACATCATGTAGCTGAAGGTGTTAGCGTTAGCATACGTACACCTATTCACCATGTTCTCTCATCTGTTATTATTTTAAACTGCATTTCAAGATGAAATGTCTGTTCTTGATCTTGGATTTTTTAGCAAATAAATTTCCCCAAAAATGCGACTTATACTCCAGTGAGACTTATATATGTTTTTTTCTTCCCTATTATGCATTTTTTGGCTGGTGCGACTTATAATCCAGAAAATACGGTAATGTCATTGACCCGGTCTTGTGTCCGTACCTGCCCGCCCGCTCGCTCAGGGTCTGCAGTAACATGCCCACCTCGGCCCTCACCAGCTGCTTCACTGCAGGAGGGTCGGCCAGAGGGGCTCTGTGTCCCCCAGGCCCAGACAGTGGGGCCCCAGTGTGGCTACAGACGCCCAGCTGAGCGTCCTCCAACATCCTCTGCCACATCTCCATCTGCAAACAGCACCAGACATTAGGTATATTCCAAAAAATACTACTAGATACATACTACTACTAGAGCTCTGTGTACTGAGGCAGGACAATTTGGGAATAAAAAATAAAAAAAATATTGTAAATTTTTCGGTATCGGTAATATATTACGTGCTTGTAATGTGTCTTTTCAAATTACAATTCAGTTCATTGTAAACATTTTAGACGCTTCCGAGACCAAGAGAGTTAAAGGTGAACCTGCTCGTCTCCATGGTGATTTTATTGCTTTGTCTAGAATAGACCATGTTACAGGTCAAATCTGTGAAGAGGCGAGCCTGCTTGTGGTAAGGTATTTCTAGCTTTTAAAAATATATATATAAGTTTAATGGCATCTGTGGAACATTCCAGGCAAAAAAATGAAAAGGACATGTATTGTCACTCCACCAAAAACACGTTGTGCACCTTTAACATAGAAGAAAAAAGCAAATATTAAGCTTTGAGCAGGTCTAAACTTTGATTAGAAGCAGATATTTCATTGGTAAAATCAGAAATGTTTTATTGCCATTACTGATGAACAGAATTCACAAACATAGGAACTTGCTCTGATGATTTGGTGCAACATAAAACAATTAACAATGATAAAACAATATAAAATCAAGAAGAAAAACGATTTAAAACAGCAATTTGTGTTTCCCTCTAAAGCGTCCTGTTGGGCCACATGCAATAAGCCGTAACCGCGGTGATGCAGAGATGTGTCACTGTCACTCGCAGCGCCGCTCCCTGCTGAGATCAGAGAGTGACATTTATGTCTCCGAGACGACAGCTGAGGTTATTCTGTGATGATGATGATGATGATGATGATGCAGCAGTGAAAATGCAATTTATTACACATTCTTTTGCCCTTAAACTATGAGGCAAGTTTGGGTTGAAAGTCACCAAAATGTCACTATTTTACCATGTTTTTATCATAACTCTGAAGCTAATGGCAAGAATAAGAGAGTTAAACTATATCACAAAAACCATTATGGACAACAAGGATTTCCTCATCATGTCAAGAATTAAAACATTAAAAAGATTGTGGTTTGTTTGTTGATTTTCCTACTGTGTTATATCATGTTATTGTCATTGTCTTTGTATATATTTGTATTTGAATTGTTTTTTTATTCTATGTGAACATGTGTTTGATTGATCGTGTGAATATTTGCTATATATTTGTTAAATTATCCCAATACAATATTCAGACAATTATGGCAACCAATCAGAAATGTGCAAAAACGTGTCTGACGCAGTCACGACTCAAGCGTTGCACAAAAACTGAGCAGCAAAAGTGCGTTTATATATTATTCCCTGGTTTAAAAGACAAGTTGACTGTGTTGCCGCAGCAGAGATGACACGATTATCACAGGTTTGTCCTCTGTGCATTATTCAGTATCTACTGTACTGCGCTTTTAACTGAATTTGATGTTGTAAAGCAATTTAAATGCAAGACCGGACCAGATTCTGTGCTCTGGTCCTGTTCAAGATGTTGTTCAAGCCTGATATGACCCACAATGTGTTTAGCCTTGGTTCAGGACCAGGTCTAGTTCTAAATCTGATGCTATGATTGGCTGTATTTCAAGTCGGGTGATTGACTGACACTAGGTTGGTCTTTGCTTAGTCCTGTTTTCACGTGACAGAGCAAGATTATGAACTGAAACAATATATTTCTTGTTTGTGGGTATTGGATGTTAATAAAACAATTGTGGTGCAGTTTTTTTAAAAGCCCTCCAAGACATCTGGCCCCATAAAGAATATAATGGAACAGCCCTGCTACATACTCAATAAAGTATATGGCACTATAATACTTAAAGTTTTTTTCAGCCCTGCATGTATTAGAGTCTGAAAGATTTGCATAATCTCTCAAGTACAGAGTGAGTGGCAATGTAGTGAGTTGGTGAAAACTGAATATTTGTGAGTCTTGAATCCTATAAACAGGATTACTTAAACATTAAAGTAAACTAATGATGAATGAATGCCGTTATGACATGGTTCAAAATACATAAAAGTGAATAAAAAAGTTCTAGCTGTGATTAGTGCAGGTCAGAGGAAGGTCTAAAATACTAGAGTGCACTTCCTTCAAGAACCATGTCTTCAACAGTAACTGACATGTCACTTCACACCTGGTGCGTTAGTGGAAAACAGTATTTGTATCACCGTTTCCACAGCAACTGCGCACGTCTTCCAAAAAGGCCATTTAAACCTGCAATAAAACCTCTAATTTAGAAAGTAACACATAATTAGCGCAGGAAAGTTGTGCGTGCCATTAAGTCTCTCCCTCTGAACTCCTGTGTTATTGAGGACGTTTCACCAGACACGTCTTTCCTTTGCAGGGCTTATTTATGTTTACTCTGCACAACACAACAGATTATAACAAAAGCCCATCGGGATTTTTAAAGTTACGTTTTGAAGGAGAGCTGCATTTCAGAGGCAGCCAGATTGGTCTTGTAGGAGGCCAGAAAAAAGGGGTGTAATGTTCCCTCTGATGTAACCGGCGTAGACAATGGGGACCTTGATGGAGCGCCGGAATGGAGAGGCTACTCTTACTTTTCAGAGTAGCTCGCCCAGCGATGGAATTCATTAGAGCGCCGCCTGCAACAGAAGCAGACGAACGAGGAGCCAGGAGCCAGGAGAGAGGAGAGAGGAGCGAGGAGAGAGGAGCGAGGAGAGAGGGGCGAGGAGAGAGGAGTGAGGAGAGAGGAGCGAGGAGCGAGGAGAGAGGAGCGAGGAGAGAGGAGCGAGGAGATAGGAGTGAGGAGAGAGGAGAGAGGAGCGAGGAGAGAGGAGAGAGGAGAGAGGAAAGAGGAGAGAGGAGAGAGGAGCGAGGAGCGAGGAGAGAGGAGATAGGAGAGAGGAGCGAGGAGCGAGGAGCGAGGAGCGAGGAGAGAGGAGAGAGGAGCGAGGAGCGAGGAGAGAGGTGAGAGGAGAGAGGAGAGAGGGACGAGGTGAGAGGAGAGAGGAGAGAGGAGAGAGGAGAGAGGAGAGAGGAGCGAGGAGAGAGGAGAGAGGAGAGAGGGACGAGGAGAGAGGTGAGAGGAGAGAGGAGAGAGGAGAGAGGAGAGAGGAGAGAGGAGAGAGGGGAGAGGGACGAGGAGAGAGGTGAGAGGAGAGAGGAGAGAGGAGAGAGGAGCGAGGAGCGAGGAGAGAGGAGAGAGGTGAGAGGAGAGAGGAGAGAGGGACGAGGAGAGAGGAGAGAGGAGAGAGGAGAGAGGAGCGAGGAGAGAGGAGAGAGGAGAGAGGGACGAGGTGAGAGGAGAGAGGAGAGAGGAGAGAGGGGAGATGGACGAGGAGAGAGGTGGGAGGAGAGATGAGAGAGGAAAGAGGAGAGAGGAGAGAGGAGAGAGGAAAGAGGGGAGAGGAGAGAGGAGAGAGGAGAGAGGAGCGAGGAGCGAGGAGCGAGGAGAGAGGAGATAGGAGAGAGGAGAGAGGAGCGAGGAGAGAGGAGAGAGGAGCGAGGAGCGAGGAGAGAGGAGAGAGGAGAGAGGAGAGAGGAGAGAGGAGTGAGGTGAGAGGAGAGAGGAGAGAGGGACGAGGAGAGAGGAGAGAGGAGAGAGGAGAGAGGAGCGAGGAGAGAGGAGAGAGGAGAGAGGGACGAGGAGAGAGGTGAGAGGAGAGAGGAGAGAGGAGAGAGGGGAGAGGGACGAGGAGAGAGGTGAGAGGAGAGAGGAGAGAGGAGAGAGGAAAGAGGGGAGAGGGGAGAGGAGAGAGGAGAGAGGAGCGAGGAGAGAGAAGAGAGGAGAGAGGAGCGAGGAGAGAGGAGAGAGGGACGAGGAGAGAGGTCAGAGGAGAGAGGAGCGAGGAGCGAGGAGCGCGTGGAGAGGAGAGAGGAGAGAGGAGCGAGGAGCGAGGAGTGAGGTGAGAGGAGAGAGGAGAGAGGAGAGAGGAGTGAGGAGAGAGGAGCGAGGAGCGCGTGGAAAGGAGAGAGGAGAGAGGAGCGAGGAGAGAGGAGCGAGGGGAGAGCAGAGAGGAGAGAGGAGAGAGGAGAGAGGAGCGAGGAGAGAGGAGAGAGGAGAGAGGAGAGAGGAGCGAGGAGCGAGGAGCGAGGAGATAGGAGATAGGAGAGAGGAGAGAGGAGAGAGGAGAGAGGAGAGAGGAGCGAGGAGCGAGGAGAGAGGAGCGAGGACCAGGTCTAGTTCTAAATCTGATGCTATGATTGGCTGTATTTCAAGTCGGGTGATTGACTGACACTAGGTTGGTCTTTGCTTAGTCCTGTTTTCACGTGACAGAGCAAGATTATGAACTGAAACAATATATTTCTTGTTTGTGGGTATTGGATGTTAATAAAACAATTGTGGTGCAGTTTTTTTAAAAGCCCTCCAAGACATCTGGCCCCATAAAGAATATAATGGAACAGCCCTGCTACATACTCAATAAAGTATATGGCACTATAATACTTAAAGTTTTTTTCAGCCCTGCATGTATTAGAGTCTGAAAGATTTGCATAATCTCTCAAGTACAGAGTGAGTGGCAATGTAGTGAGTTGGTGAAAACTGAATATTTGTGAGTCTTGAATCCTATAAACAGGATTACTTAAACATTAAAGTAAACTAATGATGAATGAATGCCGTTATGACATGGTTCAAAATACATAAAAGTGAATAAAAAAGTTCTAGCTGTGATTAGTGCAGGTCAGAGGAAGGTCTAAAATACTAGAGTGCACTTCCTTCAAGAACCATGTCTTCAACAGTAACTGACATGTCACTTCACACCTGGTGCGTTAGTGGAAAACAGTATTTGTATCACCGTTTCCACAGCAACTGCGCACGTCTTCCAAAAAGGCCATTTAAACCTGCAATAAAACCTCTAATTTAGAAAGTAACACATAATTAGCGCAGGAAAGTTGTGCGTGCCATTAAGTCTCTCCCTCTGAACTCCTGTGTTATTGAGGACGTTTCACCAGACACGTCTTTCCTTTGCAGGGCTTATTTATGTTTACTCTGCACAACACAACAGATTATAACAAAAGCCCATCGGGATTTTTAAAGTTACGTTTTGAAGGAGAGCTGCATTTCAGAGGCAGCCAGATTGGTCTTGTAGGAGGCCAGAAAAAAGGGGTGTAATGTTCCCTCTGATGTAACCGGCGTAGACAATGGGGACCTTGATGGAGCGCCGGAATGGAGAGGCTACTCTTACTTTTCAGAGTAGCTCGCCCAGCGATGGAATTCATTAGAGCGCCGCCTGCAACAGAAGCAGACGAACGAGGAGCCAGGAGCCAGGAGAGAGGAGAGAGGAGCGAGGAGAGAGGAGCGAGGAGAGAGGGGCGAGGAGAGAGGAGTGAGGAGAGAGGAGCGAGGAGCGAGGAGAGAGGAGCGAGGAGAGAGGAGCGAGGAGATAGGAGTGAGGAGAGAGGAGAGAGGAGCGAGGAGAGAGGAGAGAGGAGAGAGGAAAGAGGAGAGAGGAGAGAGGAGCGAGGAGCGAGGAGAGAGGAGATAGGAGAGAGGAGCGAGGAGCGAGGAGCGAGGAGCGAGGAGAGAGGAGAGAGGAGCGAGGAGCGAGGAGAGAGGTGAGAGGAGAGAGGAGAGAGGGACGAGGTGAGAGGAGAGAGGAGAGAGGAGAGAGGAGAGAGGAGAGAGGAGCGAGGAGAGAGGAGAGAGGAGAGAGGGACGAGGAGAGAGGTGAGAGGAGAGAGGAGAGAGGAGAGAGGAGAGAGGAGAGAGGAGAGAGGGGAGAGGGACGAGGAGAGAGGTGAGAGGAGAGAGGAGAGAGGAGAGAGGAGCGAGGAGCGAGGAGAGAGGAGAGAGGTGAGAGGAGAGAGGAGAGAGGGACGAGGAGAGAGGAGAGAGGAGAGAGGAGAGAGGAGCGAGGAGAGAGGAGAGAGGAGAGAGGGACGAGGTGAGAGGAGAGAGGAGAGAGGAGAGAGGGGAGATGGACGAGGAGAGAGGTGGGAGGAGAGATGAGAGAGGAAAGAGGAGAGAGGAGAGAGGAGAGAGGAAAGAGGGGAGAGGAGAGAGGAGAGAGGAGAGAGGAGCGAGGAGCGAGGAGCGAGGAGAGAGGAGATAGGAGAGAGGAGAGAGGAGCGAGGAGAGAGGAGAGAGGAGCGAGGAGCGAGGAGAGAGGAGAGAGGAGAGAGGAGAGAGGAGAGAGGAGTGAGGTGAGAGGAGAGAGGAGAGAGGGACGAGGAGAGAGGAGAGAGGAGAGAGGAGAGAGGAGCGAGGAGAGAGGAGAGAGGAGAGAGGGACGAGGAGAGAGGTGAGAGGAGAGAGGAGAGAGGAGAGAGGGGAGAGGGACGAGGAGAGAGGTGAGAGGAGAGAGGAGAGAGGAGAGAGGAAAGAGGGGAGAGGGGAGAGGAGAGAGGAGAGAGGAGCGAGGAGAGAGAAGAGAGGAGAGAGGAGCGAGGAGAGAGGAGAGAGGGACGAGGAGAGAGGTGAGAGGAGAGAGGAGCGAGGAGCGAGGAGCGCGTGGAGAGGAGAGAGGAGAGAGGAGCGAGGAGCGAGGAGTGAGGTGAGAGGAGAGAGGAGAGAGGAGAGAGGAGTGAGGAGAGAGGAGCGAGGAGCGCGTGGAAAGGAGAGAGGAGAGAGGAGCGAGGAGAGAGGAGCGAGGGGAGAGCAGAGAGGAGAGAGGAGAGAGGAGAGAGGAGCGAGGAGAGAGGAGAGAGGAGAGAGGAGAGAGGAGCGAGGAGCGAGGAGCGAGGAGATAGGAGATAGGAGAGAGGAGAGAGGAGAGAGGAGAGAGGAGAGAGGAGCGAGGAGCGAGGAGAGAGGAGCGAGGAGCGAGGAGAGAGGAGCGAGGAGCGAGGAGAGAGGAGAGAGGTGAGAGGAGAGAGGAGAGAGGGACGAGGAGAGAGGAGAGAGGAGAGAGGAGCGAGGAGAGAGGAGAGAGGAGAGAGGGACGAGGAGAGAGGTGAGAGGAGAGAGGAGAGAGGAGAGAGGAGAGAGGAGAGAGGAGAGAGGAGAGAGGAGAGAGGGGAGATGGACGAGGAGAGAGGTGGGAGGAGAGAGGAGAGAGGAAAGAGGGGAGAGGAGAGAGGAGAGAGGAAAGAGGGGAGAGGAGAGAGGAGAGAGGGGAGAGGAGCGAGGAGAGAGGAGAGAGGGACGAGGAGAGAGGTGAGAGGAGAGAGGAGAGAGGAGAGAGGAGCGAGGAGAGAGGAGAGAGGGGAGAGGGACGAGGAGAGAGGTGAGAGGAGAGAGGAGAGAGGAGCGAGGAGTGAGGAGCGAGGAGCGAGGAGAGAGGAGAGAGGAGAGAGGAGCGAGGAGAGAGGAGAAAGGAGAGAGGAGCGAGGGGAGAGGAGAGAGGAGCGAGGAGAGAGGAGAGAGGGGAGAGGGGAGAGGAGAGAGGAGAGAGGAGAGAGGAGAAAGAGAGAGGAGCGAAGAGCGAGGAGCGAGGAGAGAGAAGCGAGGATCGAGGAGATAGGAGCGAGGAGAGAGGAGAGAGGAGCGAGGAGAGAGGGGAAAGGAGCGAGGAGAGAGGAGAGAGGAGAGAGGAGAGAGGAGATAGGAGCGAGGAGAGAGGAGAGAGGAGAGAGGGGAGAGGAGAGAGGAGCGAGGAGCGAGGAGAGAGGAGAGAGGAGATAGGAGATAGGCGATAGGAGCGAGGAGCGAGGAGAGAGGAGAGAGGAGCGAGGAGAGAGGAGAGAGGAGAGAGGAGAGAGGAGAGAGGAGAGAGGAGATAGGAGCGAGGAGAGAGGAGAGAGGAGAGAGGGGAGAGGAGAGAGGAGCGAGGAGCGAGGAGAGAGGAGAGAGGAGATAGGAGATAGGAGATAGGAGCGAGGAGCGAGGAGAGAGGAGAGAGGAGCGAGGAAAGAGGAGAGAGGAGAGAGGAGATAGGAGAGAGAGAGAGGAGATAGGAGCGAGGAGAGAGGAGAGAGGAGAGAGGAGAGAGGAGCGAGGAGCGAGGAGAGAAAGGCACGTAGGAGTGAGATGCAGGGCTTTGAACGCACACCTGAGAGTTAAATAAGGCGCGCTGTGATGTTTAGTTTCACAGGAAACACCTCCGGGGCGTCGCTCTGAGGAGACGTGTGCGCTGGAGGAACAAGAGTGGCCCAGATCCGGGTCATTCGAGCAGCTACAATAGTGTCGAAAATGAAAAGTGCTGTAAGTAAAAGCATAACATTTACATCACAGGTACTAACACGAGCAACTCGGACTGGTGTTTGTGGAATATGTTGATTTTAAAGGTGTCTTAAACATTTATAGTCTCTTTAAAATTGCATATAGGGGTGTCCTTGATTAAGTTTTGGATTTAGCATATTTAGTAAATTGTGAAATCGGCCGTGACAAAATCACAATTATGTATTTTATCAATCGTAAATCAGAAACAAAGAGCCATACGTTTTGATAGAATGGCACACGCTCACAATTACATGCAAGTGAATACCAGCAATGCCAAATAACTAATTAGACTGAAATAACGACGTCACTCGGGTAATGCAGCGTTAATTATAACACAGAGAAACATAGCGGAATATACATAAATATGTTTTGGACACTTTCCTTTCAATCCCTTTCATCTCTGACACAAACAGAGCGGTGAACATGGTTTGATCAACAACAGATCCATTTTCTGACTCTTGCACAACAGTATTTTGAAAATAAATGTGTTACAGTGTTTTTAACCCAGCTAAAGCCAGATTAATATCACTTTTCTAATGAGGTTATCGCTGTGCTATGGATCTGGAATGGAGTTTGGACCAATCACAGCGCCCAATGGACATGTTCATACAGTACATTTCACTTTTTTACCCTATACATCGTTAGCAAACAGCAATAAAACGCTTCTGTGGCCAAATGTTAACCTCAAACGTAACCTTTAAACGTAACCTCCGCGACGATCCATCTGGCAGCGCGAGTGTAATTGTTTTCACTGTTTCCCAAAAGCACTAAAATGCATGATTCACACAGAGAACGTTATTATTGCTGGTCACGTGTGGAGCTTTGAGCGGGCGGGACGGTAAACGCGTGGACAGGAAGTGCACGGAGCGACCGCGGGGGAGATCTGAGGCCGACTGTGACCCAGCACTTTCCCCAAACACAAGAGCCGTTCAGAGGCCGAGATAACATCTGCACGTGGGAATGTTTCACTGACATGTTTGAGAGGGAAGTGGAGGGAACAGAGGAGAGGAAGCGTTTGAAAAGTTCTTACTGTGATGGCCGTTGATGTAACACAGATTTTAGGGTAAAAAGATGTAGTGTGTAGTTCTTAATACATGAAATGATTCAAAAGTGAATGCATGGTGTAGATTGGATCCATTTTGTTCTGCTGGAAATTAACTTTGTTCTTGTTAATAGTGTATTCCATGCTGTTATGTGAGGGGAATTTTTATAAATAATTGAAGTAAATGTATGAAAAAGAGTGGCATAATGTATAAAGTCAACATTTATTTTTTGGGGGTGGACTGCTGTGTTTATGTGGTAAAATGCACTTGATTAAAAAAAAAAGATATATATATATATATATATATATATATATATATATATATATATATATATATACATGAAATAATGAAATTAAAATAAAAAAAATTAAATAAATGAGTAAAAATAGAAATACAAAATAAAAATAAAACAACAATTTAAAAATAAATAAATAATAAAAATAATTTAAAAAAAACAAATAAAAGTAAAATGCACATAAATGCAGGAGTCGGAGAAAAAACTCAGGAACTCGAATGAAATGCTGCGGCTCGACTTCCACATGCTGCTCAGAGATGGACGAAAATCTGCTGATTTGACAATTTCTCTTAAACATTTGAGCTCTTTGACTAAACATTAAAACATTTAAGGGTTTACTGTCATTTGTCCTTATCATACGAGCACCAGATTTGCACAAGAAAGACCTGATACTACAGTTTTAACTAACAACAGACGTAACGTTAACAGGCTAAAGTACAAATGGCTCTATTAAACGCCAATTGGATTCAGAGATTTCATTATCGCTCACGTCAAAATCCCGAGAATCCGAGATAAAAGCTCTTGAATACAAACAAGAACCTCGACATCAGAAGAACAAGCGCCTGAGGACCACATAAATGCAGCAGAAGTTAAACAACATGGTTAGAACTGTTGTGTTCTGTACTCTTGAATACAACGTTTACTGAATGCTTCACTGGCTCAGAGTTAAACACGCTTTATTTACTTTACTTTTGAGAGAGGAAAAGTCAACGGGAAAAAAGAGGGGACGTTTTCAAACCCATTCGAGAAATCGGAAATACACATTGCCTACAGTAGCTTCAAGAAAACGTGGCAGTTGACCCACTTAAGGTTGTAATTTGCACCTCTGCGTCCCCCTCACCTTCTCTGTGTGAGGTCAGTCTGGCTGCGCTGCGTAAATATTCAAGTCTGTCTTGTGCAGAACGCAACATTATTCCCCTTTTTTATCACAATAGCGTCCTTAAATCATATTATTACAGGCAACTTCACCTACTTCTAACCCGCTTACGCAACGTAACTCTACACTTCTCAAACAGTTTGGTCAGGAATGCTTCTGTGCACTTTTTCCCCTCCGCTAAAAAAGGAAATACTTTGAGGTGGTGCAGTGGCTTTGCAGGACTTTTTGATTGGACTAAATGACAAAAACAGAGAAAACGTACGAGACATTGGAATGAGCGGGGAGCAGTCTCGCCTCGTTGGACAAGATGGAGGGGAACATGATGTGGAAAGTTGAACCGATAAATGACTAAGAAAACATTACCAGTATTTATTGAATCTAGTTTTTAAAATCTAAATCTTTTATGTGCTGAATGAGCATTCGTTGATGTGTGTGATTTTTGATGGTAAAACCTGAAGGGAGTGAAATTGGTCAAACGGTACTTATAAAACAGTGGTGTAAAGTGACAAACATAAAAGTACTGTACTAAAGTGAAATGGTGAGGTACCTGTTTGTTACTTAAGTACTTTTTACAGTGAGTCATTTTTCTTCAACATTTGAGGTGTGAATAATTACAAACTAGTATTTACATTGATTTTTCCTCTCTCCTGTACGTGTACTGGCTTCTTCTCCCACTGCTGAGGCCTGGGACAATATACTGTCTTCCAATACATCATCACACAGTTTTGTAGTATCATGCCGTATACCGTCAGACCACATGTATTGCAATACTTTAAGGACTTTTGTTTCTAATAAAGCTGCAGTGCTGTCACAGTTATATTGACATTTGCTGAGCAGGAAAGAGTTCAACTTACTTTCTAGTACTCGATCGGCCAAACACTATGCTGCAGATTGGCAGCGTCGCTTTCATCAGTCTGCCCCAGGGCAGCTGTGGCTACAATAGTAGACACCACCGAGTGGGGGGTTAAAGAATAATGATATAATGCTTTGACAAGAGAAAAGCATTATTAAGAGCTCGCTGACTGAGCTAAAGTGACAGACACATGCAGTTTGTTGGCATCAGTGTTGTTTATAAGAGCTTTGGTGCTGATTGATTAAAAAAGGGAAGAAACTTGTATTACAACCTGAGCCATTAATGTGTATCCGATTTACTGTTGGAATCTTGACTTGTGTTATCTATTCATTTCACTCAGGCCAAGGTATTGCAGTTCTAAATAAATGAAAACGTAATTGAACTTTTTTCAATTACATTTTTTCCCTCTTTTATTATGGGCAAAATATTGTAATATAAAGAATACTTGCACATGTTAGTACTTACCTCTGCGTATGCCTCCGTGTACCTGTCCACCAGCGAGTGTCCCAGGGCAGTGTGGATCTTTGGCAGCTCCGACTCGGACACATGTTCCCTGATGAGGCTCCACAGAGACTGGGCAGTGCTCCACGGGACGTCCTCCATCAGAGCTCTGCATGTGAGAGCGAGGGAAGGGAAACCAGCTCAACACGTGATAAACACAGAGACAACGTTCTGACAACGTTCTGACATCGTTCTGACATCGTTCCGACAACGTTCTGACATCGTTCTGACAACGTTCTGACATCGTTCTGACAACGTTCTGACAACGTTCTGACATCGTTCTGACAACGTTCTGACATCGTTCTGACATCGTTCCGACAACGTTCTGACATCGTTCTGACAACGTTCTGACATCGTTCTGACAACGTTCTGACAACGTTCTGACATCGTTCTGACATCGTTCTGACAACGTTCTGACATCGTTCTGACATCGTTCTGACAACGTTCTGACATCGTTCTGACATCGTTCCGACAACGTTCTGACATCGTTCTGACAACGTTCTGACATCGTTCTGACAACGTTCTGACAACGTTCTGACATCGTTCTGACATCGTTCTGACAACGTTCTGACATCGTTCTGACAACGTTCTGACATCGTTCTGACATCGTTCCGACAACGTTCTGACATCGTTCTGACAACGTTCTGACATCGTTCTGACAACGTTCTGACAACGTTCTGACATCGTTCTGACATCGTTCTGACAACGTTCTGACATCGTTCTGACAACGTTCTGACATCGTTCTGACATCGTTCTGACAACGTTCTGACATCCTTCTGACATCGTTCTGACATCGTTCTGACAACGTTCTGACATCGTTCTGACATCGTTCTGACATCGTTCTGACAACGTTCTGACATCGTTCTGACATCGTTCTGACAACGTTCTGACATCGTTCTGACATCGTTCTGACAACGTTCTGACAACGTTCTGACAATGTTCTGACATCGTTCTGACATCGTTCTGACAACGTTCTGACAACGTTCTGACAACATCGTTCTGACAACGTTCTGACATCGTTCTGACATCGTTCTGACAACGTTCTGACATCGTTCTGACAACGTTCTGACAACGTTCTGACATCGTTCTGACATCGTTCTGACAACGTTCTGACATCGTTCCGACATCGTTCCGACATAGTTCTGACAACTTTCTGACATCGTTCTGACAACGTTCTGACAACGTTCTGACATCGTTCTGACAACGTTCTGACATCGTTCTGACAACGTTCTGACAACGTTCTGACAATGTTCTGACAACGTTCTGACATCGTTCTGACATCGTTCTGACATCGTTCTGACATCGTTCTGACAACGTTCTGACATCGTTCCGACATCGTTCCGACATAGTTCTGACAACGTTCTGACATCGTTCTGACATCGTTCTGACATCGTTCTGACAACGTTCTGACAACGTTCTGACAATGTTCTGACAACGTTCTGACAATGTTCTGACATCGTTCTGACATCGTTCTGACAACGTTCTGACAACATCGTTCTGACAACATCGTTCTGACAACGTTCTGACATCGTTCTGACATCGTTCTGACAACGTTCTGACATCGTTCCGACACCGTTCCGACATAGTTCTGACAACTTTCTGACATCGTTCTGACAACTTTCTGACATCGTTCTGAAAACATTCTGACATCGTTCTGACAACGTTCTGACATCGTTCTGACAACGTTCTGACATCGTTCTGACATCGTTCTGACAACGTTCTGACAACGTTCTGACATCGTACATCGTTCTGACATTGTTCTGACAACGTTCTGACATCGTTCTGACATCGTTCTGACAACGTTCTGACATCGTTCTGACATCGTTCTGACAACGTTCTGACAACGTTCTGACATCGTTCTGACATCGTTCTGACAACGTTCTGACAACGTTCTGACATCGTACATCGTTCTGACATCGTTCTGACATCGTTCTGACATCGTTCTGACAACGTTCTGACATCGTTCTGACATCGTTCTGACAACGTTCTGACAACGTTCTGACAATGTTCTGACATCGTTCTGACATCGTTCTGACAACGTTCTGACATCGTTCTGACAACATCGTTCTGACAACGTTCTGACATCGTTCTGACATCGTTCTGACAACGTTCTGACATCGTTCCGACATCGTTCCGACATAGTTCTGACAACTTTCTGACATCGTTCTGACAACGTTCTGACATTGTTCTGACAACGTTCTGACATCGTTCTGACAACGTTCTGACAACGTTCTGACAACGTTCTGACAATGTTCTGACATCGTTCTGACATCGTTCTGACATCGTTCTGACAACATCGTTCTGACAACATCGTTCTGACAACGTTCTGACATCGTTCTGACATCGTTCTGACAACGTTCTGACATCGTTCCGACATCGTTCCGACATAGTTCTGACAACTTTCTGACATCGTTCTGACAACGTTCTGACAACGTTCTGACAACGTTCTGACATCGTTCTGACAACGTTCTGACATCGTTCTGACAATGTTCTGACATCGTTCTGACATCGTTCTGACAACGTTCTGACAACGTTCTGACATCGTTCTGACAACGTTCTGACATCGTACATCGTTCTGACATTGTTCTGACATCGTTCTGACAACGTTCTGACATCGTTCTGACATCGTTCTGACAACGTTCTGACATCGTTCTGACATCGTTCTGACATCGTTCTGACAACGTTCTGACATCCTTCTGACATCGTTCTGACAACGTTCTGACATCCTTCTGACATCGTTCTGACATCGTTCTGACAACGTTCTGACATCGTTCTGACAACGTTCTGACATCGTTCTGACATCGTTCTGACATCGTTCTGACATCGTTCCGACAACGTTCCGACATCGTTCTGACAACGTTCTGACATCGTTCTGACATCGTTCTGACAACGTTCTGACATCCTTCTGACATCGTTCTGACATCGTTCTGACAACGTTCTGACATCGTTCTGACATCGTTCTGACAACGTTCTGACATCGTTCTGACATCGTTCTGACAACGTTCTGACATCGTTCTGACATCGTTCTGACAACGTTCTGACATCGTTCTGACATCGTTCTGACAACGTTCTGACAACGTTCTGACAATGTTCTGACATCGTTCTGACATCGTTCTGACAACGTTCTGACAACATCGTTCTAACAACATCGTTCTGACAACATCGTTCTGACATCGTTCTGACATCGTTCTGACAACGTTCTGACATCGTTCCGACATCGTTCCGACATAGTTCTGACAACTTTCTGACATCGTTCTGACAACGTTCTGACATCGTTCTGACAACGTTCTGACATCGTTCCGACACAGTTCTGACAACTTTCTGACATCGTTCTGACAACGTTCTGACATCGTTCTGACAACGTTCTGACATCGTTCTGACATCGTTCTGACATCGTTCTGACATCGTTCTGACATCGTTCTGACAACGTTCTGACATCGTTCCGACATCGTTCCGACATAGTTCTGACAACGTTCTGACATCGTTCTGACATCGTTCTGACATCGTTCTGACAACGTTCTGACAACGTTCTGACAATGTTCTGACAACGTTCTGACAATGTTCTGACATCGTTCTGACATCGTTCTGACAACGTTCTGACAACATCGTTCTGACAACATCGTTCTGACAACGTTCTGACATCGTTCTGACATCGTTCTGACAACGTTCTGACATCGTTCCGACACCGTTCCGACATAGTTCTGACAACTTTCTGACATCGTTCTGACAACTTTCTGACATCGTTCTGAAAACATTCTGACATCGTTCTGACAACGTTCTGACATCGTTCTGACAACGTTCTGACATCGTTCTGACATCGTTCTGACAACGTTCTGACAACGTTCTGACATCGTACATCGTTCTGACATTGTTCTGACAACGTTCTGACATCGTTCTGACATCGTTCTGACAACGTTCTGACATCGTTCTGACATCGTTCTGACAACGTTCTGACAACGTTCTGACATCGTTCTGACATCGTTCTGACAACGTTCTGACAACGTTCTGACATCGTACATCGTTCTGACATCGTTCTGACATCGTTCTGACATCGTTCTGACAACGTTCTGACATCGTTCTGACATCGTTCTGACAACGTTCTGACAACGTTCTGACAATGTTCTGACATCGTTCTGACATCGTTCTGACAACGTTCTGACATCGTTCTGACAACATCGTTCTGACAACGTTCTGACATCGTTCTGACATCGTTCTGACAACGTTCTGACATCGTTCCGACATCGTTCCGACATAGTTCTGACAACTTTCTGACATCGTTCTGACAACGTTCTGACATTGTTCTGACAACGTTCTGACATCGTTCTGACAACGTTCTGACAACGTTCTGACAACGTTCTGACAATGTTCTGACATCGTTCTGACATCGTTCTGACATCGTTCTGACAACATCGTTCTGACAACATCGTTCTGACAACGTTCTGACATCGTTCTGACATCGTTCTGACAACGTTCTGACATCGTTCCGACATCGTTCCGACATAGTTCTGACAACTTTCTGACATCGTTCTGACAACGTTCTGACAACGTTCTGACAACGTTCTGACATCGTTCTGACAACGTTCTGACATCGTTCTGACAATGTTCTGACATCGTTCTGACATCGTTCTGACAACGTTCTGACAACGTTCTGACATCGTTCTGACAACGTTCTGACATCGTACATCGTTCTGACATTGTTCTGACATCGTTCTGACAACGTTCTGACATCGTTCTGACATCGTTCTGACAACGTTCTGACATCGTTCTGACATCGTTCTGACATCGTTCTGACAACGTTCTGACATCCTTCTGACATCGTTCTGACAACGTTCTGACATCCTTCTGACATCGTTCTGACATCGTTCTGACAACGTTCTGACATCGTTCTGACAACGTTCTGACATCGTTCTGACATCGTTCTGACATCGTTCTGACATCGTTCCGACAACGTTCCGACATCGTTCTGACAACGTTCTGACATCGTTCTGACATCGTTCTGACAACGTTCTGACATCCTTCTGACATCGTTCTGACATCGTTCTGACAACGTTCTGACATCGTTCTGACATCGTTCTGACAACGTTCTGACATCGTTCTGACATCGTTCTGACAACGTTCTGACATCGTTCTGACATCGTTCTGACAACGTTCTGACAACGTTCTGACAATGTTCTGACATCGTTCTGACATCGTTCTGACAACGTTCTGACAACATCGTTCTAACAACATCGTTCTGACAACATCGTTCTGACATCGTTCTGACATCGTTCTGACAACGTTCTGACATCGTTCCGACATCGTTCCGACATAGTTCTGACAACTTTCTGACATCGTTCTGACAACGTTCTGACATCGTTCTGACAACGTTCTGACATCGTTCCGACACAGTTCTGACAACTTTCTGACATCGTTCTGACAACGTTCTGACATCGTTCTGACAACGTTCTGACATCGTTCTGACAACGTTCTGACAACGTTCTGACAATGTTCTGACAACGTTCTGACATCGTTCTGACATCGTTCTGACATCGTTCTGACAACGTTCTGACATCGTTCTGAAATCGTTCTGACAACGTTCTGACATCGTTCCGACATCGTTCCGACATAGTTCTGACAACTTTCTGACATCGTTCTGACATCGTTCTGACATCGTTCTGACAACGTTCTGACAACGTTCTGACAATGTTCTGACAACGTTCTGACAATGTTCTGACAACTTTCTGACATCGTTCTGACAACGTTCTGACATCGTTCTGACAACGTTCTGACATCGTTCTGACAACGTTCTGACAACGTTCTGACAATGTTCTGACAACGTTCTGACATCGTTCTGACATCGTTCTGACATCGTTCTGACAACGTTCTGACAACGTTCTGACATCATTCTGACATCGTTCTGACATCGTTCTGACAACGTTCTGACATCGTTCTGACAACGTTCTGACATCGTTCTGACAACATCGTTCTGACAACGTTCTGACAACGTTCTGACAACGTTCTGACATCGTTCTGACAACGTTCTGACATCGTTCTGACATCGTTCTGACAACGTTCTGACAACGTTCTGACATCGTTCTGACAACGTTCTGACATCGTACATCGTTCTGACATTGTTCTGACATCGTTCTGACAACGTTCTGACAACGTTCTGACAACGTTCTGACATCGTTCTGACAACGTTCTGACATCGTTCTGACATCGTTCTGACAACGTTCTGACATCGTTCTGACATCGTTCTGACAACGTTCTGACATCGTTCTGACAACGTTCTGACAATGTTCTGACATCGTTCTGACATCGTTCTGACAACGTTCTGACAACATCGTTCTGACAACATCGTTCTGACAACATCGTTCTGACAACGTTCTGACATCGTTCTGACATCGTTCTGACAACGTTCTGACATCGTTCCGACATAGTTCCGACATAGTTCTGACAACTTTCTGACATCGTTCTGACAACGTTCTGACATCGTTCTGACAACGTTCTGACATCGTTCTGACATCGTTCTGACAACGTTCTGACAACGTTCTGACAATGTTCTGACATCGTTCTGACATCGTTCTGACAACGTTCTGACAACATCGTTCTGACAACATCGTTCTGACAACGTTCTGACATCGTTCTGACATCGTTCTGACAACGTTCTGACATCGTTCCGACATTGTTCCGACATAGTTCTGACAACTTTCTGACATCGTTCTGACAACGTTCTGACAACGTTCTGACAACGTTCTGACATCGTTCTGACAACGTTCTGACATCGTTCCGACATCGTTCCGACATAGTTCTGACAACTTTCTGACATCGTTCTGACAACGTTCTGACATCGTTCTGACAACGTTCTGACATCGTTCTGACATCGTTCTGACAACGTTCTGACAACGTTCTGACAATGTTCTGACATCGTTCTGACATCGTTCTGACAACGTTCTGACAACATCGTTCTGACAACATCGTTCTGACAACGTTCTGACAACGTTCTGACATCGTTCTGACACCGTTCTGACAACGTTCTGACATCGTTCCGACATCGTTCCGACATAGTTCCGACAACTTTCTGACATCGTTCTGACAACGTTCTGACATCGTTCTGACAACGTTCTGACATCGTTCTGACATCGTTCTGACAACGTTCTGACAACGTTCTGACAATGTTCTGACATCGTTCTGACATCGTTCTGACAACGTTCTGACAACATCGTTCTGACAACATCGTTCTGACAACGTTCTGACATCGTTCTGACATCGTTCTGACAACGTTCTGACAACGTTCTGACAACATCGTTCTGACAACATCGTTCTGACAACGTTCTGACAACGTTCTGACATCGTTCTGACACCGTTCTGACAACGTTCTGACATCGTTCCGACATCGTTCCGACATAGTTCCGACAACTTTCTGACATCGTTCTGACAACGTTCTGACATCGTTCTGACAACCGTCTGACATCGTTCTGACATCGTTCTGACAACGTTCTGACAACGTTCTGACAATGTTCTGACATCGTTCTGACATCGTTCTGACAACGTTCTGACAACATCGTTCTGACAACATCGTTCTGACAACGTTCTGACATCGTTCTGACATCGTTCTGACAACGTTCTGACATCGTTCCGACATCGTTCCGACATAGTTCTGACAACTTTCTGACATCGTTCTGACAACGTTCTGACAACGTTCTGACAACGTTCTGACATCGTTCTGACAACGTTCTGACATCGTTCTGACAACGTTCTGACATCGTTCTGACATCGTTCTGACAACGTTCTGACAACGTTCTGACATCGTTCTGACAACGTTCTGACATCGTACATCGTTCTGACATTGTTCTGACATCGTTCTGACAACGTTCTGACATCGTTCTGACATCGTTCTGACAACGTTCTGACATCGTTCTGACATCGTTCTGACAACGTTCTGACATCGTTCTGACATCGTTCTGACATCGTTCTGACAACGTTCTGACATCGTTCTGACAACGTTCTGACATCGTTCTGACAACATCGTTCTGACAACGTTCTGACAACGTTCTGACAACGTTCTGACATCGTTCTGACAACGTTCTGACATCGTTCTGACATCGTTCTGACAACGTTCTGACAACGTTCTGACATCGTTCTGACAACGTTCTGACATCGTACATCGTTCTGACATTGTTCTGACATCGTTCTGACAACGTTCTGACATCGTTCTGACATCGTTCTGACATCGTTCTGACAACGTTCTGACATCGTTCTGACATCGTTCTGACAACGTTCTGACATCGTTCTGACATCGTTCTGACAACGTTCTGACAACGTTCTGACAATGTTCTGACATCGTTCTGACATCGTTCTGACAACGTTCTGACAACATCGTTCTGACAACATCCTTCTGACAACGTTCTGACATCGTTCTGACATCGTTCTGACATCGTTTTGACAACGTTCTGACATCGTTCCGACATCGTTCCGACATAGTTCTGACAACTGAAGAGTGGGTCCAGCTCGCCTCCGACGGTCCCTCATCTGCCTGAAGAGTGGGTCCAGCTCGCCTCCGACGGTCCCTCTTCTGCCTGAAGAGTGGGTCCAGCTCGACTCAGACGGTCCCTCTTCTGCCTGAAGAGTGGGTCCAGCTCGACTCAGACGGTCCCTCTTCTGCCTGAAGAGTGGGTCCAGCTCCAGTCTCCTCGTGTCCGTCTGTCCGTCTGTGAGAGTCGGATCTCTCCTTCACTGGAACTCCTCCAGGTTTCTACGCTTTTTTCCCAAAGAGGTTTTTTTTGTAGTTTTTCCTGGCCGAGAAGGAGAGTCTAAGGACAGAGGACCCTGGGACATCGTCCCTCGCCACCACAGACATTGTCTGACTTCATCGCCACCACAGACATTGTCTGACTCCATCGCCACCACAGACATTGTTGATTCATTTCTCCCTGTGACCCTCAGAGGCAACTGTTGTTGTGATTTTGGGCCTTACAAAAATAAATTGATTTGATTTGATTTGAACTTTCTGACATCGTTCTGACAACGTTCTGACATCGTTCTGACAACGTTCTGACATCGTTCTGACATCGTTCTGACAACGTTCTGACAACGTTTTGACAATGTTCTGACATCGTTCTGACATCGTTCTGACAACGTTCTGACAACATCGTTCTGACAACATCGTTCTGACAACGTTCTGACATCGTTCTGATATCGTTCTGACAACGTTCTGACATCGTTCCGACATCGTTCCGACATAGTTCTGACAACTTTCTGACATCGTTCTGACAACGTTCTGACAACGTTCTGACAACGTTCTGACATCGTTCTGACAACGTTCTGACATCGTTCTGACAACGTTCTGACATCGTTCTGACATCGTTCTGACAACGTTCTGACAACGTTCTGACATCGTTCTGACAACGTTCTGACATCGTACATCGTTCTGACATTGTTCTGACATCGTTCTGACAACGTTCTGACATCGTTCTGACATCGTTCTGACAACGTTCTGACATCGTTCTGACATCGTTCTGACAACGTTCTGACATCGTTCTGACATCGTTCTGACAACGTTCTGACAACGTTCTGACATCGTTCTGACAACGTTCTGACATCGTTCTGACAACATCGTTCTGACAACGTTCTGACAACGTTCTGACAACGTTCTGACATCGTTCTGACAACGTTCTGACAACGTTCTGACATCGTTCTGACATCGTTCTGACATCGTTCTGACAACATCGTTCTGACAACGTTCTGACAACGTTCTGACAACGTTCTGACATCGTTCTGACAACGTTCTGACAACGTTCTGACAACGTTCTGACATCGTTCTGACATCGTTCTGACATCGTTCTGACAACGTTCTGACAACGTTCTGACAACGTTCTGACATCGTTCTGACAACGTTCCGACATCGTTCCGACATAGTTCTGACAACTTTCTGACATCGTTCTGACAACGTTCTGACAACGTTCTGACAACGTTCTGACATCGTTCTGACAACGTTCTGACATCGTTCTGACAACGTTCTGACATCGTTCTGACATCGTTCTGACAACGTTCTGACAACGTTCTGACATCGTTCTGACAACGTTCTGACATCGTACATCGTTCTGACATTGTTCTGACATCGTTCTGACAACGTTCTGACATCGTTCTGACATCGTTCTGACAACGTTCTGACATCGTTCTGACATCGTTCTGACAACGTTCTGACATCGTTCTGACAACATCGTTCTGACAACGTTCTGACATCGTTCTGACATCGTTCTGACATCGTTCTGACATCGTTCTGACAACGTTCTGACATCGTTCTGACAACGTTCTGACAACGTTCTGACATAGTTCTGACAACGTTCTGTTAACTTTACATGAGCGTTTGTAGAGAAGGGTGAAGAGAGAGAGAAACATATCCATAATTAAACAGCTTCTCCTTCAATGCAAGTGAGAGGTGGCTAACATGAATAGCCTGCTAATAGCTAGCTTAGATGTGTTGACAAAATAAAAACAACATTACATTTGATCTTAAAGAACAAAACAGGTTCGATAAAAACCTTTTACCAGACGCATTAGAGTGAATAAATGGAAGACATTTTACCGTGTGTCTGTTTCTGTTTTTAGCCCTGTGTGATCCCAGCTGCTGTTGCCACGACAAACTTTCTTGTTGCTATGGGGCAGACATCACGAGACCAGCTTCAGGTCCGTGAACTGTGTAGATGGCCCTCTCTCTCTCTCTCTCTCTCCTTTTACACTATATCCTAAAAGGTTTATAGTGTAAAAGACGTAAAACTACAGTAGGTGGTGGTAAATACACCTTTTCAATTGGCTGCCAACTGCCATTAAAAGCAACAACAACAACAACAACAACAACAACAACAACAACAACAACAACTGTGTGGATGAACAGAAATAGTTCTTGTGATGTGAAGTTAGTTGTATTGGTGCTTTGGCTTAAGGGTCTGCAAAGGGCGCGAGAGCAAAGTATTTAACCTACGACCTGTGGGTGTGGTTAAAAAGACCACCTGCTCAGTGAACCTCTTTATTATCTGACTTTAGGATGATATATTGAGGGGTGGGACGCAGACGGTTGAACTCTGAGAGTTTAACTCGCAGAGGACCCTCCCCCCTCAATGCCCCCTTCTCCTCCCCTTAATGCCCCCTTCTCCTCCCCTCAATGCCCCCTCCTCCTCCCCTTAATGCCCCCTTTTGCCCCCTTCTCCTCCCCTCAATGCCCCCTCCTCCTCCCCTTAATGCCCCCTCCTCCTCCCCTTAATGCCCCCTTGTCCTCCCCTTAATGCCCCCTTCTCCTCCCCTTCTCCTCCCCTTAATGCCCCCTTCTCCTCCCCTCAATGCCCCCTTCTCCTCCCCTTAATGCCCCCTTCTCCTCCCCTTAATGCCCCCTCCTCCTCCCCTTAATGCCCCCTTCTCCTCCCCTTAATGCCCCCTCCTCCTCCCCTTAATGCCCCCTTCTCCTCCCCTTAATGCCCCCTCCTCCTCCCCTTAATGCCCCCTTCTCCTCCCCTTAATGCCCCCTTCTCCTCCCCTTAATGCCCCCTCCTCCTCCCCCTCTCTTTCCGGAGCAGAGGGAGCGCGAGCCCGGACAGACCCTCAGAGGCGCGGGACAGTTGGATGCTTTACAATGTAAACTCATAGACTTGACTTGTTCACTTAGACCAGGCTCTAAACCCCGTGTTTAAACATTTGAAGTGACAAACTGAAAATGGCTTCTGGAGAGTTGGCTTCACTGCTGAGTGCGCGCGTGCGTGTGCTTGTGGCCCTGCTGCTGAGCGCGCGGGCCGGGACCGGGACGGGCTTCTCTGTGGCCGGACAGCAGCAGGACAGCACATGTGAGGCTAACGGGAGCCTTTACTACGTGGGGGAGTGGTACTTTCTGGACTCTGACCACTGCACTCAGTGTGAGTGCACTGCCGACGGCTCCGCGTGCGCCCGCACCGAGTGCACGTCTCTACCGGCCGCGTGCATCCACGTGAGCCACTATCCCACCGACTGCTGCCCCCGGTGCGAGAGGATCGGCTGCGAGTACCGCGGGGTCGTCTACGAGCTGGGGCAGAACTTTCAGGTCAGAGATGCTGCATTCTGAGGGAGAGACAAGTGTAAAGCCAGGGTCTGACCACAGTCACCTTCTTATATGTGATGATTACATGTGATGATTACATGTGATGATTACATGTTAGATGATTACATGTTAGATGATTACATGTTAGATGATCACATGTGATAATTACATGTGATGATTACATGTGATGATTACATGTGATGATTACATGTTAGATGATTACATGTTAGATCATCACATGTGATAATTACATGTGATGATTACATGTTAGATGATTACATGTGATGATTACATTTTAGATGATTACATGTGATGATTACATGTGATGATTACATGTGATGATTACATGTTAGATGATTACATGTTAGATCATCACATGTGATAATTACATGTGATGATTACATGTTAGATGATTACATGTGATGATTACATGTTAGATGATTACATGTGATGATTACATTTTAGATGATTACATGTGATGATTACATGTGATGATTACATTTTAGATGATTACATGTGATGATTACATGTTAGATGATCACATGTGATGATTACATGTTAGATGATCACATGTGATGATTACATGTGATGATTATATGTGATGATTACATGTGATGATTACATGTTAGATGATTACATGTTAGATGATCACATGTGATGATTACATGTGATGATTACATGTTAGATGATTACATGTAAGATGATCACATGTGATGATTACATGTGATGATTACATGTGATGATTACATGTTAGATAATTACATGTTAGATGATCACATGTGATGGTTACATGTTAGATGATTACATGTGATGATTACATGTTAGATGATTACATTTTAGATGATTACATTTTAGATGATCACATGTGATGATTACATGTTAGATGATTACATGTGATGATTGCATGTGATGATTACATGTTAGATGATTACATGTGATGATTACATGTTAGATGATTACATGTTAGATGATCACATGTGATGATTACATGTGATGATTACATGTGATGATTACATGTGATGATTACATGTTAGATGATTACATTTGATGATTACATGTGATGATTACATGTTAGATGATTACATGTGATGATTACATGTGATGATTACATGTTAGATGATTACATGTTAGATGATTACATGTGATGATTACATGTTAGATGATTACATGTGATGATTACATGTGATGATTACATGTGATGATTACATGTTAGATGATTACATGTGATGATTACATGTGATGATTACATGTGATAATTACATGTGATGATTACATGTTAGATGATTACATGTTAGATGATTACATTTTAGATGATTACATGTGATGATTACATGTGATGATTACATGTTAGATGATTACATGTGATGATTACATGTGATGATTACATGTTAGATGATTACATGTGATGATTACATGTTAGATGATTACATGTGATGATTACATGTGATGATTACATGTGATGATTACATGTTAGATGATTACATGTGATGATTACATGTGATGATTACATGTGATGATTACATGTTAGATGATTACATGTTAGATGATTACATGTGATGATTACATGTGATGATTACATGTTAGATGATTACATGTGATGATTACATGTTAGATGATTACATGTTAGATGATTACATGTTAGATGATTACATGTCATGATTACATGTGATGATTACATGTGATGATTACATGTGATGATTACATGTTAGATGATTATATGTTAGATGATTACATGTTAGATGATTACATGTCATGATTACATGTGATGATTACATGTGATGATTACATGTGATGATTACATGTTAGATGATTATATGTTAGATGATTACATGTTAGATGATTACATGTCATGATTACATGTGATGATTACATGTGATGATTAGAATGTTAGTGTTGGCCTTATGTTGGAGGAACTTTAAAGAAAGCCCCTCATGTTTTGTTCAAGGGTTTGAAGTCTTTAAGATCCTAAAATAGCCCATAACGGTCCAACTTCAGACTGTTCTTGGAGCTGGGCCCGTGTATTTAAAGTATATTTGACAGATAAAACTACATATTTCACTAAAACGTAAAACACAATTACATTTCAGATTTTGCAAAACATTTGCCTTTGTTCCCAGTTTCACATTTTTGTAAAGTTTATAATTGTACTTCCTGGTTGGACATGGGCAGCAAATATGACATAGGTAATTCCACATTTGTTACCTAGCAACCATACTGTAAACAATAGCCAAAATCCATATACATTACACAATAGTTATGATTTGACAAACAATAATACCATACAACAGCTTTATTTTGTTGAATGATTATTTAAACTGTCAGAAGAACAGTGTCAGTTAAGTATATTGATGACATCACAGAGGGATTCTGTTTTAGTTCTACTTCCTGTCATTTTAAACTTTTATTTTTCAAAATGTCTTCATAAACTACAACTTAACAGAAGTAAAACTCTGATAAATAGTTAGCACAGGTGCTATCCTTCCAAACTAAGTCATTGTTAGAAAATCAGGAGAACCTGTCAGAGGGGCATAAGTGCAATAATCAAATTGTTTCTCATTCTTTAGACATAACTTGTGATTTCACATGAATATGAAAGATTATTTATTTACTCATTTATATTTCTTGGAATTTTTTTCTATGTGCTCTTTAAAACTGAATTGATAAAAGTCAATGACAAGTGGCAATTTGCAACATGCAACAGGTAAATGGCGCCCTCTGTTGACAAGGGCGAGTAGTGATTTAAACCTATTATGGCCTTTATATAAGGACTCAAAATGTTAATACTCTTTATAGTCAATGACAACATGTAGTTTACACAGTCCTAACAGTGTGTATGTGTGTGTGTGTGTGTGTCTCTGTATGTCTGTGTATGTGTGTGTATGTGTATGTGTGTGTGTGTGTGTGTGCGTGCGTGTGTGTGTGTGCGTGTGTGTGTGCGTGTGTGTGTGTATGTCTCTGTGTGTGTGTGTGTGTGTGTGTGTGTATGTCTCTGTGTGTGTGTGTGTGTGTGTGTGTCTTGGTCCCCTCAGCCCTCGGAGTGTGAGCAGTGCACCTGTGACAATGATGGCATCGCCCGCTGTCTGGTGGCAGACTGTGCCCCTCCCCCTTGTGTGAACCCCGTGTACCAGCCCGGGAAGTGCTGTCCCGAGTGCCAGGAGGGTGAGTCCACAACACAAAGGCTTCCTCTGGAAACAAAACGCCCTTGTCTCTGTCCCCCATGAGGGTCAAACAATTTGGGCTGGAATGGAAATGTGCCTTTGACAGAAATATGAGCTGTGTGTTGTATTCAAATCATATTTATATCGCTTTGTAACCATATTAATGCCACAGTTTTACATCAAACAACTGAATAAACAAAATGAAAACTGGCAAAACCTTTTTTTTTTACCTTGGTCATGTGTTTGGGTAATGGCCAAAAGACAAGCAGTCGAAATGAGTTTCCTCTGCAGGGTGGCTGGACGCTCCCTTAGAGATATGGTGAGGAGCTCAGTTACATGGGAGGAGCTCGGAGTAGAGCTGCTGCTCCTCCACGTTGAGAGGAGATGGCTGCTGAGCCTCCTGGTGGTCAAGGCATGTTCCACCAGGAAGAAGCCCTGGGGAACACCTCAGGATTCCCCTCAAGAAGCTGGAGGAAGTGTCTGGGATGAGGGAAGTCTGGGTCCCTGCTCAGACTGCTGCCTCTGTGACCTCTGTGACCTCTGTGACCTCTGTGACCTCTGTGACCCGGCCCCAGATAAGCAGAAGGAAATAGATGGATGAAACGTACATGAAATCCTACAGTATTTTACTCTTGACTTACTGTATTTAACTTGTGGCACTAAAACAGCTTAAACAAAATAATACTTTAATAAATCCATTTTCAACTGAATTATTTTCACATTCAAATGTTCGATTGAGGCCGTGTGAAGCTGAGTCCACTCCCTGCCCCATGTTTCTCACCTTTGCCCTCTGGTTTGCAGGTCCTAACTGCTTCGTGGATGATTCCCGGGCTCAGGTGATCCCGGCCGGGGACCCGGTCTGGGTGGACTCTTGCACCAAATGCCGTTGCCATGACGGCCAAGACGCGGGCTACTGGGAGGGCAACCGCCTGGCCACTTGCTCCAGGCTCAAGAGCTGCACTCCAGGACAGCCTTCTGTCCAACAGAACTGAGCCTCATGCTGCCACCGCCAGATCATGATTCAAACCAGAGGAGATGGAGCACTTTATAATAACTACACTCATTACTGCATTAAGAAAGCATGAAGACTTCATAAACACAACTTATAAACACTGCTAAACTAATAGCCTTAACCATGATTCCTAACCCAACCCAAAGTCTTTATTCATGCTTTATTAAGGTAAATAGAGTAGTTATTATGAGTGGTTCCAGTTGTAACAGGTCATTTGTCTCTCTGCCTGATAAAGCATGTTTTATATCTGTAAAGACATAAACATGCTTAGTAGATGTCATTTAAAACCAGGATGTTATATAATAGGGTCATTATTTGGTCCTAATTAAGTCCAAATGAAGGTTTCATCCTGATCGAGTCCTGGTTTACTCCTGGTCCAGATTCAGTTCCGTGTTTAGTAACTATTTGGACGTGTGAACGCAGACAAAAATAGTGCACTTCCACTCTTTTGTGGTTTGTGCGGGCAATTATTATAATAATGACAATTCTCAGATCAGTTCGTGTAAGTCCATTTAGGCAAACCAGAGTTCTCTCGTCTTATAAAGAGATAGAAACGTGATTTGACAAAGATTTGGGATGATTCTGACATGTGTTTTGTGCAACAACATAAAAGTAGTAATATGACCTGTCACTGTGTCGATGCAGCGCTGAAACGTGCTCTGCGACGCACTTAGCAGTTTAATAAATAAACGCTTACTCTTACAAGTGTGACAATTACATTTCCATGCTAATTAAAATGTAATGTATTGCAGTTGACCGAGGCCAAACATGAACGTGGAGCTGTAATCAAAGACAATATTGAGCAAACAAAGTGTTATTAGTGCCTGAGCTGCCGAGTGGGAAAACAACCCACAATATAAAACGCTTTATTAGTTTTCACCCGACTGAATGTGTAATAGTTTGTATGAGCAGGTTGGATCTTCTCAGAATCAATGACGTTACGAGCGTCTTCTCTGGAGCGGAGTCTGGAGACGTTTGTTTCGATTATAACGGACCAAATGAAACAAAATGTAATGTAAATGGGGATTGTAGATTGACAGCGATGTAGTTCCATAACTTCAATATTTACTTCCACTTTTTAATGTTCTGGATGTTTAGAGTCGTTGTGAGCCACGTTAGACTCTTTGCATTGCTTAACAGTTACAAGTGAGACGTTTTATTACTTTTGCTGTTAAATTGTACACCGTCAATGTGTGTAACAGAAGGATTCCACATCTATATTGCATATGGAAAAAGTCGATTTATTCTGTTTAATCACATAAAAGTACAATAATCGGGTCTAGCTTTGTCGAATTTATTAAACATATTTAGTTTTTTTTGTCCTGGTTTGTCCTGGTTTGTCCTGGTCCTTAATCAGAACGACTTTAGTCAGGGTTAATTCCAAGTTTAGACCCGGTTTGGATCCGATCGTAATTGGAAAGCCAATTATTAAGGATTATACTGTTTGTTTCTATATATTTTTTATTTAGATACTGATTGATATTGCCCATTATAATATAAGGAGCATTCAAATTGACAAAGTTCATTGATACTTTTGCTGTTAAATTGTACACCATACATTTGTGTACCAGAAGGCTTCCACATCTATACTGCATATGATCTGTGGGGAAAGTATTGCTGTATCATCCCGAACGGTGGAGGTTTCATTTTATTCCGGTGATGGGTTCGATAATAAAAACACGTAAGCGAATGTTATCCAAGGTTATATTCATTTTGCTGCTGCACCGCCGTGTTTAAGACAGTTTTTGTCTGTGTTTTGGGAGGATGTCTGGGCTTTTTCTCTGTGGAGGCTCTTTTTTTCTCATTGGGGACCGAAGCTTTTTGTGAAGCGAGAGTCTGATAAAACACAACAAGAGCAGCCGAGACACTGGCACGGCATTACAAATGAGGCCGCTCGGACAGTGGCAGGGAAAACACAACAGGAACGGGAACTTTAAACATCTAAGGCCGAATACGAGCCGGGAAATAAGAAAACAGAGACACACGGAGGCGCTTTTCATTCAGTACAAGACGAGCACTTTAAGGATTGTAGTGGAAACAAAGAGGTCACTTTTAATGGCCTGTGCTTTTCACATCCAAATGCATTATTTTGGATCATCACGTTCATTGCAGAAGCTGTGAAGTGTTGAAAGGGCCACTGGTTGTCACAGCAACCGATATCTATGCATGTATTCGGTTTGACTGTATTATTCTGACAGAGGCAACCAGGTCAATTCATGAGTTAATTTGCAAAAACAGAAGTGAAATTGGAAAAAGTCAGCTCTTTGTCTCGCAGTGTTAATAAAGCTCAATAATTTTGAATGTATTACAAATATTATTACATCACCTCAACTATACGGTTAATAATATGTGTAAAACATGGCATCAAAATGAATAAAATTGAGATATTTACTTAGATTTTTATTGAACACTTCCAATGGTCCATATAAATCTTGTTTTAAAAATCTCAAGTGAGTGGAATTGGGCAAGAAAAGACACATCTGCAAGACAATATTAAGCCATCATCAGGTTTATTGATTGTATAGAAAAAGTAGGTTTGATATGACGTAATGCATTCTATATAAGATATAACATTTTCAACATTCAATGTACAAAAACCCTAGTCAGAGACACAGTAATGTTTAAAAAGTGCCACACGGGCCTGAAAAGTTTGCTCGGAGTCAAAGTCTTATGTTTGAGGTGTGCTTGAGACGTGAGACGCTCCAAAGGTCAAAGGGCACGAGACTTTCAGGGGCTCCTCATGGACACACTTCAAACAGGCCCACTATGCTGTCTGTACATGTCAGCTCTGTTATTACTGAAGAAAAGACATGGTTGGCACTTACAGAAGGTATTTTCCACCAATACAGAAGACGCAAAGTATCATAAGCAAACAAAGTCTCCAAAAATATCACATTCCAAACCCAAAAAAATGATAAACTATGAATTATTTAGATATATATTTCGAGCACAACAAGTGTAGATCAAGTAAAAGAATGAAACGAAAGTTATATAAGATATGCAGTAATAATGGAGGCAGGTCTGCAATCCATGGAGAGGGTTTTTATACTTTCCCTGGAATGTTCCACAGCATGGCATCAAACGTATCACCATGGAGACGAGCACGAGACACCACCGGGCCAAATTACAGCTCAGATCCATGTTTGTCTAAGGCATTTTCCAGCAATAAAAACACCTGCAGCTGAACAACTACAAGATTTATGATGTTTTTTACTGTCACTGCGGAACATTCTGGGTCGAGCAATCACGTCTCCATGGAAACGAGCACGTAGCAGAACCTGACGAGAAAAGTTACATAGTGCACCTTAAGGTTTGGGGCAAAATTAAGAAGAAATGGAAGTGTAGTATTAAAATCACATGTTTATTTCTTGTCGTTTTGGCAGAAAATAGCTTCTATAATCCACCTCACTGCTAATGAAAACAAACTGGTTACATGAGTCTATAGGCTAACAGTGACGGAGAGTAGTATGTAGAGTATGCAGTATAAAGCAGTAAACAAACGGCCTTCAAATATCCCCACGAAAACTCTCTGCTGCCAGTTTTACACAGAAAATACACATGTTTGAGTATTGCACAGGAAACCGTACACAGCCTGTATAAGAGCGGGCGGGAGGCGATGGAACGGAAGAGGAGGGTCCACTGGAGGAGAAAACGGAGGGGAAAAAGAAGGAAGGACAAAGCGGGGAGATGTGACAACGCGGCGCCGTCCTCCCAACATGCCGCGGGGCTGAGGGGGGCGAAGGCAGAACAGATGGGAACGCAGTCGACCTGAAGGCAAGCCAAAGGAAAGGAGCAGCAGCGAGCGATAACGCAGAGATAACGTGGACTTTTGTGGTTGAGCGTGAAGAAAAAAATAATGTCATTTAGTCATTGGATTGAGCATTAAAAACAGGATTTTTCATTGGGATTGTGAGGATGTTGCAGAGAGAAGGCGTGGAGAGAGTTGGCGGGAGTTTTGGTGTTGAATTGTGAGTTTCGGGCTCTTTTTTTAACATAGATAAACACATTTTTCCTTCAGCACTTGTTTTTTTAAGTGCGTTTTTGGTCAGATTATAAAAACACGTGATCGTTTTGAGAGCTTTTGCCAGCACCATGCCACGCCCTCTTTTTTTAAAGTCAAGTTTAACTCGACTGAGTCATATTTCCCATTGCTTTGGATCAACAAGAACGAAAATGACAAAAAATAAGACAAAAAACATGAATTTAAGGTCAACGTTTTCAGTCAGCGCAACGTCGTGAAAAGTTCATTGAGTTTGAAGTGTACGTTTGGTAGAGAAAAAGTAGATTTATTCTGTTTAATCACATAAAAGTACAAGCTTTGTTGGATTTTTTAAATATATTTAGGTTTTTTTGGCCTGGTTTGTCCTGGTCCTTAATCAGAACTACTTAAGTCAGGGTTAAATCCAATGTTTAGACCCAGTTTAGATCTGATCATAATTGGAAAGATGTCGGTGTAATCCCTCATTCGTCCAGGCGTGTTCCATAGTAGAAAACGCTTCAGTTGTAGTCATCTGGACTCAGTTTGAAAAAATAAGGGTGTTTCTATCCCTTATGTGTCTGGCCTGTCGGAAAAACTGCAGAGAATTTTTAGACAACACGAAGTCCCTGTTTATTTTAAACCAGGAAACACTTTAAGACAAAAACTGGTTCATCCTAAGGACAAGTTGCCGACTCAAAAACAGAGCAATGTAGTTTACTCGATCCAATGCAGTGAAGAAAGCTGTAAAGAACGTTACATAGGTGAGACAAAACAGCCTCTACACAAGAGGCTTTATCAGCACAGAAGAAATACTAGTTCAGGACCTCAGAGTGCCGTGCATCTCCATCTTGAAGCCTCTAATCACTCGTTTGAAGACGGTGAGGTGAAGGTTTTAAGCAGGGAGAAAAGATGGTTTGAAAGAAGAGTTAAGGAAGCTATTTTTGTTAAAAAAGAAAGACCTTCTTTAAACAGAAATGGAGGGCTAAGATTCAATCTTCCTGGTATCTATAATGGTATACTGAACCCCTGGAAAGGTAGAGGACCAGGACCAGGACATTTAGATGCTAATCAGGTACTCAGGGTGGTTGAGCCAGTGTCTCACAAAGACAAAGAGGATTCTAATAGCCCATTAAGATTCTGAATAGGTTAGCTCGGTAGATACAAGGGGGGAGTTTCTGTTGAAACAAACAACTCCTTCTACTTCAGGAAGGCTCCGCCCAATGGGCGGGTCTTACCACAGAACAGTATTAATATCGGAGTTCTCGATCTAAATTCTTTTATTGACAATGACTCTTGGATGAGAGTCGAAACGTCTATTTTTTCAAACTGAGTCCAGATGACTACAACTGAAGCTTTTTCTACTATAATTGGAAAGCCAATTATTAAGGATTATACAGTTTATTTCTATATTTATTTATTTGGATAATGACTGATACTGCCCATTACAATGTAAGGAGTATTCAAATTGACAAAGTTCAGCAAACAATAGCAACGTTTCCACTGTTTAGCATCAAATTTCAAAAGACATTTCAAATTTCTGACAAATCACAGCATTGTTTCATTACCCGCTGTTTATCTCCTCTCATATTAACGTTCCAAGGCATCTGTTTGGTTTTCAGGCGTCAAACATAAAATACAAAACACGTCGAACAGAAAGACAAAAGAAAAGAAAATGTACAAAACGTAATAATCAAACAGAGGATATTCAGTTCTGTCTGGCGGTGACAGGTACAGCGGTGGATTCATTTGCAGCCTCAAGGTGACACTAAATGAACAGATGCCAGTCAAACTAAATGATAACTTTCAGGGATAATAGCCTTTTTTTTAATCCCATATCAAAGTGAAGGTTGCTAAGATGGCGTAAAAAAACAACAACAGGCCTTTAGTGAATAAATCTTCAAGCCGGAATGATAAAACGTCCTTCCAAATGGATCACGTTTCACCTCGTCCTCTGCGCGCACTCAAAACCTCAGCGTACTTTCCCCACATTTATGAAAGCGTTGATTATTCGCCCGGCCAGTCGTACCAGTGATCGATTTAACCAACGTGAGAGGAAATAAGATCGTTTCAATGAGCAACAAAGCTCTTTGTTTGGGGGAGTTTTACCCGAAATGAGATAATATTAATGTTGAAAGTGCACTGTGTGATGTCACGGCTTTAATGTTCTGCAGTTTGGCTTTAAACTTTATCATATCTTCATAGAGACACCGGGCCAAGTTACAGGTCAGATCTGTGGGGAGGTGGGTCCACTGTAAGTAAGAACGTTACCCCCACGAGTCCGAAGGTTCGCTAGTCTCATAGTCTAATAAGTGTTTGTTTAAAAATGTGTTATCTTAAAAAATCCTAGGTGCCATAGTCCTTGTGGGTTAAAAAATGTAACACTTTGTAGATTTTTCAAGAATATTTTTCTTTAAAAAATCCAGGATTCTTTTCAATAGCTCCCAAGTCAACCAACCTAGATAGATATAGCAGTTATAATAGTAGTTTGAGTCTCTAGGTAACACGCACACCTTTTACTTTTTAAAAGAAAAAATATTTAATATGTTTGATATTTGATAACACATTTTTAAACAAACACTTTACGTACTTTAGAGACGGTCCCTAACTGGCGCACGGGCCGCGAGGACTACCGAACCTTTGGACTAGTGAACCTTCGACCTTCGGACCAGTGAACCTTTGGACTAGTGAACCTTCGACCTTCGGACTAGTGAACCTTCGACCTTCGGACCAGTGAACCTTCGGACCAGTGAACCTTCGACCTTCAGACCAGTGAACCTTTGGACTAGTGAACCTTCGACCTTCGGACCAGTGAACCTTCGGACCAGTGAACCTTCGACCTTCGGACCAGTGAACCTTCGGACTAGTGAGCCTTCGACCTTTGGACGAGTGAACCTTCGACCTTCGGACCAGTGAACCTTTGGACTAGTGAACCTTCGACCTTTGGACTAGTGAACCTTCAACCTTCGGACCAGTGAACCTTCGGACTAGTGAACCTTCGACCTTCGGACCAGTGAACCTTTGGACTAGCGAACCTTCGACCTTTGGACTAGTGAACCTTTGACCTTCGGACAAGTGAACCTTCGGACAAGTGAACCTTCGGACTAGTGAACTTTCGGACAAGTGAACCTTCGGACAAGTGAACCTTCGGACTAGTGAACCTTGGGACAAGTGAACCTTCGGACAAGTGAACCTTTGGACTAGTGAACCTTCGACCTTCGGACTAGTGAACCTTCGGACAAGTGAACCTTCGAACTAGTGAACCTTCGGACAAGTGAACTTTCGGACAAGTGAACCTTCGGACTAGTGAACCTTCGACCTTCGGACTAGTGAACCTTCGGACAAGTGAACCTTGGGACTAGTGAACCTTCGGACAAGTGAACCTTCGGATTATTGATCCTTCGACCTTCGGACAAGTGAACCTTCGGACTAGTGAACCTTGGGACTAGTGAACCTTCGGACAAGTGAACCTTCGGACTATTGATCCTTCGACCTTCGGACAAGTGAACCTTGGGACTAGTGAACCTTGGGACTAGTGAACCTTGGGACTAGTGAACCTTCGGACAAGTGAACCTTCGGACTATTGATCCTTCGACCTTCGGACAAGTGAACCTTCGGACTAGTGAACCTTGGGACTAGTGAACCTTCGGACTAGGGAACCTTGGGACTAGTGAACCTTGGGACTAGTGAACCTTGGGACTAGGGAACCTTCGGACCGTTTTATCAATAACATCCCCTGTGTACTATAATGTAATATAATGTTAAATAATATTGTGAGCTCTATTCGGACGGGATTAGATTTACCGGGCGAATCGTGATCGTTACGAACGTGGTCTGTGTTTCTCGTCCCGTGCGAATGGTCCACGTCTGTGAAAATGTCATTCAGCAAACTCAGAAACTCAGTCACGTGCGACTGTCTGTGATGAAGCTCTATGAGAAGCTTTTGCACTGATTTTGAACCTTTTTACATCCATATTTCAGCTAAATCAACGCCATAATGTTGCCACAGACCATTCTCCAGTCCAATCATGTGTTTTTCCTCTCCAATTATCAAGTACAAAAACATAGAACAAACTGCAGTAAAGAGAGGCTTTTCTGGTAAAGTTTAGGTGCTTTTGTTGCAAAGTTTTGATGGAGAGGTTGCGGCAGCATGAATGAATAAAAAGAGAGAGTGTCTGGCTGTTTGAAAAGAAAAAATATGATCGAGTGGATGTCATTTTGATCGCAACAAAGAGGCAAATAACGCCGTCTCACGCCACGGTTCAGGAAACACTGCAGCGCGCTACAAAACAAACCTAAAATAGATGCAAATAGAGAAAAAGGGAATAACATGGATGAATAAAAAGGTTCTTGTCATATTCCAGTGTGTTTACAAGTCTCTTCAAGTCCGTGAAAACAAATGAATGACATTTCTTATGTGCGAAATGCGACGACAAAACACAGACGTCGCGGGGTCATTTCAATTTCACAGACGTCGCTGGGTAAACCTAGTCCCGTCCGTTTGGGGCCGTACTTCCTCGTACTTCCTGCCATTCCACGAAAAGCAATAACATTCCCACGCAGTATAAGGACGTGGCAGACTGAGCACCAGAAAAGTTACACGGCGCATCTTTAAACTGATTTGAAGAGGTTATGTTTGCAATTTCTCACATTTTTACAGTGAAGAACGCCAACCAGATTCATTATAATCCCACAAAATGATAAACTGGGCACTACACGATTGCACTGATTGTATCGAGTCAATATATTTGGTTTAAAGTTGGAAGATTTAACGTTTTCCCCTAAAGTACAGCCTCATTTTCGGCCGTATTGAAAGTTCCGATACATTACGCTCTTTCTCACGCTTTCTAATTGAATAAATCTGCACAGCGTTAGTACATTATGTGTGGAACTTCTTAATTAATACTTTAACTAACTCGTATTTCTTTGCGGAGAGCAGAACGGAGACGGAGAGCGGTGGCACAACACATTTCAAAAGCGAAAACCTCGAATAACCTGTCGTATATGTTTCAACGATAACAATGTACGCTATATAAGTATGATAAGGCTGAAAATCTCAAACGCGCTGAATATGTGAGTCCTAAAATGTACAAACCAGCGAGTCGAAACTGTAAAACGCCCGATCGGTCCATTCGAAACCTATTGTAAGAAGCCAACGCACGGGAAAGCGAAGAATTCAAACTTTCCCGCCTCTTCTTCCGCTCTAAAGATAGATATAGAAAGCAAGTTTGTTTGATCAACACGTTTTTTTTTAAGCACAGTTTCGATGTCCTCTGCAGGAAGTCGCAGGCACAAAAACACATTCAACACTTGAGGAAACGGGTCCCAAAAGAAATAACATGTCGTTGTGAGTCCCTCCTGTACAATCCGACGGTTTGTCGCCGCCGCATGCCATCTTAATGTAAAATGCCATTTGCTGTCCGGGAAAACCTGCTCGGAAAGCCCCCGTCACCCTTTACACAGTCTCCGTGATCATTTCTTCGACCTCGCTCGCCAAATGTGCCGGGAGACGTTCAAAATCAGCGAGAATCCCAACTTGATGCGCTTTTGGAGGCCGTCCCAGTTCTCAAATGATACTCGGTGGAACGCGTCCAACGTTTTTTTTTTTTTTTTGGCAGCGCGTCTCGGTCGGTGACGACTCAAGCGCTCCCCGAAGTGAAGAAGTCCGCCGTCCCGACCGTCGCTGATTGGAATGGGGGGAGGGGCACGGGGACTATACTATAGCGAGCGGAAATCCCATTACAGATACAGGAAGAAGGTGTGCTTGTGTGTGCGCGTGTGTGCGTTTTGTGTTGTTGTTTTTTAAAGCAGAGGTGCGAATCTGGCGGCGTCTATCCTTTGAACGGGCGCGGCGGGGGCTTGCCGATCTCCACCGATATGTTCGTGTAGAGCGGGAATCGTCGCACCTCCAGCAGTTTGTAGGTCAGGGAGCTGATGCCGTCCTTCTTCATGGTGTTCTTGGTGTTCTGGATCTTGTTGAATCTGACGAAAGAGACACAAGGGAAGAAGCAGAAGGCATTTATGTGTTAGGGACCGTTTCAAAATACACGGTTAATATTATGAAATGAGCTGAGGCATTAGTATTGCTTTTTAGTTTGAAGTTCATACCACAGTTTTCACCGTTTTGATTCATGAATCACAGCTACATATTATTAAGAGCAAGTGTAAGCAAGTACGAGCACAATGTTTCTTTTTTCTTCTTCTCTGTGTATTTCTAAAGCTGGAAATTCATTAGTTTTCTTTAACAAACACAAAGGTAAATTGATTTGTGTATCAACAGTATGTTCACACAAGGTCAAGGCTATCCATGGGTTTCTGAGTCGTGAACATCTAGCACCGTTGCCACAGTAATTAACAAAAAAAAAAATCACTTTTGAAAGGGCAAAATATCCTCAAATATCAACTATTCACGGGTTTAAGGCAAACGATTCCGTCCTGATTTGAAGGACTTTAGTCAGGACCTTTTCCCAAGACCGTTGCCATGCCAAATCCTTCAAATCTGGAAGGAAACTCTGCGCCTGAAAGCAATGAATCCTTGGGTTTCAGACTGATTTTATTCATTATATCTTTTGAATGGGCAAAAGTCCTCAAATAACAACTATACCCAAGACGCTGAAACCCATGACTAGCTATAAAATTCAACAAAGGATGGAAACAAAACTGACTTTTAATCTTTATTACTGTAGAATAGGTATAGCAGTTACTTAGATATACTTTTTCTCTACTTAAGAGGTTGGATTGAACAATATCAAGCATGTCAAAAAGTTCTCTTGACAGTAAAGTTCAAACTGAATGATAAAACGGAAGTGAAACATAACGCTTTGTGATTAACGATATCACTGCAATCAAGGTGCAATGTGCAATGTGCAATGTGCAATGTGCAATGGCGGCGCAAGACAAAGAGAAGTGCACTTCCCCCTCTGTCCAACAGGTGGTGCAAAGGCTTCACGCGGCGCTGCTGTAAATGCTCCCAATCATCATTAACTCCAGTCTATGTACATCCCGGCTTGTTGTATTGTATTGTTTTATCATGTTCTTATTTATCTCTTTTTGTAGTAAATTACGCAGTGAAGAATTAAGCAATGCAAAAAGTGACTAAATCGGGATTAAATTAAAACTAAACTACAAATGAACCATGTTTAAATAGGGGAAAAACTGGACCAAACATTGGATTAAAACAATGCTAGAACTAAAACAAACACAACTGAACCAATGCTTAACTGCACTTTCATTAAAAAAATAGCAAAAACAAGAAAATGACCAAGTCTAAACCTGGTTACGCTGCAAAAAAACAATACATTTAACGCCACTTTTAACCGATACATTGGACGTGTACATTAAAGCCTCTTCTGTGTTCAACAAAAGCATCGTCTGAATGATCTTCCAGGACTGAGCTCCGTCTGCTTTCAGCCCGGCGCTCTTTGTCAGCGCACACACTCCCGAACATCCATTTGTGCACAAAAGAAGCCAGACAGGGCCCCTATGGCATCGATGGAGACGGGACGCTCTCGCCGAACGCTCTGTCCGCCAAGAAGGAGGGATACGATGTGCAGACTGCTCGTACAGAAGCAGCACTGAGGGTTTGAAAAGGACCTGAAGTGCACGCTGCGATCAGAAGAGAAGCACTGATTTGAACAAGCTGGACACTCAAACATGGTCGATTACATACGTTCTAAATGATTCGTAAAAGTAAGTTAGAGCCACTTTATGTATAATAACTGCACCTTTATTTATTGGCACCAAAAGCACCAACAATGACTGGATTCAGAATGATCAAACAGTTTAAAATGATTCAGGGTTTGTGATGATGTTTGAAAAAATGTAAAAACAAGTATTAAAAAAAGAGTTTCAGCTGCTCCAATCAGGAGGTAGTTTTAAGAATCATCCTGTAAAACCAGAAGTACCTTTGTTCCAGCAGCGCTTTCAACAAGTTATTCTATTTGTATTGTTTTGATGTCCCTTGGCCTGTGTTTTGACTGTTTTAATGGCGTTTGAGTTTTTTTTTTGGCCTGAATAAATGGGCCGACTCGCTGCCAAAACTAAACTGCACTGTTGCTACGACTAAAGTCACCTTGAGCCATTTAAACAATTACTGAGCCTTAATCAGTCTTAATAAACTATTGTTCATTATGATAAGTCTTCGTTCATGCTTTGTTGAGGCAAATTAAAGGCGTTTATTGTTATAAAGTGGTACTAAATATCTGAACACCTGGACCCCAGGAAAAAGGGTCTTTACAATAGTGAAGACTGATGAGAATCCAATAAATAAATAAATATGCTTTATCACACAATTCATGTACAGATCTGTATATTGCCTTTGAGAGCGAACTAAAGTCTGCATCTGACCAGTAGGAGGCGATAGTGAGGAGTGTTTATGTTTGAGTATAGAGCGGTTAGGACACGCCCCCCCCCCAAAAAAAATGTATTTATCACCTATTTCGAAGTTGCTAGTACCTTCTAAGTTTATCAATAGTTAAAAAAATCTGAAATGTATTGATTCTAAAACTAGTATTGTAACTAGATACGGCAAAAACAACAAACAAGAACACATAAGCGGGACGACATTTGACCTTTCCTGAAGAGTTTAGAACGATCTAGCAGTTTTTGTTTCTCATTGCGGTTCTGAAATCAGTTTTACGTATCGATAAAAGTACAGATATAGTAGAAACGTTATCGTCGTCTACCGCTTCCTCCCGTCTTTAATCCAAACATGCAAACTCAACCCTTATTTCCCCCTGTTTTGCTTGAGCTCATTTCAGATTGAGATTAATGCCGCGGCTCCTCGGGAGACTTTATCTGTAGTAGCGGCGCGGTGTCCCCTGTTTACTAAAGGGGAAGTGCATAGTCTCTCCTCTTTGTGATGGATGTTGACTATCAGCATTCAACCAGCTATACGCTCATTCACTATACAGCGCGGTCCGTGAAGCAGGAGGAGTCCATTCTGGCTGTGGCCTCGCATAGCAATGAGAAAAGCAGCGTTATCCCCATAGAGCGTCTTTATTTATCATTATGAACGATGCTACCTGCCCGGATATGTGTACTACTTGTAAAGACCGGCGCTTTTTACCACAGAAACGCTTGTGTTGCTATTTTGACATTTTCACACCAAGGTTAAGCAGTTTGGAATAGGGAAAATAGCCGCCGCCTGGACTTTTGTTGCGCTGCAGTGTTCAGATCCTCAATGATTCACAAGACTTTTCTCTCCCCCTCGGTGGGATCTAAACTGGAGCTCAGCCCAGTTAGCATGAGCTGTAGAAATGAGGCTAATTAATACGTGATACGGTGCGGTCTTTGGCCCCGATCTGAGCGCCGTGCAACAAACGCAGATAATTACTGTGCAGACTGTGCAGTTAAAGCGATGCGTGTGTATGGATTATGCCGTACAAGTTCAGCCGGGTCGACAGTGCGCGTTCTTCTTCTACAGCGAGGGAATAAAACTGAAATGTGATTCTGATTCTTTTTATTTATTTTGGGTCGAAACGCTACTCTTTGCATCTTACCGTTTGAATCAATTAAAAATGTCTGGGTAGACGCAACAACGTGGTCTTTTTCATGCGGTTTGGTGGGATGAAAGCGATGCAGTGGGTTAAGCGCGTTCACCCACAAACTGGAAGGTATGAGCTTTGTTACGTGGAAGTAGTTAAAAGAAAGAGCCACGACGCCAAACGGCTCCAACCAAACACAGACCACAATGCAACTGGACTGGTGTGGCAGCAAATGTTGATTTCAAAATAAAATGGCTTTTAATAAGAGGGAATGTAAACCTACTACTCTTTCTACTACGTGGTGAATGGGTCTGGGTTGTTTGAGTGATCAAGTATTTATCTCCATCAATCAATCAATCAATCACAATGTATTTGTAGAGCACAATTCATACTTGCTTTACTATAATATAAACACATACGATACTTATTTAAGGTTGTGGTTAAGTAAGGCTAATTTTCTCATAATGCTCGATCTCGACTGTCGATTTCACTCGACTGTGGACTCTTGATTCAAAAACCCTCAATCTGTCGAGCTTTCCATGAATTGCTCAGCGCTATGGTTACGGTTACGGTCAGGGTTCGGTGTCAGGGTTAGAGTATTAGTTAAGGAATTACTAAGTCTGAATCACGCTTAATTAACAATTTGCTCAATATGAATTAAGTCTTCATGCTTTACTAAGGCAGAAATGTGCGTGTTACAGAGTGCTTCCTGGAGGATGGGCTGAAACAGGGAGGCGTGCACCAGGATGATTCATTCGTGTGAGTAGGCCCCGCCCGTGTGCTCATCCGAGGGGAAGGACAGAGACTGTTCTCTAGCTAAAGACTGCAGGAATCAATCAAAAAGCACCAAGGGCACATATGAGGAACCAATAGCACTGTAAGAAGGTTAAAAGCTCTGAAAAGTTGATTTTGCATGATCTAAGATAAGGTAAGGTAAGATAAGATATTCCTTTATTGTCCACACATGGGGAAATTTCATAATAATACTAATAAAATACATTTCATATGGGCCCTTTAAATTGTAATCTGGCCTTCAGAAAATGGTAAAATTAAAAATGTTTGGCCAAGTTTATAATTTACAAACAGAGTAGGCCTTTCATATTCTCCTCCGGGTCCTCAGGTTACTCCCACTTAACTAAAACAAAACCCATCTTAACCATAAAAACAACTTTATTCTTGTTCATTCTTGTTTATCTGTTAGGGCCAAGCTTTCCTTCATTGCCCCATAAAGAAGAGAGTTTTCTACATTGTACTCATCTTTCACTACATCACACATGAGGAGTCTGTGGTCTGAGCCAGGGTCTTGACCAGGACTAGCACCCAAAATGTCTGGAATCAAACCTGTGACCTGCAGAGTTCATCCATATTTTAATAATAAAAATACACAAGACATAAGAGCGCGTCTCACACAGCAAGGAAGCCTGTGCTCTCCAATATCGCTCACGTATTTTGTACTGATAAGGATTCAGAGTGAGAATTATAGACTCCCATTACATATCATTTAAGCCTCGGGGGATTATGCAAATGTCATGGATACAGTTCTTCAGTTTTATTGAGGCAGAGGCAGATTCTCCCTCGAAAGTGTAACTGCAAAGACATCGAGAAGACATCGCTGTTTGAAAGCTTCTATTTGACTTCTTTCCTACAAAGTTTGCAGAGAATTATACAAAAGTGAAGGTTAATTCAAAGATTAGCAAAGACGTGTAAAGCTTTATACAGAAGAGTGTAAAAAAGCAGATTAAACTCATTATTCACGTTTGACTCTTCAGATAACTCACCTTCTTCCACATCAAATAATTATGAACTACAGTCCTATTATATATTATGCTTGTAGTAATAAATACATTTGAATTACTGGGGTAATATTAGGCTTCTTTCATCTTGATTATCCGCAAATCTTAGTGAAGACCAATGGTTCCTAAACATTTCACGTCAAGAACCGAGTAAGAAAATATGGGCCCCGGCGAGAGTAGAGCTGCACAACACATCACAGAAGTATTGATAATGAAATAATTGATAGAGCATACATTGAATAAATACATCACAATGACACCACTGTCTTCTATTTGACAGAGATGTACTGTTTTAAGGTTGAAAAGGCGTTTTAACCTCGATTTAGTCTTGGTTTTGTCTCTGTTAATGTAATTTTGACAGAGATTGACTAATACATTTGGGCATAAACATAATTATTTGTATGCAAGTATATGACAAATCTTGCAACACTTAACAGGCTTATTGCATGTCGTAGTATTTTCCAATGTCATGTAGTCCTACTTCTGAAAGCAGGTCTAAAGATGAACTATTCCATCTCTAGATCGAATATGAACGGGGCTAAAATTGGACACCGCCATTGCAATATTAATTAAAACCAGGAAAAACACAAAGACAGAAATGTAAATGTTCTACAAAGTTAAATAAAACCTGCAGAAGACTCAATATATAGAAGGAGCATAACATCATTTTAAGGAAAAAGACAAATTAAATATAATTCGTTTTCAATCTTTATTTCTCACCAAATGGCTTCACCAACACCCCAAAAACAAACTGCAGACGCGTCCAATTCAATCTCAAATTACCCCAGTCACATTTTCAACCAAAAGACGAGGAATAAAAACAGAACAAACAGAGGACATTTCCATCTTTCCCCCGGCTCCTGATTATACTTCTGCTGTACTTTACTTAACTCCGAAGCCGCTCGTCACAAAGCCCCTTTAAGCGGGAGTGTCCGGAAAGGCTATAAAAACTCAGCTCGTGCCCACTAATGGACCTCTAGTTTCTGCTCCCGACTGCGCCCCATGAATAATGTATCGGGCCCAAATACATGGCGTCTGTGTTGGTGTCACCTCTTGTTCTAGAAGTGCAGGGCGAGAAGACATGGGGGACGAGGGGACGCGAGCAGAGGAGCAAAACTACAAACAAAAACCCGAAAGTCGCACTCTTGACTTTTCAGAGCAGTAACGACATGGTAATAGGGTGGAAATAGCGTGGTAATAAGAGTACAAATATAAAAACGCTTTAAAACAGCCTTGTTTCAGTAGTTTTACCGAGAAAATACACAACATATTCATAAATACTGGGTTAAAGGACACACCTATGTATTATTTGTACTGTTATTGGCCTTTAAACGCGCTCTGGAGAACATTTATACATTTACTGAGCCACACATATGCACAGGATTTGTTTTAACACGACAAATTCAACTCCAGGTCTGTTTCTGATGAGAATATAATGTTACACATGGTTAAAAGCTTAAGTCAATGCAGCATAATGTGTGTTGAGATAGGTGTGTCTTTTATTATTTACACTTGTAGTTACAATTCTATTTCCATCCGTTTACCATGCTACTAATGTGCAACAAAGTGTAAAGTATAAAGTCTTATGTTATTTTCAGCAGTAAAGTGAATGTCAAATCATCTACCATACAAATGAAATAATTGCTGCTCACTGTGCAATTAGCAGATCTGACATCATATAATCAGTAAATACAATTATGTTATTTACTCTTCATTAACATGCGTATAGGGTGATGAACAGAGACAAAAAGCCAAATATAGTCGTGTTGGAAGCTGGCTCTCGGCGGATTGATCCGTGTCTCACTCTGGATTGAGTTCTTTACATGAGTTAGTCTGGGAAGGCGCTTGGAAACTCTAAAATGTGTTAAATCCAGAGTTCAGAAAAGCACAGTCCTCTTTCTCATCCACAAATATACAACGTGCTATCGTGTGTGCATTTTTAAATAAACAAATTGTCCGTATTTCTCCTAAAATAGCCAGGTTAGGTCATCTCTCTCACTCCACAATGATGTCAGCTCGGATCAGACTCAAAGAATTCGCCCCTTGTGGAGTTCACCCGATCTTTTTCTTTTGGGACAAAGCAAGTATTGATTTGTGTCCAGGAGCAGACATCGGAGGCTGACCTATTCAGCCCTCAAAACTGTAGAGAAAATACCGTTCTAATCCACCTTTAAGCAGCTTATAGTGAGGTGATATACTGCGGTGGTCCACAGGGGTCCATCGCTGCTTATTAAGGTCTGTCACATAAACCAGTCATCTAAGCATCCCCAACATTCACTTTAAGAAAAAAAAGACAAAATAAATTTTTCAAATATGGTGGAATATCAGTGTTTTCAGAAGCAATGAGAAAAAACAACAACTAATTTCACATTGGTGCCTTTTTGGGGCATTTTGTGGCAGTTCTTGTTTCACATGTAAAACTAAATGAATGAATGAGTAATTACTGAAAGTGGAACTATAAATGAGACCCTAGCTCATCTTGGTTTTGAGCTGGTTTGGTTCCAGTTTAATCCTGATCCTGACCTAGTTTAGTCCTCTACAAGTCCTGGTCTAGTCCCGGTTTGGTCTTGATCATGTCCTGATCATGTCCTGGTTTAGTTCTGGTCTGATCCTAGTGTTAGGTGATGTTCAGGGGCATGTCTGCAGGTGACTATGTGAATTTTGCTCCTCCAAATTAGGCACTTTGCACTTAAATGTATTAAGTGTATTGTATTCTACAAAACAGTATTTTATTTGCTATTTTTAGTTGTTTTATGTGTGCAAAGAACGACAAAAAATTAATCTGAATCTGGCATATTCGCGGGTTAGTACTGATCTTTTCTTGGTCTAGTTCCAGTTTTGTCCTGGTTTAGTCCTGGTTTATTCCTGGTTTAGTCCTGGTTTATTCCTGGTTTAGTCCTGGTTTGGTCCTGGTTTAGTCCTGGTCTAGTCCTGGTTTAGTCCTGGTCTAGTCCTGGTTTGGTCCTAAACTATCTAGTCCTGGTTTAGTCCTGGTTTGGTCCTGGTTCAGTTTTAGTCTTATCTTGGTTTCCCCCTGGTTTAGTCCCAGTTCGGATGCACTAAATCCTCGCCTATAGAACACTGTCACATCCACCTCACTTGAACACAAACTATAACTCGCCGTTATGTCAATCGAATGCATTATTACCATCATTTACAGTTCCTTAAAGTCTGAAGACTGCAGTTGGACCAACACATGATGAAATGTAAACACAGCCACAGTTCTACTTCAGAGAACGTGCTGCAACACTGGAAAGGACGTTGGAATATTGATGTTCTGGGGGGGATACAGCATGAGCCGAAAACAAGTCATGATGTGATTTATTTAGCGAGTCCTTGTGTCTTCATGCATTTCAATGACAGCTCGGATTCATCTTTCAGCGCGTGGCCATGAGTGAAATGTTTTATCAGAATGTGGGGCGGCGACGCTCTTTCCTCGTTTCTTCTCAGTCCGACATCAATTCTGCATGAGTCAGGACTAATTCTGAAAATGTTTAAGCTTACGTAATATGTGTTTATAGAGCTAATGATGCGAGCGAGTCGTTAAAGTCGCTGGTATAAACGTAACATTGTGCGATTGGATTTGTTGACTCCTGTTGCGTTATGAAAGCTGTATTCACGTTCTGTTTCAGGTGAGCAAGGATTTCTCTCCCCAGAAGCACCTCGCAACTCTAAACGCGCCAAAGCTTTTGCATATTTGATAAAAACTGAAATAGTAGAAGCAGTAAGGTTATTCAGTCCAGTGGGGTCTGAATCCGAAGACAAACTGTGGCTGTACATCTGGACAAAATATAACTTCTCCCAGTGTGTTTGCGGATGATGGTTCGAATGCAAATGTACATATTGTACTAAATATGATAGAATAGAACGTTTTCTAACTGCGAAACACACACAAGTACAACATCATTATATAATTTAACAGCAGTGGACATACTTAATAATACTTTCCTTATATTTTACTACTTTTCCTCTGTCTTATGTTACATGATGATGGCCTCCTATACTAAATATGACAGAATGGAACGTTTTCTAACTGCGAAACACACACAAGTACCTTATTATATGATATGATATGATGATATATTTAACAGCAGAGGACCTACAATACACAATAATACTTTCCTTATACTACTTTTCTGATGGCCTCCTATACTAAATATGTGATATAAGTGCTGAAAACATGAATTTCACCAGACAAGTTACACAGTACCTTTTAGATGATTGAAGTGAACCAGTTACATTATATATTACTGTACACAGACTTGGAGTATCAGAAACAATTTGATATTTTGGGATTGTCTTGTGGCTTAAGCCGGCTGCAAACTAGAGCATTTTAAAATCTAAAAAGTGTAGACTCCGGACATAAGAAGTACTGTCTAACGCTCATGTTAAAGAGAGTGCAGGGGTCACGAGAGCAAAAGGCCGCTCAGAATGAAAACATATACACGAGGACACGAGGCGAGCGAGAGCTGCCTTTCCATGCGCTCTACTCGCAGCGGAAATGAAGCAAAAAACACTCTATTCTCTGGAGGTAAAGAGCACGTTACAGTCATTGAAGCAGTGATGATCAATGAAAAAAAATGTATCAGAAAATCCACGTTGATGTCGCTATTTCTGTAAGACTGTAAGAGACACTCACACTTCACGATTTGAGGTTTTAGAGCTGCGATCCACAAAGTAAGTGCTCTGAATCAACAGACATGAGGAGAAATACTGTATCTTATGGACTATAAGTTGCACCAGTTTTTCATAGTTTGGCTGGGGTGCGACTTATACTCCAGAGCGACTTATATGTGATATTATTCGCTATTTTCATACTGGCAACCGCATGTTACATGTTGATTATTTTCACACTGACAACCATAAGAGGGCGCTCTAGGCTCTAAGCGACGCAGAAGAAGAATCTGCACTTCCTCTTCCTCTGGAGTTTGTGGAGTTGTTAAGAAGTGACACAGAGGAAGAAGAATTCAATGGATTTAGTGATTTGGGGTAAAACTGATGCTTTGGTAAACTTGTTAGCATGTTCTTTATGCTATAGTTATCTGAATAACTGTTCATATGTTACGTTAACATACCAGACACTTACCACAGTTCTGTCTGTGCCTGATGTAGCTGAAAGTGTTAGCGTTACCATACGTCATGTAGCTGAAGGTGTTAGCGTTAGCATACGTCATGTAGCTGAAGGTGTTAGCGTTAGCATACGTACACCTATTCATCATGTTCTCTAATCTGTTTATTATTATTTTAAACTGCATTTCAAGATTAAATGTCTGTTCTTGGTATTGGATTTTATCAAATAAATTTCCCAAAAATGCGACTTATACTCCAGTGCGACTTATACATGTTTTTTTCATCTCTATTACGCATTTTTTTGGCTGGTGCGACTTATAATCCAGAGCGAATCATACTCCGGAAAATGTGGTAATCGCTTACGAGAATCGCTCCTCGCGTCACAAACTTAAAAAGCTTCAAATCTGTCTAAAAATCTGAGTGATGAGATGGTGGTTCCCTCTGAGCCGGTGCACCAGAGGCACATAGAACGCAGTGTCTGGCATTAGATTTAAATGTTATTGGTGCAGCAGTGGCCCGCCCTGGTCTGAAGTGGACAGTGATGCAGTACCTCTGGGGGTTTGGCTCGTTGTGCTTGTCTCGCTCGTGTTTAATCATTCGGTAGCGGCCGATTCGGACGTCCGGCCTCGACACCTTCATCCCGTTCAGCGTGATCCTGCAACCGACACACAAATACGGCAGCAATTACACCCAAAGCACAAACGGACTGTGAGGAAAAGACAGGCCAAAGTGAGAGAAAAGAGCGCTATTCAAGGAAACAAAGAGGAGATCATTAGGTCTGCATCAGCGCCAGTCGCAATCATTATCTTTTTAACTAGTTACTATCTTTTCTCCTTAAAGACTTAACCGTTTCCAAGGAGACAACCAGGTAACTTCACCACACCAAGTATTTGTAGGCAAGAAAAATGCCTGTAATTGAATAAATGGAAAAATAGAGGAGTTTTTACCATATTGTGGAACATTCCAGACAAAGCAAAAACACTTTTACAAGAAAAAGCCACCAGAAAAGTTACTTAGTGCAACATTATTGTTACGGTGGACATTAGCTGCCCGTAATATACACACATTTGCATATAACCACAGTTATTTCAAAACAAATACTGACACCACAGTTGTATTTTACATAAACATTGAAGAAATACAATGAATTAATTGAATGAAATAATGTAATATTTCCAAATTACACAGAAGGTGTATATCTCTAAAGCATCAACTAATAATTTACACCGTTACAACGATAAATTATAGACCTGGAAGAAGGGAATTATTACTTATTATTGAACAAAATATTTAAACAATAATAGTTGTCCACTGGGAGTCTTTACTGTCCAGAGTGAAACGGGAGTGAACAGAGAGTGAAATGATTTACAAAACCAGTGACCCGAGCGCTGACGTGAACTTTATGCAAAGTCCCAATCACAGGACGAGATTTGACGCTTCAGAGGAACCGCTCCATCTAAATTCTGAGGCCCTAAGGCTCCGACAGCAACAAAAGCTCTGCTCAGGAGTGTGGACATGAGGTCGGGAAGTCCAGCACAAACACAGGGCTTCACTTCTGTAGAGAGGCTTGTTTTGGGCAAGAAACAGAAATATGTATGTAATAATAATAAATAACAATGAAAAGTCAAGCTGAATGGGCCAAGCTGTTGAATTGTATTATTCCTACTCAGTAAAATAAGCCTATTCTGATCAAGAGCGATCAATAATTGTAAATCAGGGCACAAAAATGATAAATGTGAGAATTACAGTAGCAAATTTAAGTATTTTCAGTCTACATTACCTTCAAAAAACTTAACTTAAATATAAAGTGCTTTTTTTAAATGTATGTGACACTGACATAACTTTAGCACTCAAGGTTTTTTTTTATTAATAAAGACATACATACTTAAAAAGTCTTAAAAGTCTCAAATTGAATTATGGACGTAACTGTTTGTTTGGTCTTGGTGTCAATAATCAAGTAAAATCCCTGGAACAAGTTCTTTGTCTGGCAGAAGGAAAGCCAAACAGTCTACCTGGTTTTTATGTTTCTAAAAACGTGAAAAATAGATCTAGTTTCCTGACGCATTGTGAACATCTTAATTATTCACTGTGATGAGTTTAAAAGCGTTTTTCACAGCTTCGAGGGCGGAGTTACAAGTGCACTTCCTGGTTCTCGGACGATAAAACGCTTGATAAAAATGGATGCTGCAGCCCCTTTCATTTCATTAGTAAAACTAACATAACAGTGTAACCGTAACGCCAGTGAAAATGACCCGGGACTCGGGCGGAATGGGTGAACTTCACGGACTCCGGCGGGTTTTGGCGGGCGATGATCTGAGGGTGTTGAAGTTCAAACAAAGCGTGAGATCAGACTGAGAGCTCGAGTGGAGACCGGTCTTACCGCTCAGATGGAACGGGGCAGATACATCCGCCGAGGGGTTCGGGCTACGCGGCGACAAATGAAGACTCACACACAGCACTCCGCTTTAAGCCACGGGCCGACACGCGCCAACTGTTCCATTTCGCATCCGTAACTGTGCGCACTGTTGTAGCCTTCTACTGTCTGAAGAGAAATTAAACCAGGAAGCCAGTGCTGCTCGGTTGTTCACACGTCAAAACACAATGCGAAGCCAAGACTAACGTGGACCAGGGCTAAACCGAGACTAAAAGAGGATGAAACCTCGACGTAAACCGGGGCCAAACCAGAACCAAACCAACTATTCAGAACAGTCTGAAGATCTGGACTAACAACATTGTGAATGAACCGGGGCCATAAAAGCTAAATAGGAGAGACAAAAACTCACACATTTATTGTCTTACTACTTTTCCCTTACAATTTGGAATAGAAATGCTTGTATTTAAATAATGACTTCGATGTACTGTGTGTAGCACCTGTCAGGACACTTGAGGCGCGCTCACAGTTGTACTTGTTTGGTCCCAGTTTAATTCTGATGTAGGCTTGATTTGGTCCTGGTTTAGTCCTGGTTTAGCCCCAATTTGAATGCTTTATTCGTGCACTCTAGAAACTTGGAGGTGATAAGCTGCTTATGATGCCACGGTGGGCTTGGGGCTTACAAGTGGAAACCTGGGTGTTAATCTCACTCACATCCATACTGCAGGAGTAATAAAGCGTCTTGCAAGAGTGCCACTGGAATTAAACCACCAACCAGAATATTACTGAGCTTGGTTCAGTGATAAATCGATAACATTCGTGAGCACAAAATATTCAGAATATCCAAAAGCATTAAAAACTCCACATTCTCCCTCTACAGAGCTGAACTCCATCTTCTTGCGTAACACCACAGTGTATTAGAAAACTGTAAATGGACTCCAGGCCAAAAAGCCTGCATTTGCTCATCTGTCAATGTGACATTTTGTGTGATGAATAAATAGGACTCTAAAATGACTTTCACAAACTACACTGACCAACAACAAGCAGCAGCAGCAGCAGCAGCAGCACGAGCAGAAAATACACTATTATTCAGGTGGATTCACGATATATTACAGTAAGAAGCGCATATGTTTTTCACAACATCATTTATTTTGTATGAGGCTGTTTAAAATATGAATTACATTTGAAATGTACTATAGGCCGCATTTCATGAAAAAACACATAGTAGAAAATAATATAAATATATCCTTAGCATGTTAATAAACGGTGTAATGACTCATTGTTATAAAATGCTCCATAAATAAACTGTAACTGATTGATTGAACGTTGTTTCCTTGGTAATGATTTACTTACCCACCGAGAATAAAATAGAAAAGTACAAAATACAGGTTATTGCTCCCTCTCTAGTTTATAATTGGTTACTGGACACGTTTGATCAGAAGAACACTCTGCAGTGAACCTCCCAGAGCACTTCTCTTGATTGGCTGCTGGAGCGACTTCGCAGTGATATTATTAGTGGCATATGGCTGCGCTCCACAGCTCTTCTGGGACGGGCCAGTAAAGGTGTTTTATATCACAGTTTGAGGATTTTAATAACATTCAGTGCAGTCGTTTTACAGAAACTGGTCAAATGAGGCGGTTCAAGTTATTACTGTAGTTATGAGTAGAATTAAAGTCTTGTATAAACTCATTTGGTGATGGTAACTTCATTGAGTCTAGACTAAAAAGCAGACTTCTGGCGTAAATCATGTCAGTAAATACTAAACAGGCTTCACAGACAGGTGACATGAACTGCACAGTATGTACCTTGATCACAGACATCTATAAGTGCTCTGAAAATGCTCTTTTATATCCATGGGTTTCAGAGGGATGCTAAATTAGTAGCGTTGTCACAGCGATTGACAATTGCACAAGATTCTTTAATGGTGAAAAGTGCATGGGATCTACAAACATGAAGAGAGAAATGGTACAAACCCCATTATATTTTGTGATTTGATGCACACTTAAAGGTGCCGTATGTAACTTTTTTAGGGAATGAGAGGTTTTGTCTATAAGAGTTTTTGTTTATAAGAGTTTTGTTTATAAGAGTTCTTCTATTAAGAGTGTATTTTAAACTTCCTATAAGTTATCTGTCCTTTTCCTCTGTATCTACTGCATTGCAACAATGAAATTTCCCCATGTGTGGACAATAAAGGAATATCTTATCTTATCTTATCTTAACTGTTCTGGTGGTTTGTCTCCATGGAGACGAGCATGTGATACCAGTAGACCAAGTTACATGTCAGATCTATGTTTTTCAATAATTTTATTGATTCCAACGTAAATGTTAAATATAAAGTGCTACTGTGTGTATAAATACAAATCTGCTTGTATAAGGAAATATACCATAAGGAACACTGTAGGAAATAGATCCAGTTGTTGTCATCTGGAGACTATTTTAGAAAAGCTATTGTTATATTTTCTAAAAACAGTGTCCAGATGACTAGAACTGAATCTTTTCTCTGCAATGGAAAACAGTCTGTGTCACTGTATCACTTGTAAGGAGGGAGCAGATGAACAGTTTGGTGGCCACGGGGAGAAAAGACAGTTTGTACAGCTCTGGGGCAGACGGAGTCTCAGTTTAAGCAATTTAATGTCATACCGTGGCACATTCTTGACAAACAACAACAACAACAACAACACCTCCACGAGACAAGCATGAGGCAGAACATCCACCAAAAGCGTTACATGGATGATTCTGCTGCTGCTGCTGCTGCTGCGGTGGAGACGGGAGCGCACAGGGTTGAAAGTCAGTCTTCTCCCTTGAATTTCTCGTCATATCTTAAAATAGTTGATGTACCAAAACTATTTATTTAATCCTCTGCTGGCTAAAGGCTGTGTGTCCTCATCTCACACGTGGGTTAAACGCTGCAGCTCCACACGCAGACACACAGGGCTGTTCTTGCCGTTACTGGCGGAATAAAACTCTTACATAAACGTGGCCAGGGGGACTTCATTACAGCGTGCAGCCCGATAGGTTGGCACCACGTCCGTTTGAGACACCTCACTTTGGACCGTCCAGCGACTCTTCTAAAATACCTCCCCCCCCTCCTCTTCCTGTACCATCGACCGTGAAACGTCTAAGTCGATGCCCGCGGCCATGGATTTTTGTGTGCAATACAGTAACGCGTGTATAAAAGCAGCTATAAAGTAACAAAGCGGGGGAAATGTACCTGGATTCATTAGCGGTTGGACTAACTCTTCGCTCCGCTATTCCCATCAGTGTCGTTTTAATAGCATTAGAGCACTGGCGCGGAGGAGAATTGAGAGATAAGACCAGGGTCCTGAGCTCGGCGGAGAGCAGCGATGACACAGGGAGGAGTAATGTGGGGAGGAAACATTGATTTCTCACGCTGGGAGGGTCACAGTGTTCTAAACTGACAGGATGTGGTTGTAATGACAGAACTGTATGTTGTTCCTATTGGAGACGTTTAGGAAGATTGTGCAGCTGAAGGCGCTGTGCCAGATTTAGTTTAGCCCCAGTTCAGATATATTGTATAAGCAGCTCTTAGGGTCAAAATAAGAGTGCTGCGGGCTGTCTGCATCACGCTATAAAATCATTATACATATTTTTTTTATCAATCGTGACTAGTTGTTGTTGACGTCCAAACTTCAACGAAGTTTTGGCCCCTGAAAATTGTGAAATTCAAACTCATCAAGATGTTTTCGTTTGGAAAGTAAGGAAGGAAACGGATGGCGTGATATTAACTTGCTGTGTTTTTCAGTTTTTTGACATTGAACATAGAGTACAGTGCCTTTAAATGCATTTGTTTGACTAAAATAGGGTTAAGAAGTTGTTCTGTAATTGCTGCAAAATATCATATATCTATGTTCGCCATGCAGGGACATAATGTCAATGAACGAACCCAGTGGAAACTATAGAAGAGTTCAGTCTAACTCGCTATAAATGATATAAATATATAATTTACTCCTTCTGCTCCCAAGTAGTTGAAGTCAATACCTAACAATATGCAAATTTTGTCCATGTTTGTAAAAATTTGTAATCATAATGAGAGTTGACACTGGAGGTTGGCAATGTTTTCCCTGCAGGGACAATAAACACTGATCTAATCTAATCTAATCTAATCTTGGTCCCAAGTCCTGCAAGGTGACAGAATTAAGCACAAATAAGGCCAGCGGAATCTATTAGTGAAACTTTCAAAAATAGCGCAGGGCGATATGACGATATGTCTTTCAATATTCATTCATGAGCACGATCAACACAGACTTTTAATCATTGTAATTAAACTCAAAATGTGGTCAAACTATTTCCTCAGAAGTCTGTATCGGCTCCAAACAACACTCACTCATAGCTGTGGACCTTTCAATTAAAAATACCCAAAAGGATCATTGACGGATTCAAAAAGTAAAAGTAGATCACTGTTACTAATGCAGTGCTTAGACTTCATTTACGAGTTTAAATTGCGCTTTTGTGACACACCTTGTCTGTTTTCCATCTTCCTGAACACATATTTGCAGCTCCTATCGAAGCAGTAATGAATGTTTACCCACATTGACATCACCAGCTTATCCCACGAGCGCCGCCACGCCTCATCAACACTTCTCTAAGGCGTCAGTCTGACAGATACAAGACCAGACAAGGAACATCGTCCGTCGTATAAACACAGGATGGCTTTAACTTAATGGAATGAGCTTATTTAGTTATAAAGACTTCACAACCTCAATCACACAGCTTCTTCTTCGCGTGTTCTACTATTTTTCACCTGCATATTGTGTGTTTACAGGCTGATGTGTGAAGAAATTATAAGTAGTGTTAAATGTTGATACAAATATGGCATGTCATGTTTATGGTGTAGTGTTAAGAAAGAGGCTTGTGTGACAACCATCTGCTTGTCACATGGAGATCTATGCCTAAAATCTTCCACAATATGACATTGAACTTATCAATCTATCAATTTGTATTGCCAACAAATGAAAGTGGTTGGTTAGTTGAGTTCAAACCTCATTTTTTCAGTTATCCAATGATATCAAACTGTACAGAGCACTTAAAACATCAAAGCACTCAAATATTTCAAAGTCATTCCTGAAAAAGACTACAATCTGTCACTGGAGAGCAATAGCAACCCAACGGGATGTGATGGGCCGATAAAAGGACAGACTGTCCCGTCTCGTTCAAAGGCAAATTAACTCATAGATTTGAACCCTGACCTGGCAGTCGATAAGTTGATCCTCCCAGAGTCACACTGCCCCAGACCTCCTCTTTGAACCTCCATCTGTCTGGACTTTATTTCTCCTCTCAGTGTCGCTATTTTACACATTTTACATTGATTCCATTGCTAGTGCTTCCATTCACCAAATATATATATTATACTATACATATATTATACTATATATATATATATATATATATATATATATATATATATATATATATATATATATATATATACTCCTACATATTCCTATGTTTGTGAATTTTGTTCAATGACAATGAAATAAATAAATAAACCTTTTCTGATTCTGATATTATGTTAATCCAACAGAAATGTGAAACATGTCTAGTAACATATTTTATCTATAAATATCACAAAAGTGCAGTAATATCATACCCTTATTTGAAGGTTTACATAACCTTTTTAATTTAGATTTTTAATCTGCCATTTTTGAAGAATTTTTCACTATAAATATACTAAATGTTCAAATGTTGTATATTTTTTAAAAACAACAGACACAATATTGGCTACATTTGGATTTATTGCCCACCCATTGTATTGTTCATATTATTTTTTATAAAAAATGTCTAGTAATTATTCCACCTTCCAACCATCTCCTTCCTCTCTCTTGTGCTGCCGCAGAGCATGGCAGGACCAGCTCTGACACAGGACCCTCCCTGGGCCCCGAGGGAAGAGTCTGTCCCCAGCACTGAGATCTGCCCTGGCCCCAAGAAATGTGGACACATGCCACTTCTCCACAACAGCCCACTCCACCCACTGCTGAGAGGATGAACTGAGCATGTAGCAGGGGCCTGGGGCAATGACTGTACCTGTTCCGCGGAGGGGAGCTGACAGACCCCCCCCACGCACCGCACACACACACACACACACACACACACACACACACACACACACTCACACTGGCCTATCATCTATTCTGTTTCATCCCTAAGCTCTCAGAGTAGCCTGAGCAGAGCCAAGGGCAGCACATGTGCAACTGCAGCAACTTCCGCTTCCTACATACATTTATATATTGATGGGTTGGAGGGAATGCACTCGGATATAGAACAAAAGGACCCATTCTATGCATTCTATACAAGGCACCTCTGCAGAGCCAATAAAAATGATTGCTGTAGATATGAAGCAACTATTAACAAATCTTATACCTCTGTGCAAAAAGATACACTGACCTTCTCTCTGGGTTGTAACAATCGGTATTGGCATTGGTCATGAAAAAACCCATGTGGGTTGATCTCTAATTTAAAATGTGAAAAAATAATAAACTATTTCATATTTTCCTCATTAATACACTTTGTTACCTGTAAATATTGTCTATCTTGAAGCCCCAAGTCAATATATTACCACTATTTGGTTGAAGATGTATTTAAAAAGTCTCAATGTACAACAGAAATGATCACTGACTTGTGGATTACAAAATAATTTTTAGTTACAGGCTAAACTTGTGTCCTTAGACAAGACACTTAACCCGCCTCGACCACAGTGTCTGCATACGCTGGTGTGTGAATGTGTGACCGGTTCCTTGATGTAAAACGCTTTAAGTGCCTTGAAAAGCGCTATATAAATAGGACCATTCACTATTTTAGATATTCAGTGTGCCAAACATAAGCAGTAACCACTAGAGACATGTCTAACCTTGACAGAATCCACTGTGTAAGTCTCACATCTTTTTTCATAGTTTTGGCCGGGGTACGACTTATACTTATATTTATACTTGTGTACTTATACTTTTACTTATACTCCAGAGTGATTTATATGTGATAGTATTTGTTATTTTCACACTTGAACCGCATTTCATACTCCAGTGCAACTTCTATATGCTTTTTTCTCTTCTATTATGCATTTTTTGGCTGGTCCGACTTATACTCCAGTGCGACTTATAGTCCAGAAAATACGGTATTAGTTCAGGTGTCACCAAACTGTGGAAATCACTCAACTAGTGACATGCCCAGAAGAATAAGGTGTCCTACATTGATCTATTGTCTTTTTAAGTTAATTGAGGAACATTTATTACCTATCAGTCCAAACACAAGAGGTAGATAAGATAAGATAAGATATTCCTTTATTGTCCACACATGGGGAAATTTCGGTGTTACAACGCAGTAGATACAGAGGAAAGGACAGATAACTTATAGGAAGTTTAAAAAAATAAATAAAAACACTCTTAATAGAAGAACTCTTATAAACAAAACAAAAAACTCTTATTAACAAAACTCGTCTCATATCTTAATAGGGAATGGAGGAAAAAAATAAAATAAAATAAAATTATAAAGAAATAAAATAAAATAATAATAAATAAAATAAAAATAGCTAGCATAAGACTAAATAATACTAATACTAATGGTAAGTAAATACTCTTATTTACATCAGTTATATGCACATGAATATGGCCATAATTGCTTGTGAGTATGACAGCAATTGCACATGAATATGACAGTATTGCACATGGTTAATTCAGTATTGCACATGAATATGACGGTATTGCACATGGTTAAGTCAGTATTGCACATGAATATGACGGTATTGCACATGGTTAAGTCAGTATTGCACATGAATATGACGGTATTGCACATGGTTAAGTCAGTCCGGTTGAATAGTCATTTGCTTGAAACTGATTCATGGTCTGTTCATGAGCATCTCCAGTACAGTTCTATGCATCATTCTACATTTTATAGTACTGCCTTACTTAATAATCGACTTAGGCCCATAGTGTCCTGTTCCTACAGCCCACACTGTAGTACGTATATGGTCCTGTTTAATGACACATCCTCTTCACATGTCAAGGCAGTTTAAACTGATAGGGTGATGTACGGGGAATATTGTAAGGGAACATCTCCAGCATCTAATGGCCTGGTTCGCCCTTCTCTCCGCGAGGTGAACTTCATCCGTCATTCTTTGGACATATAATTGCGTCCACGCTCACCCATCAGTTTTATCGCATCTCGCCAGGCTCCGGTAAACAATGGTAATCTCCTCGACACTGCCCAGACTGACACGGGCCATTCAAAAGCAGTATTTTTGTTTGCATTTTCACAGTGACGACGGACAGCAATCAAACACAGCATTCAAACTGCTTTTTACAAGTCCTAGATGTTCTGTAGAGCCTGTGCGAGCGCGATCGCACTTCTCTATTATCCACAGACGTCACACTTCACAGTGTCAGTTCACCTGTTAATTAAGCATGCTAAGCTCTGTGAAATGGCTGGGTGAATGGGAAATTAAAGTAATGGTTCAAAGCTCTTAAATCACGCCTGAGTCTCTGTATCAAAACGACCTGTTCCTCTTATTTCCATGCGCTTCTGAGATAATTATATTTGTGAATGTGAGCACGTCGTTACACACAGACTAAAGAGCCGTATAAGGTTAATTTACGTGTTAATTACTCCTTAATTCAACAATGATAAATCAGTGGAAAGGTCTGATTTAACCCTGTCTCGCTAATGTGATATTTGACATACATTTTACAGGATATTAAATCTACGACGGGCAATATTAAGGCAATAGACCAATAATATGTGATTATTGTAGATAGACGCACAGACAGCAATTTTATGTAAATATATCTGGCATAATGTAAACTTTTGAAGGGGCACATTTCACTTTTCTGGTGGAGAATGCCTGTAATGTTACCCATGGATGAGTATTAAACTTAAATACCTCCAAGGAGACAAGCATTTGACCTCACCAGGCCAAGTTACAGACAAGATCTGTGGAGAGGCGAGCCTGTGCACAGTAAGAATGCATGTTTTCCCAGGTATTTTGGAGCAATAAATGCACAGTAGATAAGTACAACGCGGTACAGTGGAGACGCAGCCCTCATCGGAAACTTTCACAGTCAGAGTGCACTTTTATTTTGACATTTTGATGAATGTGTGAAAGAAAAAGGCGTGCTATCGCCCGCTACTGAAACTACCACCGCCATCTAAAAACTGCACTCACTCATGTCCAATAACAGTGGCTTTAAGGTGCACTCTGTCACTTTTCTGCTTTCCACCATCTAATTGTCTCCACAGAGATTGTTCCTGGAATGCACTACAGTAATGCATTAAACTTTGATATATCTCCATGGAAACAACCACTCAGAGTAATAATGTATGTTTTTCAATGTATGTTTGAGCAAAGAAAACCTCTGTAAATACATAATGTCGTACTGTGGAACATTCCGACAAAGCAGAGGAGAAAATTCGGTGAAACTAGAAACATTACATAGTGCAACTTTAAGCATCTGTGAATATGTTTTATGCCATGAGTACGAACGAGGCATTTGTGCAGTGGGAGCTTTATATGTACGAGTGGTCAACTGTGTCAGGGGAAAATGCACTTTCAACAGAAAAAGGTGCAGACATGTACGTTAAAGTAATATTACTGTGGAAAACAAGAAGTATACGCATCCAGTCAGTGCACAGAATATAACAGGAAGGGCATATGCAGTGCTGGCAGTGCTCAAAAAGCGGATAAAGGTTCTGTTACTGCTTTGAACTTTTCATGTCTTTTACAGTACGATAAAAAAACAGAAAAGTCTTTTGTACCTTGAGCTCTTCAGTAGTTATATTCTTAGTGTGTTCGTTTTTGCAAAGGCCTATTTATAATGTTAACTTTGATGTGGATGTTTTATCTGCTTTCTGATGCTGGGAATGACACATTTGAGGATATTTAATACATCTAAAATCTACAGTTTTCTTTTTGTATTTTGTACATTTTTGGTGCTCTTTTGCCACGTGCTTAGGAAGAACACATGGAAATAAGCACTTTTGTAAAAACCTTTTAGCTTAAACGATTACAGATGTTCACATTTTCCATCAAATAATTAATAGATATATTTATGATTTATTAGATATGTGGATAGACTCAAAACAAAGACAGTTTGCATTAAAAGATAACATAAGATATACAAGGATGAATGACACATAATATAATAATATGTGCAGTGGAGAGAACTTGAGGCTGCAGGAACTACTTTTCCAGTTTAAATGTTTGCTATAGGTTCATAAAGGTCCAGTAATGTTGAACAATGATAGAGGAACAACCCTGAGACACTCAAAGTGGTTCTCAAATGGTTTTCTTCCAACAAAATACCTTTTATTTTTGCACATCATTCAGTTCAAATACACTGCATGGAGTCAAGGTCATTATTATGAACAAGAGGGAAAGTGTCAGGCACCAAATAACTCAGAATTACAAGCACAAATTAGTTATTGTCAATCTTTAAACTATGAAATTAATACACGTTTTACAAGCCTCTCTCATATTGTATTTACAGTTGTGTGGGAGTCGTACCTGTTGTAGATGTCGTCGTCCTCTCCTCCCCAGCCCCAGTACTCGTTTGGGAATCCGTTAATTTTCAGAAACTGTTTTTTACTGAGCCCCGAAACGCCTCCGAAGTAACCAGCATACGGCAGTCTGCAAGCGACAAAATTGGACTGGGTTACGATCAATATATCAGTGAGAGAAAAGAGACAAACGACCGTACACAAGACTGTGGGAAGAGACACGTTTTAGACATGTTTTGCTCGTAGCCATGGATACTTAGTTTGTTATAAAGTCCTGCTGCTGTCAGACTTTATAACAAACACTGCTAGCCCTGAACACCTGCAATACTGACTTAACCATGTGCAATACTGACTTAATCATGTGCAATACCGTCATATTCATGTGCAATTACTGTCGTACTCACATGCAATAGTGTCACGTTCATGTGCATACAACTGATGAAAATAGAACCATTATTATTAGTATTACCTTGTCTTACGCTAGCTGTTTTTATTTTGTTTTTATTTTATTTTATCTTTATTTTTCCACTCCATTCAGTTTTGTTTGTAAGAGTTTTGTTTATAAGAGTTCTTCTATTAAGAGTGTTTTTTTTTGAACTTCCTATAAGTGATCTGTCCTTTTCCTCTGTATCTACTGCGTTGCAACAATGCCATTTCCCCATGTGTGGACAATAAAGGAATATCTTATCTTATACTTAATTCTTAATATGAAAATGATGTTCAAGTAAAGAGACTACATATACTATATATTAAAACTTATATTGAGGAACATTCTGAGCAAAAACATCTACAGGGACAAAGGTGAAAGAACCACCACCAGAAAAGTTGCAACTATTTTCTGTAAAAGTTGCAGACACATTAATAATTATTATGATTATTGCATTCTTCAGCCGCCTAATATTATGCTGATTGCGTCCTGGGGGGAAAATTAAAAATCAGAAGATTGCCTCAACAAGGACGGGATATTATTTGAATCTTGAGAGACCTTTCCCCAATTACTCCAATCAAAACATTATATTCTTCCATTGTTTGTACCACACAATTGTTCTCTACTGCTGTGTCAACCTTTCTGTTTGGAGATTACACTCACTGTGACGGAGACAAACACTTCTATTGTTCACTGTATGGGATTTTACTTCCACAGAATTGGGTCTGGTGATCCGGGACAACCATCTGCTGGAGGGTCGTGACAAGAGCCTGAAGTCTGACCTCAGGCAGACTGAATATATATGTCACTGTATTCAACACAACAACATGCTACGCCGTGTGACAGGGACATGGTGATGGTGGAAAAACAAGTCATAGTATGTTTTCTACCACCAACAACATAGAAATAAAATAAAGTGTCATCATATTTGCCTTAATTACTACTTCAAACGCTGCATAATAGACTTAAAGGCGGTATGGACGATTTTTCGGCGATTTGAGAAAACAGGCAGAAGTGCGCATGCGCACTCCCCCGTGTGGACTGATACAACACACACGTGCGTTTGTTTAGTAGCGCAACGGAGCGCATCGCATCGCTCGTCTCCCGTAGATTTTTGTCCACTTCTGCGTCAGCTCGAACTGTCTTTCTCCGTCTTCATTTTGCCCCGTACACTGAGGGAACTATATTATGATAGATCCATACGCTTAGGCACGCGGAAACGTGGGGACGAGCCTGACGCGGCTGCAGGTGAGCGGTAGGTGCGTTTTATCATTGATACGTGGCAGGACCAATGATTTATCCACGCCACGAGGAAATATGATAAAAAATTTGCTGAGAAAAATCGTCCATACCACCTTTAATACAACATACAATACTTTTGACAATACTAGCCCATAAACAACTGATATTACGATCGGCCTGTAGGGGGCAGATGATTTAAGATAAGATAAGATATGCCTTTATTTGGCCACAAAATGGAGAAATTTCGGTGTTGCAACGCAAGTAGATAAAGAAGAAAAGAACAGATAACACTCTTAATAGAAAAAAAACTCTAATAAACAAAACTCCTATGTACAGAACCTCTCATATTCTTAATAGGGAATAGAGAAAAAAATAAAACAATAAAAAGATAAGTCGGTGTAATCCCTCATTCGTCCAGGCGTGTTCCATAGTAGAAAAAGCTTCAGTTGTAGTCATCTGGACTCAGTTTGAAAAAATAGACGTTTCGACTCTCATCCAAGAGTCATTGTCAATAAAAGAATTTAGATCGAGAACTCCGATATTAATACTGTTCTGTGGTAAGACCCACCCATTGGGAGGAGCCTTCCTGAAGTAGAAGGAGTTGTTTGTTTCAACAGAAACTCCCCCCTTGTATCTACCGAGCTAGCCTATTCAGAATTTTAATGGGCTATTAGAAACCTCTTTGTCTTTGTGAGACCTGGCTCAACCACCCTGAGTACCTGATTAGCATCTAAATGTCCTGGTCCTGGTCCTCTACCTTTCCAGGGGTTCAGTATACCATTATAGATACCAGGAAGATTGAATCTTAGTCCTCCATTTCTGTTTAAAGAAGGTCTTTCTTTTTTAACAAAAACAGCTTCCTTGACTCCTCTTTCAAACCATCTTTTCTCCCTGCTTAAAACCTTCACCTCACCGTCTTCAAACGAGTGATTAGAGGCTTCAAGGTGGAGATGCACGGCACTCTGAGGTCCTGAACTTGTATTTCTTCTGTGCTGATAGAGCCTCTTGTGTAGAGGCTGTTTAGTCTCACCTATGTAACGTTCTTTACAGCTTTCTTCACTGCATTGGATCGAGTAAACTACATTGCTCTGTTTTTGAGTCGGCAACTTGTCCTTAGGGTGAACCAGTTTTTGTCTTAAAGTGTTTCCTGGTTTAAAATAAACAGGGACTTCGTGTTGTCTAAAAATTCTCTGCAGTTTTTTTCGACAGGCCAGACACATAAGGGATAGAAACACCCTTCCTTCTCTGTTCAGTTTCCCTTTTGTTCTGCTTCTTGGTTCTCTTCACTCTGTTGAGAGCCCAAGCGGGGTAACCACAGGCTGAGAGGGCATTTCGGACATGTTTTTCCTCTTTCTTCTTGCCCTCTGAGCTGGTGGGCACACCTTGAGCTCTGTGTTGTAAGGTTCTGATCACACCCAGCTTGTGCTGTAGTGGGTGGTGGACCCACATATCAGGTTTACAAGAGAAGACGCTAAGGAGAATCGCTTGGCCTTTCTTGATTGTTCCACGATCAGAGGAGAGGACGGGAAGCTCCAAATAGAAGTATATAGGAAACCTACACACACGGACCAGTATCTGCTCTTTTTTGTTAAAAAAGAAAGACCTTCTTTAAACAGAAATGGAGGGCTAAGATTCAATCTTCCTGGTATCTATAATGGTATACTGAACCCCTGGAAAGGTAGAGGACCAGGACCAGAACATTTAAATGCTAATCAGGTACTCAGGGTGGTTGAGCCAGGGTCTCACAAAGACTAAGAGGATTCTAATAGCCCATTAAAATTCTGAATAGGCTAGCTCGGTAGATACAAGGGGGGAGTTTCTGTTGAAACAAACAACTCTTTCTACTTCAGGAAGGCTCCGCCCAATGGGCGGGTCTTACCACAGAACAGTATTAATATCGGAGTTCTCGACCTAAATTCTTTTATTGACAATGACTCTTGGATGAGAGTCGAAACGTCTATTTTTTCTAACTGAGTCCAGATGACTACAACTGAAGCTTTTTCTACAATAAAAAGATAAATAAAATAAAAATAAAAAATGAGCTAACATAAGGCAAAACAATACTATCATAGTGGTAAAGTAAACACTCTTGTTTACAGCAGTTCTATGCACATGAATATGACATTATTGCGTATCAGTATTGCACATGAATATGACATTATTCCGTATGAGTATTGCACATGAATATGACATTATTCCGTATGAGTATTGCACATGAATATGATATTATTGCGTATGAGTATTGCCCATGAATATGACATTATTGCATATGAGTATTGCACATGAATATGACATTATTGCGTATGAGTATTGCATATGACTATGACATTATTGCGTATGAGTATTGCACATGAATATGACATTATTGCGTATGAGTATTGCACATGAATATGACATTATTGCGTATTGCACATGAATATGACATTATTGCGTATTGCACATGAATATGACATTATTGCGTATGAGTATTGCACATGAATACGACATTATTGCTTATGAGTATTGCACATGAATATGACATTATTCCGTATGAGTATTGCACATGAATATGATATTATTGTGTATGAGTATTGCACATGAATATGACATTATTGCGTATGAGTATTGCACATGAATATGACATTATTGCGTATGAGTATTGCACATGAATATGACATTATTGCGTATGAGTATTGCACATGAATATGACATTATTGTGTATGAGTATTGCACATGAATATGACATTATTGACTATTGCACATGAATATGACATTATTGAGTATTGCACATGAATATGACGTTATTGCGTATGAGTATTGGACATGAATATGACATTATTGCGTATGACTATTGCACATGAATATGACATTATTGAGTATTGCACATGAATACGACATTATTGCTTATGAGTATTGCACATGAATATGACATTATTACTTATGAGTATTGCACATGAATATGACATTGCGTATGAGTATTGCACATGAATATGACATTATTGCGTATGAGTATTGCACATGAATACGACATTATTGCTTATGAGTATTGCACATGAATATGACATTATTGCTCATGAGTATTGCACATGAATACGACATTATTGCGTATTTGCCGTAACCAATCAAGAAATGAATATCGCTATACTCGACTCTCAATGCATTCTGGGATCATTTGTGCCTTTCATCTGGAGACACCACTAGACCTAATCAGCGTATTGTGCACTGTAGTAATTGGGAGTGCAGCCTGACAGTGCTCATTGTCCAACACGCTCAGCCATTTGTACTTATGCATCAAGTGTATTACTACAACATAATGCCGTGTAATATCATCTAATATTCAGCGCAAGCCCCGGACGGATAATTTCATTTACGTCATGTTTTAGAAATCAGCATGAACAGATTACAAGGTGACCCCCGGGGTTTGCCTGGTGCCGAGTTCGGCGTGGAGCAAGAGGTAATAGAAATGTGCTTTATTTGACCTGACTTTGACTGCCAGCGCTTTGAACATTCATCATTAAAGTTTGAGTGCCTGTAATATGAGCGCAGTGACAATCCTAAAATAACATCATGGTTGAAGGTTAGTGACAAACGACTTGCCGCTCGAGAGTTTTGAAACATTTACACCGGCCGGCTGCCTTTAGAGGCCATTATCTGTGACAACGTATATAGTCAGGCCTATTAGTGCTTGTTTTGCAAAGAATATTTAAAAATACTTTGCATTTATTGTGTCCACGACAGGAGTTTTGAGGCCCAAGTACAGAGTCTGAAGTTGAGTGGGATGATGCTCAACTGTATTTCATTTCCACAAATAAGCAACACAACTGTAGTGAAATATTCATAAAATAAAGGTTAATCAGTATTTTGATATTTCGTCACACCCACTACACATTTGTTCATAGCTTTGACTTTGCCTCCTGTGACCGAGTGTTTCAGTAAGTCAGCCGAAGGACCAGAATACGTACCAAAGACAAACCACAATCCATTTAGTGTTTTTTCGCCTCATTAAACACAATGTCAATGCAACTGTATATTTTATTTAATGCTAACGTGCCCCAGCAGCAGAGGTGGAACTGGTGCACGTGCCCAAAAGCATTAGCTTATTGAACACCGTCTATGGAGTTTGGGGTCAGAATAACTCCTGAAGTACAACAGCAGCGGCTCATGTTTGGTTCATGAGTCACAGAGCACAGCTTTTAGATAATTGAGATACGAGGTTTATACAGCGTGCATGGATTATAAGAGAGTATATGTTTTTTGGAAATTACATTTTCTCATGTTCGGCTGCAATACTGAATATTAATAATCATGTGTTTCTATATCAATGTGTGTCACCAGTAGGGATGTCACGATTATTATGTTAAGCGATAATCGAGATTATTCACATCACAATATTATCGTTAGAACCAAAAAATAATAATTGCGACTAATAATAATTGCAGAAGCAGAATTTTAGAAGCAAAATTAAGTTTTTTTAGTTCAATGTAATGTTTTTTTTTTCTTTTCTGGCTGTTTTTGTGCCATTGAACTTTAAAGGTCCTGTAACATGCAAAATTGACTTTTCAGAGCTTTTAACCTTCTTACATTGCTATTTGTGCTTCATATATGTACCCAGAGTGTTTTTTTGATTGATTCCCGCAGTTTTTAGCTATATTACAGACTATCTCCTTTCTTCGGATCTGCAAACTGACGGGGGTGGAGGCAAGACCGCATCATAACCAGAGGTAGTGGTCGTGGTACTTCTACTGCGTGCACTTCAAACTCTGGGTCTCACTCTGGGTCCAGAACATAAGGCTCAGGTCTATGATAAATAGAATGTTGATTCTCGCGTGCGGCTGTGTCCACGCTGTCACCTCTGCCTCTGTTTACACCCCCACCGCCTCCGGGGTGGGCGGGGCACACACGCTCTCTCTGAGACTACGTCACGGGTGGGCGGGGCACATACGCTCTCTCTGAGACTACGTCACGGGTGGGCGGGGCACACACGCTCTCGCTGAGACTACGTCACGGGTGGGCGGGGACACAGGCTCTCTGATACTACGTCACGGGGTGGGCGGGGGACACACACGCTCTGAGACTACGTCACAGGGTGGGTGGGGGACACACACGCTGTGAGACTACGTCACGGGTGGGTGGGGCACACACACGCTCTGAGACTACGTCACGGGGTGGGTGGGGGACACGATCTCTGAGACTACGTCACGGGGTGGGTGGGGGACACGATCTCTGAGACTACGTCACGGGTGGGCGGGGACACAGGCTCTCTGAGACTACGTCACGTTGTGGGTGGGGGACACGATCTTAGAGACTACGTCACGGGTGGGCGGGGCACACACGCTCTCGCTGAGACTACGTCACGGGTGGGCGGGGACACAGGCTCTCTGATACAACGTCACGGGGTGGGCGGGGGACACACACGCTCTGAGACTACGTCACGGGGTGGGTGGGGGACACACACGCTGTGAGACTACGTCACGGGTGGGCGGGGCACACACACGCTCTGAGACTACGTCACGGGGTGGGTGGGGGACACGATCTCTGAGACTACGTCACGGGGTGGGTGGGGGACACGATCTCTGAGACTACGTCACGGGGTGGGCGGGGCACACGCGCTCTGAGACTACGTCGCGGGTTGGGCAGGGGAGCCAGATCGCTCTTCACAAGGGTGGGGGCAAATATGAAAACCAAGCCGTCTGCATTTCCGGGTTGGTGAGGGGGTCCAAGGTCTGGGTGATATTTCTTAACTATTATGTTAAGGGTGTTGCACAACCCTTATTATTATCAATTATACACTTAGGGTAGACTACGAGACATGAAAAAAAGCATGTTATGGCACCTTTAATTGTCTATCAGAAAGTTAAATTTCATAAAGTCGGTCACAAACTTGAGGAGCAGTTACATGTTAAGACAAAGGAAATGAAAGAAAATGAAAGTTTTCACTATTGTTTTGTCATAGTCTCAATAATCGTGAATAATCGTCAAATTGTGATGTTTTTTCTCACAATAATCTCAACACTAAAATTGTATTATCGTGACATCCCTATTCACCACCCTCAATGATACAAAGACGGATTTAATAAGTTCCTATTTTTGTTAATTACCGTTTTAAATGTCACAATTATGCTTCAGTGTCAAACCGTTATATTACACACTCAGAAGGATGACTTAATTATAACAGACTCACATTTTAAGTAGCACTCTGTTATTTGTTAATCTAAATAAAACACTGCCAGTTCTTCTTTGTTTGCACCAAATGTATGTTTTTGAGGCTATTTCATTTTTATCATTTAAAAGGCTATTATAATACATCTCAAAGCTATGTCTCGTTGTGCCAGTGTTTCCTACTAATAAAGGACAACACTATAAAGTAATTTTTGACACAAATAACACTTTCTTTATTTTAACGGTAGTGATGCAGGGTTGTCTTTTGACCAGCGGGGTAAGTTCTAGCCAAAAAAGTCTCAGTTCAATGCGGCAGGTTCTAAACTGCAGACCGCCGTAATCACATGTGACTTTGCCTTTAGCTGTGTCTAGATTCACTTCCTCATTAGACTCATTTCTCCGTGAATATGAGTCTGATTGTAATAAAACACAGCCCCTGACATCTTCTTCTACAGTGTATCAAACACTTGCACTTCCTGGTAGAGTTATGGCCGTTAGCCAGTAAAAAATGTATAAATTAGACACACCGTTGTATCGGGCCGCAGGATTCAAAGCGTGGGATAAAAGTACGGTATATGTTCTGTACCATATGATTGTTTTGCTCCTTGTTCTGTTGCATCATATCATTTCTCCTCCGTGTGACTAACAACACACTATCTTATCCTAACGGAGTCCTACCTGAAGCCAAACTTGTCCATGGCGATGGCGAAGTGGCGCGGCTGGTCGTAGCAGTGGTAAAGGTTGCGGTCGTCCATGGGGATTAGGTCCACGTCGCTGAAGATGAAGCAGTCGTACTCTGCGTCCTTCAGGGCCTCGGTGTAGCCAACGTTCAGCAGCTTGGCTCGGTTAAACGTTTCCTCCCCCAACTGAAAGCAGAAAGAACAAACGGACGATTAAGTCAATGATTGAGTTAAGATTTAGCATTGTCACGATACTGCAATTTAAAAAAGGGAATTGCTTAGTATTCCATATCTATAACTCTTTTTTTCTCAACACAGAATAATCAAAGTTTATTTTGATATTAACATGTTGTCTTATACTATTCAAGAAAGGTCTTTTTGGGTTTCCCTTTTCGACAGCCTTTACCTAAAAATAAAACTGGATACCAATCATCTTTTCTCAGGTACTTGAATGACAACTAATTTTGGTAACGGTACTTGAAGAGTACCTGGTTTTCAGTATCTGTACTTGAATGAAACCTTTTTTGGTACTAGTACTTAAGTGATACCTGGCTTTCAGTATCTGTACTTGAATGATATTTGTTTTTTGGTACCAGAACTTGAATTATACCAGTTTTTTGGTAACTCTTGCTGATCACTACATAGAATAACAAAACAAAACTACTATGTACATCCAATTAAATAAAATTTGTTTGAGGAAAAATAATTATTCAAGTTTTATTCTGTACCAGTATTACCTTTGTTGTATCTTTTTTGTTGGTACTTTACTGGAACTTTTTTAACTGTACAAAAAAAATGGCTCTGATATACGAGTTACATAAAATATTGGCTGTAAATGTTAAAATTCATCTATACTATTCAGCTGGATCTACTTTTCATTGTGTTCAAGAGCGTCGAGGGGAATGCAGCAGCACTTCTGCAGAACATGATACTGCCTAGCTCAGCTTAACCTCACAATTAATGCATTCAGACAGCACCGCGGCAGAAGATAGTTGAGTCACAATATATGGCCCTTATAAATCCAATAGACGAACTACACGAGTGTGCGCAGAGCCTTGGTGCCGTAGCTCTTGGTTCAGGAAGCAGCAGGGAGGTCAGCGTGTGCACAGACTGGTGAGAAATCCGACACTTTTCTGATGCATGTTGACAGCCCATCTTCCTCCAGGATTCAATGCATTTATTTGACTGTTTCTGACAGGTGCAGAGAGAAAGTCCAGGAGTGGATAGAGAGACGGGTTTTGGTTATTGGAAAGAGATTTAAACTGTTACTCTTGCCAGTATGTGATATGTTTATTAACTCAGTATGAGCGACTTCACAGTAGGGATTCACTAAGCCTCGCTCCCACCCACGGCGTTTCAGTATATATGCAAAGTATATATGTAAAGTATGGTCAAAAGTACTGTGGTTTGTTAAGTCAGCTGTGGGGTGCCGGCTGATTAAAGGGTGATTTGATACAGCGCCTTCTGTAGATCCTCTGCAAACTCACCGAAATGAGAATTATATAAAACAACTGAACAATTGGCGTGATAGATGAGTGTATCTTGATTGTGTAAGTGGAATATCACTCAAAGTTTGTAAATGTCTAGATAGAAACTGATGTTGTTCCCGGATCATTGGATCATTCATTCTTTACGCTTTTAATGCTTCACAGGCATCTAATACACCATGGTCTTGAGCTCTATAATCAAATAATAATCTTAGAGCACTGTATATTATATAGTGGAAGGTTTGCCACTTGCTTGTCGCCATGGAGATGTTATTGCTTGGCCTGAATTCTTCCACAGTATGGCATTATACTTCTTTATCTTATATTTATTCAATTATTAAACCAATAAAGTACATTCAGAAACATGTATTCTTAGCTCCGCCTCTCCACAGATTCGACCCGTAACGTGACCTCGTGGCGTCACCTGCTTGTTTATTGCTAGGTGGCAAAAACTCCACTAAAAGTTACTTTTAGTAGTACTTTTAACCTTCTGACTGCAGCAGGAAATGTTGGAAATTCAAGTTGTTGTTGTTGTTGTTGTTGTTTTTTCTTAGTCCTGCCCCTGACACCTAATCGTATTTCAGGAAAAAAAGAAAAAGAAACTCAATCACCGTGTCTGTATCTGTGTTTTCCTCTGGCTCTGCTCCTCTGCATTTTGTCTTTGACCTTGGTTTAGAGCTGCAGCCAACAGAGGAAATACTCGGTCGACTAAAGCCGTGGCCTGTGTGTCCAAGTGCTGGCGAAAGCTTTCAACATGGTTACAATCTCATGCAAAAACGAATATGTAAACACAGAAGTACTAGTATCTCCCCCACGACGCACATTTTCCTTTCGACAATATAAATAACTATAATCTTAATGAAATAACTAGTCAACAAATACGAAAATTGTCTGACCAAGATAGTAGTATTGACCGATTTATCGACTTAACGGTTAAAGAACTACAGCACTTCCTTGGTTAAGTAACAAAAACTATGTTGCATTTGTATGAGTAACATTTCTCTTTTGGTAGGTTTTGCTCAGCTTTTAATGTAAAACAAACAGATTAATTTCAAAAAACAATACAATCACAGCCAACATGCAGGACAATTAAGTGAATAAGACTTCATCCTCTTCTCTTGAATGCGACGGAACAATAGACCCAATACATATGAGCCGCAGTCACAGTTTCAAAGGCCAAGAGGAAATATGCACATAATTAATAACGCCCGTGGAGATTTTAGTCTTATGAGCATTTTTCTTGGATGTGTTTGTATTTTGTTTACGTGTAGGTTTCTATAGGCTACTGCGGCATTATTGCTGTGGGGCCGCGCAGCCATGAATCAAGTGTGATGTTTAATCCCTTTGGTAAAGCCACTAATGCCCGAGATTGAGACGAATAATCCCTCTGCAGGTAAGAACAAAGTCTATTGTCACCAAACCACTTCTTTCACGTCATCTGAAGGGTGCGGACATGATGTTTAGTCACTAGTGCAGTAGAACTAGCTCTGTCAATAACACTACACTTGTGCATAGCTAATGGTTTAGAATATCTATATATCTGTAATGTGTATTTTCTGTTGTTGTGCACCGCTCTGGGCAATGGAGATGGAAAGTACAGCACATCTTTTATGGTTTCATAGCTCTATTTTAAAGAGCAAAAATCCTCATTGTGTATGTTTTTATATCTAGTCCTGTTTTATACTCTCACAAATGTTTATTATTCATTTTAGTGCAAATGTGTTTATGTTTTTTGATGCTGAAGTCTTTCGCATAATGTGGATTTACAGTAATTTGAAAATGGGACAATTATGCCAGATATATATTTAGAACTATGTAAAATGTTTGTATGTTCTCTCTTTGTGTCTCGTTTCTGTTTTGTATAAGAACTGAAAATAAATAATTACACAATATTGTACATGGACTCTGATTATTTAAAAAGATAAACTCTTTCGTAATCTGTAATACGACATTTGGGTCGTATTACCAACTACAGCCTGTATGTGTCAGAATAAGGGACAAATCATGCAGTAAATCATTTTCTTGTCATTTTATCTTCTTTCTCATTATGGTAAATCCCTGAAAGACTAATTTACTATTAAATCCCATCCCTGCTCGACTCGTCTCGGTCTTTACCATTGCAAGATTGATATAAAAAATACCTTATTGTGGTGGGAAACACGTATGAACTATTTTGAACGGACGCTCACATGTAAACAACAGCTAGTTTCTCATATTACTTTCAGTTATTATTACATTTAAAAGTGAGTTTGCTAATTGACTTAAAGCAGGCATGTCCAAACTAGGGCCCGGGGGCCAAATGCGGCCCTCAGACTAATTTCTGTTGGCCCTCCAGCTTCCTGCTATGTTGGGCCAAACGACAAAAAGAGAAATTGGGAAAATTCAGGCATATGGATGTTATACCAACCTAATATTAATGTTCCAAGTATAATTAAAGCTGTGGAGGCTCATCGCAATTACATCAAATGCAAAATTTCAAATGATTCACTTTGTCATTCAACAAATTCGACATCGTCAAGTTGTTTGTGGCCCTCTGCCCCGTTTAAGTTTCAAAATGCTGCCCTTGGTGAAAAAAGTTTGGACACCCCTGACTTAAAGGGATTAGTTTAGACACAGGCCGATAAATAGACTTCCGGATCGTGTTGTTGCCACGTCTTTATTGAGGCAAAGTCTTTAAAATCAATTCAACCCTTTAAAAGAGCCTCATGGAGTTGCTGAAATGAAAAAATAAATAAAAAAAACAAATGCTAAGCTCTATCTATTATTGTCAGACGTCGAGTGTGAAAACAGACCTCCTAGAGATATAAATTATAATTGAATAACAATGACTTGAGTGTTTGGATCATGCTGTCTGCCACAACACAATACAAAACAATTTAACTTGAACAACAGCCTCTTTTTTGTGCGCGCTAGAAGTCGTTTTTTTCTATTGTATTGTAATTTCAAACAACAACTTTTCCCACTTTGACAAGTCAATAACGTGTCATTTAATGGACTTACTGGCATGAGTTTGCTTGGATTGAATGCCTTTTAATGTGCAATCTACTACCAACAAACCGTGGTCATCGTGTCATCAAACCATTAGAAATCATTGTGTATCTGCGTGCGTCGATACGAGCTTGCAAACGGGACGAAAATTGCGACTGGAAACAGGCAGCTGATGTATTTGTATGTGCGGCGATGGCTCCTGATAGCGCGGGCAAGGACGGGAAAATAAAGTAAAATCAGAACATCTCAAAACGCTCGATTTCAGCCAATGCCGTCTCGATTACCTTTTCAAACGTGGACAAACAACACCCATCTTCTTCTCGATCCCTCTCCGACAGCATTGCATTTAAAGTAAACCTAACCCGCTTGTATTTACGCTTTCTCACTCCATCCTCTGCTCTGGGCCTTTGCTCTTCTCATTTGTTTGTTGCGTGATTGACAGTCGAATTCACTCTTTCCATCTACCAGAAAATGCCTTCTCCCATCCGCAAAATGGCACTGAGTAAATAGCTCGGTCCGAATCAATGAAGGAGGTGGTGCAGTCCTGTCCATATCTGTATTAAAGCTTTAGCTCTCTCCCTCCCCCGCTCCAGAACTGCTTGATTGTACAGATTTCTTCCCATTTCTCCCTGTTCCGTGCGTTTTGTTGATGCCAGTGTTTTTCCAGCCGACTCCTTTCACCTCGTACGTTACCCCGCTGCTAAACTCATGGCGCTGTCTCCGCTCCTCGCTACGGGCTGTTGTTGCCGACCGAATCTCGTCTTGTTTTTCTCACCCACAATGCACCGGGGAATTAAAAACCTGCCTACAGTGGCCCGCGAGGGACGCTCGAGTTGTTGGCGTGTGAATATTGGGGAATCCAACTAATTGCCTGTTGTAGTTAAGCGAGGTAAAACCAACTCAATCCAAAGGGTCAGTAATGATACAAAGAATACATTTTTTTTATTTCATTTGTGGATTGATGGAGAAAGCATTTACACTCAAACTAAGCAGCCTGTTTTTTTTGTTTTTCTAATTGCAAAAAAGACACAAAACACGGAACATTTACTTTTTGAGCTTTTAACCATTTTAAAGCATTGTTCCCTGGTCAAAACCATAAATGGTGTAGTGTTTTGCTTCAATCACGCTTGTTTCATTCATCCTACATACAAGGCGGTCTTAATCTGAGCGTCAGAAATAACTAAGTTTCAATTTTCCCAAGACAATTAAGTATGTCACAGGTAGAACGCTGGAGGTCTCTTGTGTAGTTTTAAAGTCCATAAATCAACGTCAGACTTGTTCAGACCGTTTCTGCCATGAAATTGCATTTATTAGTGCAACTGCGTCTCTTAGCATGCGCACCACGTTACTTGAATTGCTTTACTAATATACCATTGTTTATTTTACAATGGTATATTTGTAAAGGGAACGAGGCTGATGCAAAATACTGTGTGCTTTCATAGGCATTACTGTTCTAAAATATAAAAGGCCAAAGCAATGGAACTCTAGAACATGTTTATGGGCCAATAATAACACATATACTGCATAATACTCTACGTCTCATTTAAAGTATCCACGGTGCATCGTCAGATGGTGGAAAGAATACTTACCATCGTCAGATGGTGGAAAGACCTTCTTCATCCCACTGTCATGTCTTCCGAAGAAGAAACAGAGACTGGGGACTGGGAGGCTGACTCGTCCATCACCAGAGCTGAAGATACTGCGGTTGTTGGCAAACTCCTCGGTTCCGGGGGGTGGTAGGGCTCCGGGGGGTGGCAGGGCTCCGGGGGGTGGCAGGGCTCCGGGGGATGGCAGGGCTCCGGGGGGTGGCAGGGCTCCGGGGGGTGACAGGGCTCCGGGGGGTGGCAGGGTTCCGGGGGGTGACAGGGCTCCGGGGGGTGACAGGCTCCGGCTGGGTGGCAGGGCTCCCTCTGTTCAAGAAGGGGGACCGGAGGGTGTGTTCCAACTACAGAGGGATCACACTCCTCAGCCTCCCGGGTAAGGACTATTCCAAGGTACTGGAGAGGAGAATCCGACCGATAGTGGAACCTCGGATTCAGGAGGAGCAGAGTGGTTTTCGTCCCGGTCGTGGAACACTGGACCAGCTCTATACCCTCCATCGGGTGCTCGAGGGTTCATGGGAGTTTGCCCAACCAGTCCACATGTGCTTTGTGGATCTGGAGAAGGCTTTCGACCGTGTCCCTCGGGGTGTCCTTTGTTGGGGGGTGCTCCGGGAGTATGGGGTCCGGGGCCCTTTGCTCAGGGCTGTCCGGTCCCTGTATGACCGGAGCAGGAGCTGTGTTCACATAGCCGCCAGTAAGTCAGAGGGTGCCCGGTTTGGGGACCACGCTGCACTTGGAGCCGGCCGCAGTGTCATGAGTTCAAATCCTGACTCCGACCATTTACTGCATGTCTTCCCCTCTCCCTCGTTCCCCATTTGACCCAGTCCTCGCCTGTCTAATAAAGCCTACGGGCAACAACAACAAAATAAAAAGGAACCACCAGGGGTCAGTAAGAAGACACAACATGTACAACCCTTTGTTGTACGAGTTGAATATTTAAACCCTGAGCCAGAAAGTCTCCAGTTCAAGTCACAATCAAGACATTTGAAATTACACTAAAGCTGTGCGGCTATCGAGCAAACCCACAAATTACACGTTGATGGATTGAAATGCGGCTGCTGTGGTGGCAATTTCACACATGCATCTTTCACGACTCAAGGACATTTCTGCTCCATTAAATTTTGATCATGGCTGTACATAATGTAGCGTGCATATTCATGTGGACATCCTGCAGTCGATGAGCTCATTGACCGTGTGGCACCAGTGCAGTTGACTTGAGAAAGCCATAAGACCCAATCGCCCTGAATTTATATAAGGTCGGAAAGCGGTACTGGCCTTATATCCCTTTGATTCATATTTCATTTGCAGTCTTGAACTTGAATCTGGGGTTAATACAGCGATTTTATGTTTTATACATTTTTATTTGAGTAATTTAGTGTGTGTAATATATGTCCAATTGTTTCCACAGTTTTACTCACCGGCCAAACTTTGACCCGACTGTTTCATTGCATCACAAATATGACACATTAGACAATACAATAACATGCAAAAGTATCAGCACTGCAATAATGGCAGATGCATTAATCCATATTGCCACAAAGTAAATATACTGTATCGCATTAACTCTAAGGTCCTCCATTTGAAATATACTCTTTAAAATGAAAACTTAAAAAAGGCTGATTTTATGTATGTTTTGTGTCAATGTTAAGACCTAAATTAGCGTTGATTATTTTTGTTTCTGTTAAGTTTTTATATTAACACAGCTTGATTAGTATGTTAAGGCATGTACAGTTTGGTTTTAGTTAAATGATTGTGTATTACGGTACTTATTATACTTATAAGCTGTATCACAAATCGCAATTACGTCCAACATCGTACATCCATTTGTCTTTATTTATTTATTTCCATCAATGTTCAGATTTCTTATGTATTTTCTGACTGAAACGGTTTCGGCTTTTTGATTGATTGCTCTATCTAAAAAGGAAAACGAAAAATCGGTTTAATTGGTGACTTTGATCCCTTTGTTTCTCACTGCCGTTCCTTTTTATATAGGGGCCGGGTTTATTATTTGACAAAGACATCCAGTTGTGGTCTTTTTGTATTCCTAATTACTCCCGACGTTGGCAAAAACAATGACGATTAGTCGATCAAATTAACGCCGATCGAAAACAAAACACAGCTGAGATTGAACCAACCTACAAACCCATGGAAACTAGCAAAAACTCACGTCGTTGGTACACAATATCTAGCCTAACACTTCTTTAAAACATGGAAACACAGTATTTTCCTCTCCCCAGCAGCTCTGCCGTCGTCGCCGTAGTAAGTTGTCCACATTTGTCACATAATTAGAGGAGAGCCACCACAGTGACACATTTAGTTGTCCCTGCCTTGCTCCCCCTGCAGGGAACCTCCTGAAAACATGGACGCTTCCCTTTTAGACAAAACAGACTCTTATATTAACTTACAATGCATTAGCTGTCAATAATGAATAAAAGAGACGACGGTGCGCTGACATTTTACTAATTACTTGGCTTAGATTCCAGGAATGCCTCTAAACTTGCTCAAAGGTTTTGTATAGCAACACAAGTACTTATTTTAATGATGTCATATTATGCAAATTATCATTGTGTGACTATGTTGGCATCGAATTAATGTGCGCAAAGCGGAATTGTGCCGACTAACCCAGGCCGATCCGTGCAGAGTGATTGTTAAAGCGAAATACTTTATCTTTTGAATGGTGAAAAGTACTGAGAAGGGTGCACGGGAAACTGAAACCCAAGTATATTCACAGCATGCGAGGTGCAAAAGTGCAAAATCCCATCTACAGTACTTTATTTCTGCCATGCGACTGGTCACAAGAGCCCGAGTAATACGAGTTGGGCTTTGGGCAGTGTAATCCTGACATCAGCCATAACAAGGTGCCTTTGAGCAAACTGATTCATAACATATTAATGCCATGCAGAGTTTACAGAGAGGTTAAGGCTAAAATTAGTCTGGCAAATACAGCAAATTGAAAACACAAAAATGGAGATGGACATTTGTAATGAATAATACAGAGTCTTTGCTAATTCAAGACCGGCTTGAAACAATTTGTTCTCATTTGTGTCAGAGATTTAATTCTATTTAAATTCAAGTTTGAAGTTCTTTTTTAGTTCTGATTTTGAGTCAAGTTGTTATTGCTCAGAAAATTCCTAAACATGCACGCTTAATGTTCTGTACTTACATGTACTATACATAGGGTTTGTCTCAAAGCCACGTTGGCACTAATAAGAAAAGGAAAAACACGCTCAGTCTGTGAACAGAAGCTATTCGTAGGCAACGCAGCAATTAGTGCTATCAATCAATAACACAATTATCAGATAAATCACACTTTTGAAATAGGATTAACTAAAATAGTCCTTTATTTTGATTTTACAGCACATATTTATTCAGCCCAGTTCTTGTTATTTTGGCCCACGTCGTCAGAGGTACATGACACCTACAACGGAAGCAGACTGGAATGCACACACAATCGCAATGTCTTAGGGTTCATGTCTCCTGGTCCCGGGCCCTGTACTAATGGAAATAAACCTCTGCGTCAGAACTCCAGCCTCCAGCCTCTTTCTTAAAACTCTCTGGCTGCTTCAGTTTATTCCACAGTACGTGCATGCAATGGACCAGATGTATATAGTACAATAATGCGATTTAAAATGAACAAAATGGAAACCCATACTCATCATATTATAGCAAAATACTAGAAAAGCATTGTAATACGTCTTCTTTCATTAAAAAAAAAACCAAAACAACACCTTCAAAACGTTGCTTTACACCGGACTGACAGCCAGCAGATACATACATTCATCCACAAGACCATGAGCAGCAGCTGGTTTGGTCGCCTCCCCGTGGAAAAACCCAGTGGGCTGAATCCGCGGTTGCCGGGAGTAATAAGGACAGGGTAATTGAATGGAAAACACTCATCACGAGCTATCAAGGTGTCCCATCGCCCCCTGTTTGAGTGACGGGTGCAAACCGCCTCCTGTGGCGTTGCCTTCATGTTATAGGCTGAACAATTCAACAGCGATACAGAGGAGGAAAGTGCACTGACCGCAAAGGAAAACAAACAAATAACCCGTGGAGACAAGAGCGGGGTGAACTGAAGTCCTTTTAGAACGAGTAACAAGTGGCTTTGTCCTTTAGATGACGTGGAGTACAGATCAATAATTAAGCGTCACGGCAGAGAGCGTAATAGAAATGTCACTAAATGTCAGCCATCCTGCCCGGCGACTGAAATATTTATGACAATTATTATCGGTGAGACTCTGCTTCCGATAGATTACAACTTAATTGCTTTTACATTCAAAACTAGGCGTAACATTGTGACCACCAGCTAATTAATTGCTTGATTAACTGGTTTATTAATTGATAAATATGCAACCTTTCTCGTGGAGGCTCGTGTGGCTCAGTTGAACACTTTTTTCAAGTTTATTTTACCAGGAAATTACCACTGTTGTTTATATATTTTTTGTAACAGATTAGGGTGTTAACTGTGATTATTAAGATTGCAATTCAAATGTAATAATAATGTCTTTTCAATTAAATACAAAAAAAAGTATGTATAGTGCTTTTAATGTAGCTGTTTATCATAATTAATGAATTTATTTTTAAAGTTTGATGTAATAAACCTGGTTACAGACTATTGGAACAGTAATGTATCAGAAGGAAAAAAAAAAATAATTTCAGTTTTGTTATGTGTCAATAATTGTGAATGAACGTTATATCGTGATGTTTCCTCTCACAATAATCGTAACACTACATTTTAATATTTTGACATCCCTATAATAGACACAGTGAGAACATGCAAACTCCAGAAAACCCACAACTGGTGAAGGCGCTGAACGTTGGACCCTGTTGAGAGGTGAGACTGTTAATGAATATGCCACCATTTCGCTAATTATTTAATCCATTCGGCTGTTTTTTTTTTATCAGTTTGATCCAATTAAAATATCCATAAAAACTGTTACTGTTGTGATGACACTGTTTAATGTGACTTTTTCTTACATTTTACATCAGAGCACACATTTACGTGATGTCTGTAACTCTACCGCTGTTCTTTTCTCGAACCGCTTTGGAAAGGAAAAATAATACAGCATATAAACATTAATATTTCTTTTCAGAGTTGAATAATAATGACATCAGCCATTGCGTGGTTCCTTAGAGCTGATTGACTCATTTATACAGTCTTGGGTTCACGGGGAGGTTACGGTGCTCACAAAACAGTAAAAAATGCTTTCTTTCTTTCTTCCTTGCTAAAGATTTTTTTGTAACTTGTGAACCGTTTCAGGTATTCGAGGTTGAAGTAAGCACTCACACTTCATTCAGAAACAGACAAGTATTTGCTACTACACACTTAGTTTAGTCATGTTCTAGTCCTTGTTAAGTCTTGATTTAATCCTGGTTTAGTCCAACTTTTGAATGTGAAATGTGAGCACGGCCTAAACGCTTTTGTGTTGCACATTTGTAGACTTTTGTTAAAGGCGCACAATGTCACTTTTCTGCTGAAGGGTCATCATCATCATCTGTTTGTTTTCATGGAGATGTTATTGCTTTGCCGGAAATGTTCCACAATACGACGCTGAACATCTCCATTTCCAACACCCGCAATTCAATAAATGCAAGATACAGGAATATTCCAGGTAAATCGATATCATCTCCGTGGAGACAAGCAGGTAAAACAGTAACACAGTGCTGTAGTCCTTTAGTCTAAGTTGAATCATTGTTCAATAGTGTCTCAGTCAAACGTTTTGATTTTTAAAAAAAACTGTTCAGTAACAATTCTTTTTGGAAGTAGCTGAAACACGTAAAGCAGGTAAACAAACACTAAAATAAGACCAAAAATGACTGTTACATAATCAGCACATCAGCATCAGCAGAAACACCAGAGTCCTCTGTAGTTATGGGAGTGACAGGACAGCTTCATTTGCACTTGCACAATTTGTACTCCTGTTTACATGCCAGTTTTTGCCATCATTTCGGGAGCGTTTGCCAGCGCCACGCCCCGCTCCACTACAATACAACACTAAAGTACTGCAGAACAAATGCTGATCTGCTGCTCCTTTGGCCCCTCTGGCTCTGCTCTTCACCCCATGATTTATTCTCTGGCTCTGGCCCTCCTCTGATCTCTGCTCCCCGACTCTCTGATCCTCTTCACGGATCCAGACCTGGTCATTGTCAGTCCTTCGCTCCACCTGCCTGACCTCCCAAAACCAATTAACCCCATCAGGCAAGAGCCGGCAATCAAAGATGGAAAGATACAAAAAACACACGTCAGGGATTTCACACGTTTGTCTACACACTTCATAGTACTACTCGAGTACAATGGATGGTAGTAGTTGTAGTAGTGGTGGTGGTGGTGGGGTGGAAGTCGAAGTAGAAGTACAATTCTAACTCTAGCAGTAGCAGTGGAAGAAGTAGAACATGTAATATTAGAATTTGAAGAAATAGTAGTAGTAGTAGTAGTAGTAGTAGTAGTAGCAGAAATAGTAGAAGTAGAAGTAGCAGTAGAAGTAATAGCAGTGGGAGTGGTAATAGCAGTAGTAGAAGTAGTAGCAGTAGTAGTAGTAGTAGCAGAAGTAGTAGTAGTAGCAGAAGTAGTAGAAGTAGCAGAAGTAGTAGAAGTAGCAGTAGAAGTAATAGCAGTGGGAGTGGTAATAGCAGTAGTAGAAGTAGTAGCAGTAGTAGTAGTAGTAGCAGAAGTAGTAGTAGTAGCAGAAGTAGTAGAAGTAGCAGAAGTAGTAGAAGTAGCAGTAGAAGTAATAGCAGTGGGAGTGGTAATAGCAGTAGTAGAAGTAGTAGCAGTAGTAGTAGTAGTAGTAGTAGTAGTAGTAGTAGTAGTAGTAGTAGTAGTAGTAGTAGTAGTAGTAGTAGTAGTAGTAGTAGTAGTAGTAGTAGTAGCAGAAGTAGTAGAAGTAGCAGTAGAAGTAATAGCAGTGGGAGTGGTAATAGCAGTAGTAGAAGTAGTAGCAGTAGTAGTAGTAGTAGCAGAAGTAGTAGTAGTAGCAGAAGTAGTAGAAGTAGCAGAAGTAGTAGAAGTAGCAGTAGAAGTAATAGCAGTGGGAGTGGTAATAGCAGTAGTAGAAGTAGTAGCAGTAGTAGTAGTAGTAGTAGTAGTAGTAGTAGTAGTAGTAGTAGTAGTAGTAGTAGTAGTAGTAGTAGTAGTAGTAGTAGTAGTAGCAGAAGTAGTAGAAGTAGCAGTAGAAGTAATAGCAGTGGGAGTGGTAATAGCAGTAGTAGAAGTAGTAGCAGTAGTAGTAACTATAGCTGAGGAATTATGGTAAATGATATATTGTATACTCCTTCCAACTCTGATTTTTACTGAGAGAAAATGTCAGAGTCTGAGCTGGAGGATGGAACATGGCTGTGCCCTGCGTTTGGCGAAAGAAAAACACCAAAAGCCTCAGTAGTGATAGTACTTGTGGTATTTTACCCTTATTTGCTCTCTAATGTCCACTCGCTGTACATGAACCTGCTCCTGCGCTGCCTTTGAGCTTTTGTACTCCACCAACTACCAATACTACCAAATAACACATGGTTGGACATCTTCACTTCACCCACAGCACTATGATTTGAAAAGTACTACTGCATGTATTTTTTTTTTTATCATTCGTGATCTGGTGACTTGATCAATCCTCCACCACGGGCGGCTTAAACACGGCGGTGAATACAAATGTTAGGGCAGGTTTCGGTCACGACACACCTGGTGGTCTCCATGGCGACAGTGCACACGGTAAGCCTCACAGATGTTCACAGATGTGGGTTCCTTTCGTGTGTGTGTGGGAGAGAGACGGAGAGGGAAGGAGACAGAGGATTTATCAGCCTTCAGCAGCTCGACCGTAGGTGTGGGATAATGGCTGCTATCGCTCCAGCGTCCGGGTGAAAGTAGAAGGAGAGAAAGATTTCACCTTTTCTCTTAACGTGGCGAGCGTGTGTGTGTGTGTGTGTGTGTGTGAAGACTGTCTGCTATCATTTAATGCTTCCCCTCAGTGCTCAGTGTTCCTGTATCTTTCCTTTGTCGTCTTAAGGCAAATGCGTTTAGTGAATTAATCTTTGTTTGACTAGTACACGCTTGTTTAAATAGCACCTTAAAAATGTAGGAACGCCAACTCTGTGAGCACTTTAACTGACTTTTTACTGTTCTTTGTTTGGTAATTGTCTTGTGATATGTAATAATAGAAGTTGAAATGGTAGAAGTAGTAGTACTAGTAGTAGTAGTAGTAGTAGTAGTAGTAGTAGTAGTAGTAGTAGTAGCAGCAGTAGCAGTAGTAGTAGTAGCCGTAGTAGTAGTAGTAGTAGTAGCCGAAGTAGTAGAAGTAGCAGTAGAAGTAATAGCAGTGGGAGTGGTAATAGCAGTAGTAGAAGTAGTAGCAGTACTAGTGGTAGTAGCAGTAGTAGAAGTAGTAGCAGTAGTAGAAGTAGTAGCAGTAGTAGTGGTAGTAGCAGTAGCACCTTAAAAATGTAGGAACGCCAACTCTGTGAGCACTTTAACTCTGTTTTTTACTGTTCTTTGTTTGGTAATTGTCTTCAGTGCAGATTCGCTCTAATCTGCAACTGTTTCAGAAAAATATGCATGTAGGTTTCTGCCCGTACTTTGTGTTGTTCTTGTTGTTGTGTGTAACTTGTGGATTTGTAGGAACGGAGCAGTACATGTGCAAACCACTGGGGACAAGATGAACACACACACAAAACAGTGTGGCTCAACTTTTGAAAATATAAATAAAAGCTTCTCTTAGCTCATGTTCCCGGCTCATTTCCAACAAATGCGATGTAGAAACTGCCGTAGGTGCCTCCATGTTTGTTTTTCTTGTTGTTGTTCTTTTCATTCGTTTTGTTAATCATCTAAAATCACTAAAAAACACTAATTCCACGATAAGTAAAAGCTTGCTTGTGTCCGGTATCTGTGATCTTTTCCCTTGTGCTAAGCTAATTCCAGTGTCGTTAAATGAAATGGCAACAGCTACAATGATTTAAAGTCACAGGATGTAACTTTCTGAAGGTGGAAAGTCACCTGCGTAACATTCTCCATGGAGATACAGTAAATACATTTTATGGAATATTATAAAGGTACAATATCTCCATAGAAACAAGCGGGAGGAGGCTCATTCAGGCCACATAAAAGTCAGGTTTGTAGAGATGCAAGTCTTTGAAAACCTTTTGTATACATTTTTAGTCTAATAAAACTGCCCAAAATAAAAGAAAAATCATATAATTTCATAATAAGGAATATTTTTGGGCTAAAAGTTACATACTGTGCCTTTAAGTAATAGAATGTTGCCTGTCTTATCACTAAATATCATGTAGTTTAGAAATGTATGGGATTCATGTGTTAGTTACAGTTCATAGCTCAGTCTTACATCACTATTAATGCTCCTGGACCATGATCTAAATCCTGATTCGAAAACTAATTTAGTCGTGATTGCCACGCTGTAAGAAACACTGACCAAACTGCACAGCCCATAGCGTCGGGGCCAACACAGTGTGAGATGTTGAGGTCACTTTTGGCCATTCTGCTTTGATACCATCAGCTCCTGTAGCTAAATTTACACATCCATCTGATACTGGCTGGGTTAGTACAGCCCATAGGTTAGATCTAATCTGACCCCACACTGAGGCTGACTTCTGGCCACATTATTAGCCACTGCTGGTTCAGAGAGATAGAGTTTGTATATAACAGCATGCACCTACGCCGAGCACTGATTCTGATTATGTTAAAATGCTTTCTCTTTTGTTTGATTTGCATCTATTAGAGCCATTTAAGCATTAGCCTCTTGAGGAGATTCAGTCTATTCAGTAAACCCTTCAAATGATTATAATTAAGTATAAAACCCATATAATTTTGATTATTATGCAGAAGGGGAATGATTCTATTATTGGTAATTATTCAAAACGATTTGGAGCAGTACTTAGTGGTTCTTTTATTCAAAGCCATTCACAATTGAAGACAGCCCTGTATTTTTACAATTCTCAGGATTTTTTGGCCCCTAGGCTTTATTAGATAGCCAAAGTCCTCTCAACTGACAACAATCACACCTTTAGGGTTGAATAATGACACTTTTTGTGCCTATTGTGAACAAATAATTAAACTTTTATTTCATTACTGACAGAGCAGCCGTTGAACTTTGTGCACGTTTTTGTTTCATGTGGACAGGTTCAGTAATTACAAAGACACGCACTATAAACCAGGTCAACAAATCTACAATCTGAGAGTTAAACAGTGACTTCTGACCTGCTCCAGCTCAGTTTTAAACCATGGGGATTTCAGAACGTGACGTCGGAGGATGTGATTGTCAGAGCCGGGAATTGAGTTCAGGACACAAAGGCGCAAGAGTCTGACATATGTGCTGCTGCTCTAACCACACAACCACCAGACAGCTCACAAGTGTCATTATTTGAAGGTTTAGGAACTGACATTTTGGTTAAGGTTAGGGCTTTGAGACAGGTCTTGCCAGAACCGCCTAGACACAGAGAGAAAAGAAAAGTATTAGTAATTCTCCTCCGTTCCCACGTATCCCATGAATAAAGTTCAAAATAACTTTATTGTCTGTCATATGCAGGGATGGCAGAAAACAGGCAATGGCTGAGTGACATTGTTATTCAGCTTCTTGATGGCAGAGGGCACAGACAAAAAGGAAGTCTGTACAACTTCCCCGATGGAAGACGCTCAGACTGATGAAAGAGTGGGCGGTTGTGATCATCTATAATTTTACAAGGCGACGCACAATGTTTGTGAATGATTTTGCCGCCGTGTTTGAAGAATCCTGCAAAGTTTGGCTTTGTTTTGGACTGATTAAATATCAATACGCTCTCAATTAAGGACCGATACACCCTGGTTAGAATATGCGTACTGATTTCAACCCTCCTCAGGCGACATTCAACATTCAACACCATCATTATACATGAAAGAGCTAAATTGTTCCTTGATATTTCAAAGAGTTCCATTCTTCCTGTCCATGCATTCAACAAAAGTGGCTGGAACGGTCCTGTTTGACATTGTCGTAATATTTGTGGCGAAAACTTCACTTTGAACCGTTCTCACACATTTAGGCAAGGCGAGTTTATTTGAAGAGCACATTTCATACACAAGGCCATTCAAAGTGCTTCACACAACAGGAAAAATGCATTAAAATGCTAGACATTGACATTGCCAGCATGACAGGTGTCTCCGGGATGGACACATCACTTTTAGATTGATTCTTTCCCATATCAGCGCACTATCTGCATCTATCTGCATTTAGAAACCATTCCAATATGTACCAAACATGAGTAAAACAAAAAAGTGAGAGAGTATAAATAAACAACAGCACTGGTCAGTTCTCCTGCACTTCCTGTTTATCGCCCGCCGCCTTTCGCTGTATCTCGTCTCGCCTCGGCATGTTGTTGAATCCGCCGTGACCCGCAGCCACGAAGCACGCCGTGGCTCCATAATTGAATTACCTGCCACGGCCCCTCACTTTATGTCGGAGCTCCTCCGTGTCTCCACTGCCAGAAAGTCATTACACAAAATTAGTGGTTCTGACACGTCTCCAACTGCACCACCCCATGTCCTCTCTCTGCTCTCCTCCGGCGCTCAAAAAGCAGTAAATACGGTCGGGACGATTATCAAAGACCACATAAGGCGTTAAATTTGTTTGTTTTTGTGTGTTTGGGGGCAATAAAGTTTTGATGAGACACATGTTCCCAGGTGACAACATAATGAAGGCATCGTATTTTGCAAACAGTACAAGGACTGCTGCATGATAATTAAACAAAAAAGTGTTATTCTGTAACTATTGTGTGAAAAAGATAATTATTGACACCAAACAATAGAGAAATCCTTCGTTCAGTTTTCTTCAGATTTAAAAGAATCTAGTTTGAATTGTTCTGAATGAAAAAACTATGGAAATATTCGTACAAGGTAAAGGAAGCAGATGTCCCGACACAGACAGAATAACTACAGCACGCACCGACCGACCGACCGACAACAACAGAGGTAAAAACACGACAATGGCTTTGATGACAACGCGCGGTGACAGTAAAGGTCAGCGGTGTCCAGAGGGTTCAGAAGACTTGTCATTCAAACAAACATAGACTAATACATAACTGCTGAGACTGTACGCATGGGTTCAGAGGTGACGCTTCACTCAAGGCTACACAAGGCTCTCATAGTAATACAGGTTACCATTGGCTTATTATTGGAATCACAATGCTTGTTATTGTCATGACTTGGGTCTATGTTTGTAGAGTACAGGCCTTGGAAAGTGAGAAAAGATTAGAAACTGCATTAAACCCTCTACTCTCAAGACAAATTCCGAGATTGTGCACAGAGAATAGATTTTCCTGGTCAACGATTGTGGTAGGATAAAATCAGTGTTAAATCTACCCATACAAACAAGCGCGCGCGCGCACACGCACACGCACACGCACACACACACACACACACACACACACACACACACACACACACGTAGAGTACAGTAATAGGTGCCACTTACCCAGGCCAAAAGCGAAGGGACATTCAGGCGAGTAAATCAAAGCCACCTGACATTTTGACAAATATGGGAGCAGATGGCTTGCTGTGCCGTGTCAGTGTGACCCGCTAGAGTCCAGTCCCAGATCCTGGCTAACATATGGACTCTGCGGCCGTGACAGCACAAGTGTGATGGTGCAAAACCCCCAAAAGAGGTTCCCGCTCCTTCGGGACACCTCCTCGCTCTCGCTCTCTTTCTCGCCTCTCCATCACGGGTCACAGGAGCAGCCTTGGCACGCTTCGCCACTTCTAACCTCTCAAGCTGCAAGGGCAATGGCACACGCATCCACGGTGGCGCCCGCAGTTGTAGACCACATGCCTGCAAATCAGTTCTAACAGCGGCGAAGAATGGCCAAATGTAGGATCAAAAAGACATTGAAATGCTTCCTGAGTGATGATTATTGTCTTTTAATACATCAAAACAAGTCCCTATACGTGTCATCATAGTTGTTCATATGCAAATTATTTTGGTAGTATTTTCCAGCTTTGAAAATACTTTTATATTTGAGTAATTGCGGCATGATTGTATCTTTTAAATAGTTAGAAATTGTGCTCTGGTAACACTTTATAATAAGCACTCTTTTATCAGCCTCAATAAAGCATGAACATAGAGTTAATTCATAGTTTCTTCAGAATATTTCAAGGTTATTTACTACTTAATGAATACCTAAAACCTAACTCAGATCCCTAACCCCTTGTTTACCTTACTGAGCCTGAATCATTCTTAATAAGTCCATAAATCAACAAAAGACTCGTTCTGAGCATTTCTACCTCAAATCACGATCATTATAACTGTGTGTTTACATTAGCATGTCAGAGAAAAACTTGCATTTGTTACTCTCTCCTACGTAATGCCCTCTGCAGCCAGCAGATGGAGCCCAAAGGTCAGTTCCTAGCATGGGAAAAGCAATGTGTTTGAGTTTAAAATATAGGTTTTTGTTTTAAAAATAAGATGCAAAAGGTGCTCAAGAGGAATAGCAGTACAAATAATGCATATTTATCCTCTTTGTTTATAATTGCCTGCACTGGTATTGATACCCGGTTGGTATTGGGTAATGGCTGATACTTAAAACCACTGATATCGAGACTGAACATGCTAAATAATTGGTGTATTTCTATAGATTTTAGCTGATTTTAGCAGACTATCAACTGTACTTTGTTGTCATGTCGTTGCAAGTGAAATTCATGGCTTCAACTCATGAATCATTCCGTCTTTTTTAACTTGATGGGGCCCATAAGTATAATGTATATGTCAGAACTGAACAACTGCACTCTCAAACTAATATTTTCTTTTCCCTTATTAAAAATGGTTGTCATCCTTCTCTCCCTTGTAGCCATTTCACACTCTCCCGCTGTGATACATGATCCGTGTTGGTCTAACTTTGTGCTCGATTACGACACATGACTTTCACTTCCTCATTCCCATCAGGAACAATATGGGCCACCATCTGCCCGCCCTAATAAAGAGGAGAGAGAGGGAGATCTGCAAATTAACAAAGATCTATGCTCCAATCTGAAGAAGCCATATTCATCTGTGGGGACGCTGTGCGGAGGAAATGAGCGCCTCTAATGTCGTGGTGATGATTCCTCCAGATGTTTTCTCGAATTGTTGGAGACAGCAAAGTTATAAAGAGTTTTGTCAAGTGGGGAAACAGAATAAACGTGAGGAGATTAAGGCTCAAACCCAACAAAAACTAATACGTCAAATGTATTTATCGGTTTGCTGTTTTCCATTACGGGCTCCACTTTCAAAAGAGAATGTTTCCATTTCCCTCAGTGTTTTTACAATACTAACATTTCACACTTTATTTTGATACAAGCTTATTACACAATACCAATGTCAATAACATAGATAAAAAATATATACAAATGGAATGTCATATTTCCATGTGGTTCTGATTGAGGATGTCACAATGTCAAATGTTAGCGTTATGATTATTAAAAAACATCACCATTTAACAATTATTCACAATTATTATGTGAACATTTTAGTTTAACATTACTATTTTTCAAGTTTGTGACCAGTGTTATGAAATTTAACTGTCTGAATTACATAATACAGTAAATTTGACAAAAACAGCCAGATAAAAAAATATTTGCGTTTAAATGTATTTCTCAAACCACACATTGAATTAAACCCACTTAATTTTGATTCAAAAATAGTCACAATTAGATTTTTTTAGTTTTTAGGATTATATTATGCCCTAAATAATCACGATTATCAATTAATCTTCACATCCCATAATTCTAATATGGATTAACGCCATACTCAAACTATCTAAGTGTTCAGTTGAGTAGGTAATGAATATCTGGACAACATTATGTGTGATAATATACAATAGTTTTAGTGATCTGCTGCCATATTGGTTCTAGTTGCTATGTCAACAAATATAATCTCAAAATAATAATAATATAATGCATTAGCTGCTCAAATAATCAGTATGTAAACCAGTTTTTTGTTTGATTTTGAGCTTTCACCTCTCAGATTACAGTGATAAACGTCTTTGAATCGGTGAAAAAGCCAAGGAAAGCTGTTTGAAAGCGCCAGTTAGCAATTATTGATATGAGCTGCTGAGGATTCTTGTGCCAAACCTATTTGACGCTCAAAATTCAATCAATTATGAATTTTGTACTTTAAAACTTGACTTGTGTCATTTGGATTTGACCAACAGTAACATCAGAGGTAACAAGGAGGAACCATTAAATAAAACAAGCCGTATCATTTTATAATAGCCTTTGATAATTGCGTTTTATAAGAACAAACTCAAGTGCAGTCTGAGGGCCACTACTTTAAAACTCACCTCGTGGACAACCAAAGCGGCTGATGTATCGGCAGAGACAGTATTAAAATATATGATCTCGTAAAGATGTGGAAAGGGCCATTTAACTTCATAACTATACTTCAACGTCTTTATCAGAAAAAGACTGAGATTTCAGCTTCGGCAAAAGAATATGTTCTGAATTTGGATGTGGATTATCGGTCGATTAAAATTATTCAAGTCGTAATAATTGTCAGAACTGGAGGATTATAGAAGAACACATTCTATTTCAGTTCAAGGAAAAACAAGTAAAACTAAATGTAAAATATATTAATTTTTATGTCGCTTTATGTTATCTTTCTTCCCAAAGTAAAAGTAATTTAGTATTATTTTTACATATTTTTATTCTATATATATATATATATATATATATATATATATATTGGATATTATTTCGGAAATTGTTTTGTTTTATTTATTTAGTTTATTCTGAAACAATTTGAAAATCACAGGTCTGTTTCTACTTGAAAATAACTTTATCAAACTGCTATAAAGACACTAAATATAAATACACTAAATTATGTTAAAAGACTGTGAGATAATGCAGTACTTTCTACATTAAAAACCACTGGAAAAAAAAACAACGTTTGCCAATTAGTTCTCACTTCATTAGCTCGACGCTCCGATTTGCATATTTCCTTAAACCATTAGGGGATCCGCCTTGGCACCATCTCTCAGTCTCAAAACACATTTCCTGACAGCCAACCTACGACATCTATCATAAATAATTAGCCTGATATTCACAACACACTCTGTAAATTGGGTTACTTTTACCTTCAAGATCTTCGCATGAGGACGGTGCCTAATCAACTCTGATGTTTGTGTGTTATAATGAGCCCGTCGAGCGCCGAGACTCAGGGACTCGTCAAGGTTTTGGGTAAAATGGGGACATTACGACCGATGAATGTTTAAGCGATTAAAGTTTGGATAATATTGTCTGTTTATATCGAGTTGTTATTGCGATTAGCCATTAGCCATATTTGCTCATTTGTCTCTTTTTGTATCTTTCTATCTAACACGAAATCAACAATGTTTAATAATATAAATTCAGAGCAGCACCAGTTGAATTGTATCTTGTTTACCGTATGTTTTGCACTATAAGGCGCACTTAAAAGCCTTTAATTTTCTCAAAAAACGCCTAATAATACAGTGCGCCTTATAAATGGATTCATTCTGGTTGTGTTTGACCTCGAAGCTATTTTGTATGGTACATGTTTTGTTTGGCTTAATGCGTCTTATAGTCCAGTGCGCCTTATATATGAAAAAAGATCAAAAATAGACCATTCATTGACAGTGCGCCTTATAGTGCGGAAAATACGGTATTTACTTTTTTCAGATATGACAATCCACCCAAAAATGTGTTAAAACTGCCTGCAAATATCTTGGTTGTGGTTCGAGTATTTCAAAAAAGTTGTAGTAAAAGCCTCTGCAGTTGAAACAGAAGTAATCCATTTTGCATCATATATTTTTGAAGTTCCTTTTACCTTTGAACTATAATACAGAATACTTCTTACACCTCTCATGATCAGAAATCCATTAAGCTCATGTTTGATGATGAATGCAGAGAAGTCCAGCCTCTTTTGAGCGCCCATAAATCAGCCGCTTGCCGTAATGTACTTTGATGTGATCAGACGCCGCGATGTATTAGAATGTAAAAGACCATCCAGATTATTCATAGCCTCGTGGTTCAAAGGTCAACAACATGGCGGCCGCGGGAATGAGAAGTCTAACTGCGCATCGCTGGGGAGACGTTTCACCGCTGCCTGCTTTTGAGTGAGTTATGAGCCTTGCGCCAATTATGTGCAAACAGAAAACTACGGCAGGGCAAAAGGGTCATAAAGCTGTTGCATGGCTCGTGATATGGCGCATGCAACAGAGGGAGGTTAAGTTTTACAAAGCAGAGCGCGGCAGAGAGTCCCTGGCTTTAACGGCGTGGAAAAGCCGATTCTCACACTGTCCAACAACACAGAGGCAACGGCAGACTGTGGAAATGCATAACAAGACACAGAATTATACTATAACAATTATATTTGTAATGGAAATGTAAACTAACTGCCTCGGTTTATACATGGAGAGATAAAGGCTGGACGTTACACAGCAAATGGGGTCAGCGTATTTTTCTTTTCTTATTCTAAGGTACTGAAAAGTTTAGTTGCTTGTAATTTTTTTAGATTAGATGTTGATAATCTAAGTGATGATGATCTAATTTGACAAAATAAGTGTAAATTGTATTTTGTAAATTGTGATGACTGACACAAAACAATGCCCCATAAAAATAAATAACAGCAGTTGTTATTATTGTAATACTATGTTCATTGTGGTACTTATAAATAAAAAAATAAAATAAACTTCAGATAATAAATTAGCGGGCCACATTAAAAACCCTTTGCAACAAAACCCTATAAATAACCATTGTTCCTCCAATAAAACAGAAAATACTGCAAGCCTCAATGAGCACTTTCATTACGGGACTTCATTTTGATCTCTGCCAAGCTCTAATGTTTTAACAAAATAAAACGTGCCACATCTTCAAGAGGAGCACAAAATAAACACATTTAATCTGTGTTTTGATCCATATGCAACACTAAAAGAAATGTATGCTTAATATTTCCATGGATTTAGCGTTTGGAGTAGACTCGGCTCTCTCTTTGAAGTACACTGATGCGTATGCACAATTGGGCTGGCAAAGCAGCTCATAGTGTTCAGAAATGCAGTGCCATGTTCACCTGGGATAATCCTCTTGTTGGACAGCAGTTCAGAAAGAGATTGAATGAGAGCGAGGCAACAAATTCAAAACGTGTGTGTACTTTTTAAGGTGGTATTAACAGTGACGATGTACATGTAACGGTACTTGTGGTAGCGCAGTAGTACAGGAACCACACTAGTGTTTGTGGTGAAACTAGCACCAGTTTAAAGGTGCGTTCACACTTGCATTATGTGTGATCCTGGTTTGACTCCAGTTTGATTCTGATGTAGAACTAAATCTGATTCAAATCTGATTGTTTGTCACTCAACACATTTATCTTGACTTCTGCCCTGGAATAAAACAGGAGCCACATTTCTTTGTGCATTGGAAACGATGGGAATTAAACAGATGAACCTTCCAAACGCTGCCAGACAACAACAGCAAAGACAGAAAGTGCAAAGAAACTGGTTTTGACTAAATGGTGCTTCCTCATTATAGCACAGCACGACTCCTGGTGTTGTCCTGTTTCTTCTCCACATCAGACATGTCAGGGCTGTATGTGTTCACTAATGAAAAGACAAAGAATATGATTTGTGAAAACAATACGAATTGAACGTGGAGACCTGCAGTGTAGTAGTAGTAGTAGTAGTAGTAGTAGTAGTAGTAGTTGTAGTAGTTGTAGTTGTAGTAGTTGTAGTTGTAGTTGTAGTTGTAGTAGTTGTAGTTGTAGTTGTAGTTGTAGTTGTAGTTGTAGTTGTAGTTGTAGTTGTAGTTGTAGTTGTAGTTGTAGTAGTAGTAGTAGTAGTAGTAGTAGTAGTAGTAGTAGTAGTAGTAGTAGTAGTAGTAGTAGTAGTAGTAGTAGCAGCAGCAGTTTTAGTAATAGTAGTAGTGGTAGTAGTTGCAATAGGAGTAGAATCAATTGTAGTAGTAGTAGTAGTAGTAGTAGCAGCAGTTTTAGTAATAGTAGTAGTGGTAGTAGTTGCAATAGGAGTAGAATCAATTGTAGTAGTAGTAGTAGTAGTAGTAGTAGTAGTAGTAGTAGTAGTAGTAGTAGTAGTAGTAGTAGAAGCAGTTTTAGTAATAGTAGTAGTGGTAGTAGTTGCAATAGGAGTAGAATCAGTTGTTGTTGTTGTAGTAGTAGTAGTAGTGCTAACGGTAAGTAGTAGAAGTAGTAGAGCAGTGGTAGTCGTAAGTAACAGTAGTAGTATTAGTTGAAGCAGTTGTAGTAGTACTGCTAGTCAAATCACATGCTGTAGAAATGACAGTAACAGTATTACAACAAATCTTTTAAACTTATTTTTAGGTAAATCTAAATCTTTAAAGTATTTGAGTAGTTTTACAGTACTCAAAAATGCACAAATGACATTTATTATAAACAAAAACAAAAAAACAACAAGAAATCAGTCAATCACAAATGCATTGATGAGTGTAAGACGCAGTGGAGCAGCACGAGGAGAATCCTGGCAGTAAAACGCTAACAAGCAAGTCATATAAAGCCACAATCTGAGCATCAAAGAGGAGCTGACGTTTGAGGCAGCAGAGAAGAGAAAACAAGCTCCTACTGCACTTTGAGAGGGAAACAAGACTTTAGTACTTATTAGTCACAGAAGAAAAGAAAAAAACAACTGAATAAAAAAGCACAACTTGTCTCCAAGCAGCAACTAAAAGAGATGAAACGCAATTTGTAAGATATAACCTCAGATAATTAGGTCATTTTTAACACCTCAAAAGCAAAATTCTGTGCCATTACAAAATATACAGTAAATATATTCAGTCGCCAGTAATAAACAATGGAAACGAGCCTTTAATAATGAACCACGAGTGACAAAATGTTAACAATATCATTATTAATATCACACGATGGCACAGTCTTTCTTCTGGCGGCGCTCGTCGTCGTCCCAATCACATTCCTGTTTCTACTTGTATTGTTTAAACACAACTCACGTCTAGTTTCTGCATCTTTACACGCAGGCGTAATTACATCGGGACATAAAGCTCATCAGCGCTGCACGCCGGAGCTTTAACGCTTGATTACAAAGTCCGTAATGACAGACGTACACTGTTTATGCCTAAAAACGTACTCAGTCAAATGTTCCCACGGGAGAGACGCACTGGAACTTAAAGACACACGCGCCAGACAATCAAGAGCGAACGCGACTAAAACTTTATTAATTTGCAGCAAAGTTCAAAACGGCCTTGTATCACTTTTCTAACAGTGCGGAGCTGTTACTGCTTTCTGAAACGCTCCATTAAATTTATGGATGTATAATATGGATTTTTTTAACCAATATTTGGGCCAATGACCGATATTTGCCGATACCGATATTTCGATTTTAAAATCCATAGCAAAGTCCACGGATTTATGTTAGAGTAAAGTCCACAATTTCATTTAGATAATAACAAAATGTACTTAACAGGGATTGTGTAAACTTACAGCCATATTTAATTACGCTTCCATTTTAGTATTATTATTCATAAAGACGAATTGGGAATAAATATTGGCAATAACTATCTGTGAAAGCCGTCCGATATCACTGATACCGATTATCAAACCGATATATCGCTGAACTTTAGGCCTGTCATGTTGTATTGTATTGCTACAGAAATATCATAATCAAGGATGAAACAACTTTATGCCACTGACAAAATACTGACACAAGCAGGATAAACCCAGTAAAGAGTTTTTTCTAAATGTAAATGTCATCAGAATTATGGCTGCAATAATCAAATATCACAATGAAACTAGTTTATGAGTCATAAAACTACTTCTTCAACTCTCAAAAACCAAAACATCTGATCATGTGTGAGCTTAAATATGTCATGTGCAATACTGATGTATCTATCCTGGATCCTGGTTCAAATGCAGCATGAGTATGTGCAATAAGAGGCACAGTATGTGCAATAAGATATGTGCAATAAGAAGTACAGTATGTGCAATAAGAGGTACAGTATGTGCAATAAGAGGCACAGTATGTGCAATAAAAGGTACAGTATGTGCAATAAGATATGTGCAATAAGAGGTACAGTATGTGCAATAAGATATGTGCAATAAGAGGTACAGTATGTGCAATAAGAGGTACAGTATGTGCAATAAGAGGCACAGTATGTGCAATAAGAGGCACAGTATGTGCAATAGGACCTAATGCAATATAAGGCCATGTGCAATACAAATGAATTGGTTTCTAATTGTTTCCCTTTTCAGCTTATTCATTGTTGAATGTTTGTTGAATGATACTATTCTTGTTTCCCTGTTTTTGTTCAGCAGCACAAGTTCTGTGTATGTTTTATCTTTCTGTAACATGAAGCTGCCAGGGGGACTGCAGTAACATGAAGCTGCCAGGGGGACTGCAGTAACATGAAGCTGCCAGGGGGACTGCAGTAACATGAACCTGCCAGGGGGACTGCAGTAACATGAACCTGCCAGGGGGTCTGCAGTAACATGAACCTGCCAGGGGGTCTGCAGTAACATGAACCTGCCAGGGGGTCTGCAGTAACATGAAGCTGCCAGGGGGACTGCAGTAACATGAACCTGCCAGGGGGACTGCAGTAACATGAACCTGCCAGGGGGTCTGCAGTAACATGAACCTGCCAGGGGGTCTGCAGTAACATGAACCTGCCAGGGGGTCTGCAGTAACATGAAGCTGCCAGGGGGTCTGCAGTAACATGAAGCTGCCAGGGGGTCTGCAGTAACATGAAGCTGCCAGGGGGTCTGCAGTAACATGAAGCTGCCAGGGGGTCTGCAGTAACATGAAGCTGCCAGGGGGTCTGCAGTAACATGAAGCTGCCAGGGGGTCTGCAGTAACATGAAGCTGCCAGGGGGTCTGCAGTAACATGAAGCTGCCAGGGGGTCTGCAGTAACATGAACCCGCCAGGGGGTCTGCAGTAACATGAACCCGCCAGGGGGTCTGCAGTAACATGAACCTGCCAGGGGGTCTGCAGTAACATGAACCTGCCAGGGGGTCTGCAGTAACATGAACCTGGCAGGGGGACTGCAGATGGGAATTAGCGTAAAGCCGAAATAAATAAATTTAAATAAATTAAAATAAATTAAAAATAAATTAAAAATAAAATAAATAAAATAAATAAAATAAATAAAATAAATAAAATAAATAAAATAGATAAAATAGATAAAATAGATAAAATAGATAAAATAAATAAAATAAATAAATAAAATAAATAAAATAAATAAAATAAATAAAATAAATAAAATAAAATAAGAACTTGTGCAAAGAAAAGGTACACTGCTAAATATTGAGCTTTCTTTCATATACTAAACTATAAGTTGATATAAACATTGTCACAGGCCTAAATAACATCTCCATGGAGACAAGCAGGCAGACTCTACGCCACTAATGTTGACTATAAAAGAAAGGAAATTGTGTGTTGCAATCCTGTGAACACACACATACACCAACTGGCGACAAATATTGATTTTTATTTCAGCTAAAAATCTATGTTGCTGTTGGCGATCTGAGGAGTCAGGTTTGTGAATGTCTATGAGCATCGCCGGTGGTTCAAGAAGACGAGAGGCGCTTGAGTCAGAAACGGTCCGATGATGAGCTCGATATAATACCTATGGAGGAGTGATGCATTGTGGGTGATTGGACACAGATATAGTCTTGTATACGGAGTGATATGTTCCATGGAGCTGGTGCAGATGATGGCGGTATATCAGTGAGAGTTGATGTCCTTTACTGTCAAAGAGATACAGTCAAACGCACTGGAGTGTTTAATCTAAGATGTGTCTGGTGAACCGAAAAGGAAATCCTCTATATGTGACTTTGCCGCTCCGATGGGAAACCTCCTCATCTTGTGTAATACTATGGTGTCCAGCCAACCAGAAACATTATGTAGCGTTATGGACACTCCAGCCTCTATAGCAGGTTATAATATCATACGACGGCCCTGTATGGGTTTTCCCTGCTGTTTTACCGATGCGGCTGAAGAATATTTGCACATAATCAATATTTTACAGCAGGGTCTTCAATTATATTTTCCAGATTTGTTTGGAGGTCCGGACTACAAAACCACACAGTTTACAATTTTCATCTTTTATGTCTTCAATGTGCACAAGTAATTCACAGTGGTGCAATTCTACGACGTAAAATGATGATATTGGATGATATTTCTCTGTCACATGACTAAAAACAGCACTAAAGCAGGAATAAGATGAGGCAAAACCGGTGTAGACTTGAACTTGAACAGATCATTGCAGATTTTGGACAAGACAAGGTTCAAGACCGAGACTAAACCGCATCAACCAGGCCAGGCACATCTAGGACTATTAAATCTAAACCAAAACACACCCTGGTCTAGAATAGGTCTAAATTTGGATTGTATCAGGCCTAAAACACATCTTGACCCGGAAAAGACCACGCGGATCTTAAATATAAACGGCATTACAACATCTGGTGCAATTGATGTCAAAAGCAGCTACTGAATAACATATATACTGTAATATTCTACTTAAGAGAACCCTTTTTGTACTTGCAACTCAACAGGGATATCCCAACTATGGTCCAGGGCCAAGTTTGCGTCTCAGTCAAAGCCGGTAAATCTATCCACTTTATCTGTGGTTCTCTGCTTCCAGTACTTTTCAACATGAAGCCTTTGGTGGAAAAGGTGCACTAAAACTTGGTCTCCACTTTTGAATAGGACTCTGGGTGTTTTTCCCCCCAAAATGTTTGTGAAAATCAGCACAAAATCACCTCAGCTGGAGACCCCAACAGAAGAATAATCAATCAAGATCTGGCGCCGCTTTAAATAAGACCCATTTTTAGGCGGCTTGATTGTAATAACAGCTATTTTAGAGAAAAAAATGTTAGAAATGTTTTCACTCAAAACAGAGCCAACACAGTACTTAGAACGAAGATCTTAAATGACAGATATTTTAAATGTTCCCCCCCACAAAAGAGTACCTACAGAAAACTCAATGCATGCAGAAAATTACAGCTTGTTTAAGTAAGTAATTATTTATGTGATTGGATAATGTTGAAGGTTTATGCTGCAGAAGCTAATCAGAAAATCAGATCTTTTTTGACAATCAGGCAAAGTTTAAAGCAGACATTTGTCACATAATATACTGTAAGTTCACGAGCAAGAGCTACAACCTCCGAAAACAGAGTAAACATGAATGTATTATGTATTAGGACGACGATCATGGTAGACAAATGTATTCCACAAGGTGATAATCGGAAGGCTGAAATGAGTCCTACACATTTCAGGCAATATTTATACAATAATAAGAAATAATATTCAGAGTGAAGAAAACTACAGTGACAGGTTTCATGTTTTGGAGGTCACACGTTCTCACCTGGCGGATCGTTTGCTTGGCCTTCAGACAGAAAGCAGAAGCCCATGTGTTGTTCGCACTGACCAATCAGATTCTCCCTTAAGTTGATTGATAGGTTGAAATCAGTGGCTAGTCCCGCCCACGACTTCACACAGCCCCCGCACGACTCCGGTGTAATGACTAATAATCATCTGAGGTGGAGATAATCCTGACACTAATATTATACTATATTTTACTTATAATAGTAAGTAAACATTTAAAACATACATATTTATTTCATACAGAGGATTTTTACACTTATTTATATACTGTACACATTACAAAAGGCATTAAAATTGTCTTATTGTATTTTTGTCATATTTAATTATTACCAAACAAGTCAAGCTATTTTGTTGTAAGCAAGAAAGCAATACAATCTCCCTGCCATTTAAAACACAAAACACAAAAATACACATAGCTGTGCGATAAAAGCTATGTCTATAATAATGTAATGTCTAAAATGTCTAAACGAAATGTACCTTTCCCTACAATACAATACGATACAATCTATGGGATCATGACAGGACAGTCCTTGTGTAATCCTGTGATGTGATTAATTAAACCAGCTCAGTGGGAACAACATGGGAGTGATAAATCCAAACTAACAGACAGACTTAGTGAAGATCCGGTCATCAATGCTGCCGTCGCCGCCGCTGCTTTGGGCCTAAGCTGCTCTCGCCTCTGTCCTCATTATACACTCTATATGTGATAAGCTAAGTAAGACCAAGCCTGCCGCCACACGCTCAACACCACTGACTAAAGGTTACGGAACACATGTCACTATTTCCAAACACTGTGAGGCGAGACTGGCTGTGGGAAAGACACTATGGATCGAGCATAACATTATGAGCATCTCTGGCCTCATGTCGATGGTTTGTCCCTGTAAAGTCCACTGTTGCAGAATTACAACGTCACTTTTTAACAATTAAAAAAGAAATGACTCCTAAGGTTGTTGTTTTTTGTCTAAACACCACATTTATGAAGCTAATGTGTCCTATTGTTTGTCCTCACAATGTTATTTGTTAAAAGAAGTGTGTCTAAGTCCAGTGGTCTTGTCATGAACTCTGTCTAACTTCGGACTTTGCCTTTTTTTGTGTTTATTACAATGTGGGTGCACTATGTAGAAGGGTGAAGGATCTGCCACCTGCTTGTCGCCATGGAGATGCCATTGCTTTGCCTGAAATGTCCAATAGGGTGGTATTAAACTTATCTATCTATCTACCTATCTATCTATCTATCTATTTAAGTTAGAGATCAGAACCTGACAATGAGCTTTGACAATATGGTGCAACAGAAAACAATGAATAAAACAGTACAAAATATAAACTATGATAGAATAAGGCACGCAAAAATAAGATCCGTGGAAAGCCTAGCACTCTCACAGAATGCATGTTTTTCAAGTTTATTTATTTCTATTATTTAATCCTAAATATAAAAAAAAATCAACCGAAACACACCTATTTTTCAGAAGTTGCAGAAGACAATTCTCCAGACAACATTCAGAACTAAATCTGACGACGTGAGCCAAAGAAAAGACTTTCTCAGCGTTACCATGGAGCTCCTCTCATCGTAACGTGTGTAAAAGAGCTACAAATGAGGTGCTTAAGCTCAACCTTTAATTATTTAGCCTTGTTGTGGCAAACATATTTAATCAGTTGTAAACTGATTTTCTCTCCCTTGTTTTATATTGCATGTTTATATTAGACATATACTGTGTTTCTATGTATTATCAGTATAATAAAACCCTGTTGAACACTGACCACAAAAATATTACTGAATTATAGGTAGATTTGCGCTTTGCTGAATATAAAAGTAGCTTGTGAGCCAAAATGTTTGGGCACCCCTGAGGTTTCAAAGATGTTCAAATAAATAATTCACAAATGTTACAGAAGAGGTCGTCTGTCCCCTTGTTTTGCACCAGTTTTACACCTGGTCTGTTATTGATGAAGTAGAAAATGTCCCAGAAGGGCTGCCATAGTGTAGCGTGATCAGGGCTCCATCTGTCACTGTCTCTGATAAAAGTGGAGAATTAAAGGCATTCACAGCACAAGAAGCACAAACAATAAAAGCCAGATTTTAACTTGTAGACTTGATTTGGTCCTAGTTCTAGTCCTGGTTTAGTCATTATTGGGGATAATGAGCTGGCCCTCCTCGGAGTAGCAAGTACCGTATTTTCCGGACTATAAGTTGCACCTTTTTTCATAGTTTTGGCCGGGGTGCGACTTATACTTATATTTATACTTATATACTTATACTCCGGATCGACTTATATGTGATATTATTTGTTATTTTCACACTTGCAACCACATTTCATACTCCAGTGCGACTTATATATGTTTTTTTCTTCTCTATTATGCATTTTTTGGCTGGTGCAACTTATAGTCCGGAAAATACCACTTTGTGTGAGGAAATGAAGGACAAACTTGAAATAGTCAAGAAAGAGCAGCTCTTCTCAAGTCAAAATAAGAAAAATAAACTTAATCATAATGGTGGGTGCAGTATTTGGGCTATTGTCATATGTTTGGACTGGTCACTCAGATCGGTTCACTTTGGAGCATCTTAGACTGCAGCTCATGTCACCCAAACAAATGTTTTCTGGATAACTATTAAGATTGAAGTTTACATCATCTTTTTCTGCATTTATCTAACTTCTCTGCCCACTTTCTTACATCTCCTTATGTAATACATTGAGTTTGAATTATGTCAGATGCATTCTGCACTGGAAATATTCATATTCTGGGTCTTGATGCTCGTGCACTGCGTCGATAAACAGGAAACAGCTGGTGTTACTGTGCGCAAGCTTTGCTTTGCTAAGTCTGTCGGCTCAACTGGAAATGTGGTGGTTTATCTCAAGATCAAGTCATCAGCATTTGGTGAGAAATGATTATATTCTGTTTATCTCTGCTTTTTGCCGTGTCCTTTTCGCCTGAGTCTGCGTCATCTCTAAACCTTTCCAGGAGCCAGAAGCAAGCCAGCACCCTCTGGGAGCTCGTGCCACCCACAGCACCCTTCTGACAATGTAGTTTCACAAGAGAGCTGCAGGGGGAGCTCTCATATCAAAGTTACTTAGTTCTGCTTTAAACCTTATGACAGTAAAGACATTTTTGGACCTTCTCGACCCACACCCAAGTGAACCGGTCAAAATGTGGCTTTTGTTTTGTTGCTGTCTATTCAGAAAGACAAATCCTTAATTTGTGCATAACAATGATAATTCGTCCCACCAAATAAAGTGAATATAGTGCTTGTTCCTGTCAGGACATGCGTGTGTCATCCCACTGTCTGTGTATTAAAATATATGCAAATGTTCTGGCTATGCTCTTTCAAGAATATTCATTATGGCTGCAACAAGAAGTCAGACCAGAGGGGGTCCTGCTTGTAATGTAAAACTCTTATGAGCTAAGACTGCATGGGGCTGGCAGTCAGAATGTCATGCTTTGAGCATGCTCTGCAAAACTGATTTAGGAATTTTATAATCGATAAATGAAATGTATGCTCTTTGCTCACTCAACTTTAACGGTTATGTTAAGGTTAAGATGTTTCCTTCAACACAGGTAAATAGAGTGAGTAAATGGTGGGTTTGGGTTAATATTGGCTGTAATTAAAATCATAGGAGAGAATACACTCCTCCCATTGGTTTTACATTAATAGTCCTTACGTGCTGATGCTTCTCAAGGGATTAGCTCTGAATGACAAGTAGAAAAATGACTCTAAAGCAGTTTCCTCTTGAGTAGAAAGACGACATGACCAGAATAAATGAAACCCGATAGTCAAATTATTATTTGTAAAACATGAATTCTTACAGATCTGACTTGTAACTTGGCTGGGTTCCTCACCTGCTTTTCTCCATGGAGATAGATAGGTTTAATGCAACACTGTGGCACATTCCAGGCAAAGCAATCTCCATGGAGACAAGCGGGCAGTGGCCTCTAAACAGTGTCCCTGTTTAGAGTCCACTTGGGCAGCTTCTATGTGCCTAAGTATTTGCTCAAAATATATATATTTTTTCCGCTACTTTGGTAATTTGTTAAATGTATAATTTTACTTCTTGATCGTAATGAATGACTTCACACAAGAAAACTGTACGTGACCCAAACACCTATTTCTGTAAAAAATAAACATTTCTAGCATAACAACCAATGCAAACTGACAGTTATGTGGGAGAACTGTAATAGCAGGGAATAATTAAACAGCCAAAACACCTTTAATATCACAGAAAATATGATATGGCAATTAGAAATATATGAAAACACCCTTATTTTGTTGAATTCGTGTTTAAAGAGTCATAAAAATGTGTTTGATGCAAATTGTGCCAGACTTTTAGATGTAATTCTGAGTGAGTGTGACATCATTAATGTTTTAGAAACTCTAATTCCAGTACTTTTCAACCTACTACTCAACTTTTCTTCACAAACAGAAATACCTGTCCTACGCACTCCTACAATCTCACGGAGGAACAGGACCATCTGCTGCAGACTGAGGCTACAAGACTCCAAAGATCTATTTTGTCGATGACAAATGACTAATTTAATGCATTGGCGAGTGGGCAGTGCTTCTTACAGCTTTACGAGCGGGGTTATTCCATACACTCTACTGCGGAAGACAAAACCAGTGCTTCCAATTAACAATGGAATTAACTTATAATATGGATTTTAATTAAAACTGATTTGTTGAAAAAATTCAATCAGGCTGTGGAGAGAATCCATTTTGAGGCTGACGCTGATTTTGGGGATTTCCAGAAGTTTGTTCCAGAGGATTAATACAAGATTTAATATCGTTTTCATTTGATTGAGAATCTATTTGAATACATTTCTGAATAATTTTGTTAGATTTCTCTTTATGTTGTCTGTGGAAGGCCAGAGAAACCCAATATTGTCTAATACTAAGCGGGCACACAGTCAAACAGGATTAAGTCTGGATAAACGACAGAAATCTTCTATTCTAGGCAAATTTGTAAAGTTTATAAAGAGGGTCCATAGCCGTAATGTTACAAAAATAAAAAGATAAATCAAATTGAGCAGAGATGCTGGAGTTAAACATGATTCTCTATAAAAATGTTCTCTCCGACTTGATTCTTTTTTCCCTATATTCTGTTAATATGAAGTTTGGAGAAAAGTACATGAATTACAGCGACATTTGTTGTTAGTTTCAGTCCCGCAGATGTTTGACCTACGCCAACTCATCTCACTTAACCGACAGCGTTCCTATGAAAACACCGTCTGAGAGCATTTTTATTAAGCATTTCCCTTGAAAGAAAAGTACATTTTGTTACTAAACTTTCCAGGAGGAGAAGCTGTGCCATCCAAACATAAAGACTGAGTAAAATATCCAGTTAACCTTCAAAGTGCTGAGGCATCACATCCTTTTTCTGCCGTCATAACTTTACATTTCTGCAAAAGTTGAGATAGACACAGCTTGTGCTTTGTGCAAAACGAGCTGTGGAATAGAAAAATAGCATTCTTCTGCTACATCTGCTTTATCACTGAGGCCATCAATTAAGCAGATTCAAAAACAATTAGCAATATACAAAATAAAATGAATTAAACTGTGTAACTTTGCTGGTGGAGGGTCCGCAACCTGCTGTTTTCTATTATGATATTATAGCGTTACGTGGTATGTTCCACGGTATGGCATTAACATCACCGGTATCTATTTCCATGGAGAAAAGCAGGTCCGAGTTACAGGTCCAATCTGTGGAAAGGCGACGCCGCCCACAGAAAGAATGCAAATGAAAGTGTGAGGCATTTTTGAGCAATAAAAACAACTTTAATTGATAAATGAAAAATTGTGTATAAGTGTCTTTATCGTGTATAAGTGTCTATATCGTGTATAAGTGTCTTTATTGTGTGTAAGTGTCTTTATCCTGTATAAGTGTCTTTATCCTGTATAAGTGTCTTTATCCTGTATAAGTGTCTTTATCGTGTATAAGTGTCTTTATCCTGTATAAGTGTCTTTATCGTGTATAAGTGTCTTTATCCTGTATAAGTGTCTTTATCGTGTATAAGTGTCTTTATCCTGTATAAGTGTCTTTATCGTGTTTAAGTGTCTTTATCCTGTATAAGTGTCTTTATCGTGTATAAGTGTCTTTATCCTGTATAAGTGTCTTTATCCTGTATAAGTGTCTTTATCCTGTATAAGTGTCTTTATCCTGTATAAGTGTCTTTATCCTGTATAAGTGTCTTTATCGTGTTTAAGTGTCTTCATCCTGTATAAGTGTCTTTATTGTGTATAAGTGTCTTTATCGTGTTTAAGTGTCTTCATCCTGTATAAGTGTCTTTATTGTGTATAAGTGTCTTTATCGTGTTTAAGTGTCTTCATCCTGTATAAGTGTCTTTATTGTGTATAAGTGTCTTTATCGTGTTTAAGTGTCTTCATCATGTATAAAGAAAAGTTGAATCCCAAGCTCCATGGAGATAGGCTGCTGACATACTGTATCCTCTGCCTCCTTAAATGAACATAGCAAATCCAAAAGGAAATTGGAGAAGACACAGTGAGGCAGCGGTGACTTGAGTACAAACTGCTGTTGTGTCGTTGGGCCCAACACTTCACTGACATTGCCTCTGGTGTTTGAAGTACACTGCTGTAAGAGTCGTCATCACCGTGCAAAGTTAAATAAACGAGGTGTGAAGGTTGGTCAGGCTGAACGTGTGCGTCTGATCAAGATGAATGAGCGTGCGGCGCTGTGTAATGCGGCGTGGATTCAAACAGATAAGGAAAGGAGTGCGCAGGACGTCACAAGACTGCACCAAGCTACAATCGCGCACAAAACTAACAACACCACTCGGATATAACATCATTAACTTGCACCGTCCCCACTTAATGAACAAAATAATAACCAAGAGATAGCTTACGTTTCAGGAATGCATTTGATTCGATTAGATCAGGCATGCCCAAACTACGGCCCGTGGGCCAAAAGCGGCCCTCAGACCAATTTTTGGCGGCCCTCCAGCTTGGTCCAAACCGACAAACAGTAGTACTTTTTACAGTAGAATAGGACAAATTCAAGCATTTTGATGTTATAACAACCTATTATTAGTGTTCCAAGTAGTATTAAAGGTGTGGAGGCTCATGGAAACATGTCAAATGCAACATTTTGAAGGATTCACTTTCAAATTCGATTGGGTTGTTTGTACTCCATACAAGTTTCAAAATGTGGCCCTCGGTGAAAAAAGTTTGGACACCCCTGGATTAGATTAGCCTATATTGTCTTGTTGTGAAGAAATTCATATTGGACCAGCGATAGGCATGAGATTCGTAGATATGTCCATGGCTACACATTCAAAATACCAACAAAAAGTACATACAACATCAACCCAGTGGTGGCAGTTACCATGCAAACTTGACATAGTCTACTACGGTTCATTCATCTATATTTTCCAGTGTGCAAACTGGCCCCTACAAACTGCACTTAGTCCTGTTGCTAAGAACAAAAAGTGCACCGCGCATGACTGACTGCACGTGACAATATGTGCATAAAACTGTGTGTAGCAGTATGCAGCGCTAAGATCTCTTGTCTCGTAATTTTTTCTTAAATTTTGAACCACGCTCAGGAACAGACACATGTAATTATGTTAAAATGCAGCAGATTTTCCCCTTTCTCCCGGAGCCGTCCAAACAGTGGCTGATGTACAGTGCATGTGACCTGAGGTTGTGCTGACCTGTTATAGCCGATGCGTGTATGCACAAAGACAAATGCATTATGGGTACTTGACAACTCTTTATAAATTCTGCTAACAGTGCAGAGTGGAAAAGGGACCGAGGCACATTATGTTCAGAGCATTTGCTGGTGGCAGAATGTTCTGTATTGAATTTATTCTGACGACAGAGGAATACTTCTTACGTATTCTTCTGTTTCTGAAGAAAAAAACAACAACTGCAGTGTCTAATTACAGTTTTTGCTAGATATTTTTTTTGTGATTATTTTATTTGCGATTATTTTGTACAAATTCATCCATCGATGTTGGCTAATCAAAGAGACTGTACCTGATTTTTCTCATGCAATAAATTAAATTCTGCTTTGTTCCAGTACAGACGTATTGTAAGAGCATCTAATTGAGTTAAAATCAGTCCATTGTGTGCTGTCTGCATCCGATTATAAAGGGTTTGCTCCTCCACAAAGCAGGAAGTGCGCTGTTAGCAATACACGTGGACTTCTACAAAGAGATTAAAATGATCTAGCTCTGTTTTTCATGTTTTAAGACAGTAACAATCAGGTACAGCTCCTTTAAGAACAACGCAATATGATTTAACCCCTTCATTTTGACACCTGATCAACAGACAGGCAGAGAAACAGGTGAATTCTAACGACTTTTTTGACCAAAACCTGAAAAATGTCCCAACCAAGTAGTCATTGAACATCAGAACATTACAAATACCCAAATGTGTAAAACTTTATTCAAACACTATCAAAGTCATTTTAAATTTCCAAGCTAATTTATGATTTAAGAGAAAGAAGAAGATAAAAGACACAAGCAGACAGGTCCGCTCATGTCAGTTACATGCTTTCACAAGTCTCCAGCTCCTATAATAATTTTTCGAGAGTATAAGGTTTGAACACAGCAAAGAAGATGTGAAATGATTCAGTCTTCAGTATAATTATTATCAAACTCAGTCTGTTCTGTCTGTTGGAATGCAGAAGAGTCTATAATCGGACCATTAAGGGCATCAAAAAACTCACAAATTAGTAGCACGTGTCTCTCAAATGCGGAAGACGTCTCCTGTCGAATATTCTCCTAACATTTAGAACACAAATATGACTACATCTACCTGAGATTGACAGACTTTAGTGCGTTTGGGTTGATTCTGCAAAAATCCGCTGTTTTTCTATTTCTGTGGTATTTTATTCCCTATTTCCCCCCTCTTTTTTATCATGTGACCGCTGTATAAAATAGTGTTGTAGCTTAAGTAAATTATACAAAGCTAATACTTCAAAAGGATACAATGCTAATATTCGCATAGAATCCACAAATAAAACCAATAACCTAAATAACTCTTATCTTTGTTTGTCTGTTTGGCTCTTTCATTACACATGGACCCCACAAACCACAACCACCACGTTCACAACCTCCATTCGTCTTGCCCAAGGACACAACAAAATGGCAGCCTCATACATTAGAACTGTTATTTTCTACTTAGATGTACTTGTTTTCCTTGAAGCTCGCCTCGGTTCAGTCGGACATCTGCGCTGCCAGACAGAGCGACATTTGGCGACCAATATTTCAGAAAGAAACTACACTGCATATTTTTGTTTGTATCTTTCAGCGCTTGATGGAAGAAGGAAAGCCACATTTTCATCTCCACAGAATGTTCTTTCCATTTGACATTTTCTTTTTCTAAAACTTTGTGGTAAAAAAGAAAACACATTCCTTCTACTTCGGCCGCGACCTTGGAAATAAACAATATCGGACTCATTCTGTGGCAAATCGATGTGTATTATTTTTCCCGAGGACGCTGCGGCCGCCTCGCTATCGACAGATGTTCCTCCCCTTCACAGATCTGATACAGCGGCTGGAGCTCGTCCGACAGCATCCGACACGGAGAGAAACATTGTGTAACGTCTCACATCACGTGCGGACAAGTACCTGGACCGCCCGCTCCCTCGACGCGATATTTCAGCCCTTTTCAAAGCACACGTTTGAAGGGCAAACACTGCTTTTCAGATTTAGAGAAAGTAGAAGTTTTCAATTAAAATGAAAGTCAATTATGATGAATTAATTAGGCCACAGTTGATTGGTTTATGCTGCCATTTATGAGCTTGTGAACGCACGTTGGATGTGTGTGGCTCACGAAACTTGTCAGGAACTTTATTCATCATAGAAAGTTGGTTGGTTGAATATAATCAATTAAAGGAAATTCAAATCCAAAAAGATGGATAGAGATAGATATAATCACATTATACCTCATATAATAGCATAATAGCAGACAGACAAAGGCAAAGACAGGTCAACACATGTTCTGACATATTTTTCTTGGAGTAAATATAGATTATGGGTTTAACTGAGCTGTAAGATTAACAGAATATATATATATATATATATATATATATATATATATATATATATATATATATATAATGTTATATAAATGAAATTACTGTCCAGCTAGTGTCCAGCTTTATGAAATCCAACTTTCTAAATGCAAAAGTCAAGTTATTGTGATATAAACAGCCCTATGTGTACTTTTTGGAGAACAGATTGAATAAAAATCACTTAGTTTTGCTTCTAAAATGATTAGTTTTTAGTTTTTAAGATTATATTTTGACCTGAATAATCATGATTATCGATTTACCAAATGATCTTGACCTCTCTTGTGCACACAGGAACAGTAACTTAACTTAACTCAAAATATGTTATAACATCCTGTAAAATGAAATAGTTGCTTTTCATTCTCGCTTTGTATCCTTCGCTTTTTCTTCTTTAGTTTTTTCACTCACAAGATTGTTTTTTGTGTAAGGAAAGATGGTCAAAGTGAAAATTACAAACACTGTTTCTGGAAGAACAAATGTGCAAAGTTGAGATTGTTTCCACATTAGGTGCAACCAGTTGGCAAATTGTAATTGTTAGAAAAGGTCTAATAATATCTCATCAGAAGTTAAGTGAGACACACAGTTTATCAGGCCAGCAGAGGATACGAATGTTTCTTATACCCATAGAATTCAAAAACAAATAAAGACATTTTCAGTCCATATAAGGTTTCAAAGTGTCATCCATGTTGTCATCCTGCTTATCAAAGGGGACATTTAAATGCAGAGTAATAAAATATGCAATATCCTAATGAATACATATACAAACTACATGATCCCCAACTCATTTAATATTTCATTGTACTGATGCAAACTATAGCTTATCTTATTATGTCACATTCATGTGCATATAACTGATGTAAATAGATTTTACCATTTATTTTACCATTATTGTTAGTATTATCTTTCGTATTGTCTTACGCTAGCTGTTTTTATTTTATTTTATCTTTATTTTCCCCCTCCATTCCTTATTAGGAAATGAGAGGTTCTGTCTATAAGAGTTTTTGTTTATAAGAGTTTTGTTTAAAAGAGTTCTTCTATTAAGAGTGATTTTTATTATAAGTTATCTGTCCTTTTCCTCTGTATCTACCTGCGTTGCAACAATGAAATTTCCCCATGTGTGGACAATAAAGGAATATTTTATTTTATCTTATCTTATCAAATATAACCATAAATTTACAATTCTCTTACAACATGTGTTAATAAGTTTAGGTTTTAGTTAATTAAGTCATGCTGAAATAAGTGTATTGTTCAGTAAAACCATTTAAATATGTTGTCAATTAAAGTTAAATAAAATTAGAGACAGATTTCACCCACTGGGATAGAAGTCAACGCAAGTTTATACAAATATATATATTCAGACTCAGTAAAACAGCATTGAAATTGTGACTTAAGAATGTATATTTTTAGACTCTTATTGACACTCTTTTTAACTCGAGCTAAAATTAACAACTTGTCCAGATCTTATTTAAATGCATATGATTCGTCTCGCTCAAGTCTGCGCAGTTTGGACCATTATCGTATCATTGCACAACTATAACACCATCGTATAAAACCGAGCGTGATGTTTGTGGAAGAAGCACGTCATTAGCCCCAGTGCATTGTGGTTCCTCACGAGTCGGCGTTGTTCTGTTCCCGCACATGCTCCGCGTATCTGACGAGGGCAAAATCTGACGCTTTTCACCGCAATTTCGTCAATAAAGCATCAAAAATGAATCTACTACATTTCATGAATCGAATGTGAAAATATGTAATACTGTACCTGCAATTTACGCGACCTCTTTTCAAACGCTCCATAAAAAAAAAAACATTCAAAGAGCTGTGATTAGCTGCAGCCGCACGTTTCTTGCCTATTCAGTCGGTTAGTCCTCGTTAAACGCTCTGCTCTTACATCAGCGCTAACCTCGGTGTGTTAAAGTGCTTTAAAAGAGCTGAATAATGCATGGTAGAGGTGCAGTTAGCGTTAGCGCGAGGGCTTACCTGGGCCACTGTGACGAGGTCAATCGCTATAGCAGCTCAAGAGCTCCACACACGACTTTGACTGACTTTTCACAGCACTTTCCCATAGTTTTGTGTCTAAAACTATTTGTATATCCACTTAAAAACACTGAAATGATATCAAACTTTCTAAGAATTTTTGCAATTTGAATGAACTGCCACGTAGTATTGTGTCGAGTGTAATATTAATTATCTCAGGTTGTCGGGATGAGTGGAGTAGTTTCATTATTCATTGTTTAAGCTGTAAAAACACATTTCTCTGTTCTGATAAAGACTGTGTGTAATTAATGACTGTGCTTATTGTTTAAAGGCGGCATTTCGAGGGCATTTACTTTTCCAAGGATTAAATATTTAGCTTTGAATTGTCAATTAATATAGAATCAAGTTTTTGCTCTGAAACCTGTGGACAATTTTCTTAATTTTTCATTTTATTGTTTTGGATTTATTTAACATATTTAGGTGACATTTGGACGAAAATGAATATACTTTGCACCACCTCATTGATGATATGCAGATGATATGTGTGAGGTCGAGGTTCAAGTAAACTATGGCACAAAACGTGAACGGACCGTAAAATTAACCACAAAAGCGAAACCACAAAACTTGAGATTCCTCAACAATATAGTTTGCAACTCTCCAGACCAACAATTGTGATACTACAACTACATTGCTCTACACATCTGTCTCTTGTGAATTGGACTCGGCCCAACTTGCCCTTTTTGATCTAAACAAGCTTCCATAGCGCGCTGAACACAACCAGAACAAACCCCAGTGTAACAATCAAAATATGACAAATAGACCACAAGACTTGTGAGGAGGAACTAATTAGTGAGTAGGAAATTAATCATATCTGTTCTTTTATACAATATAGACTGAACTATACCACAGTTCCTGACACGATCACTGAAAATAGCGGCGTTTACAAGCTAATACTTGAATATAGGCTCATATAGCACCATAACCACGGAGCCCGGAGGGTGCAATAGCAGATATATCCAAACTGAGACACCGTGACAGAGGAAATGACAACCCCGGGCTGGATTAAGATGACTAAACATACACCGTGAATGCCTAAAGTTTTGGACTTTCAGCTGTAACTCGATAAAGTCCAGCTCGTGTGTGTCTTTGTGTCATGTGTGTGTAAAGTGAGGCTGCACAAGCACTGACGACGTCCTGTGAGTCAGAGTCAGAGCAGCGTCAAAATATTATATCTTTGTGTCTTCTCTCTGGTGTATTTCAATCATATCATTCGGAGTTATGTATAGTACAGCGCTGTGGCTAATCCTTGTATCATTTACATGGATTTATTCTCGGATAATGGTCTTGCGGCTTGTCTTAGCTCGATCGGTCTTTATGTGCCAGAAGGCGGCGATGAAGTTGTCATAACTCCGCGATGACTGCCCCCGATGACCCACAGTGGAGCACATACGTCCGCACCGAATGAAAATGCAACAATTCTTCAACTTTTGTCAATTTTTTTTGTGTGAAAGCGACCTATCATATCCCACACACTACCGTTATAATGTTATGGCTGATTTGTGCATACTTTAGAGTAGACAGAGCTGAGAGAAGGTCTTTGAATGGTACAAAAATGCAAAAATACACACATAACAGCTTGAATTGAGCATTTCGGGAAGTCCCACTTATCCCCATCTCTCTCCACGATCCAACCGCACGACCGTTACGGGGAATCGACAATAAATGGTACGCACGGCGGGGCCACTTTCCCAACAATTACCACCGGGAATGCCCTTCTTTCCCCCGTCTTTGTTCCGTTTCTTGAGTTTTATAGCGCCTCGCAGTATGTTTTACACAGCGACCTCGCCCCTGCCGGTAATCTTTAACATTACTGGCAATATTACACCCCCTATCTGTTTCTCCACGCTCGTCTTTTCTTTTCTCCTCCCTTTGCAAAGCCGTAAATACATAAAGCGTTGTATTCCATCGCACTGTGTCTGTATAATATGATGCAGAAAAGCCTGGGAGATAGACTGGAGCTTGTGAGGTATCGGAGATTAGCGCAGCCCGGCTCCATGGCGTTATTACATTCACACATAATATCGCATTGATTTCCTGACCCTCCATTGAAGTCCGATTGCCAGTGTCGGCCCAATAATAATTGTGTTATTTGAAATCCCAGACGGCTTTAAGGAAACCGAGGTTAAGCCATAAAACATCTTGTACCAGGATTATTATGTAAAATAGTTTAAGGTGCACTATGTTGCGTTTCTGGTGGAAGGTTTGCCTTTGGCTCGTCTCCATGGAGATGTTCCCGCTTTGCCTATCATATTGCGTGACAGTAAACGTGTCTAGGTTGCATTTTGATGCGGACGTTTTTGTCGCGGCAAAATACCATGAAAAGCATCTCTGCAAATCTGATGCCAGACTGTGGAACATTCCGGGCAAAGCAACGGCAACAGCTCCATGGAGACGAGCAGGTGGCGAACCCTCCATCACAAAGGTTACGTCGTGCATTCGGCATCTTTAACCGTTTAGTCTATTTATCGTTTTTTATTTAACAGTTTTACTGCTCGACTCATTATTTTGGGGCAGTTTTAAAGTATTTATTTTCACAAAAACAGAAATCATGTAGTGACTTATCTTGAGAACTTCATTTGTTTAGTCGATCAAGTAGATGATGGTCGACCAAACTTTTTATTTGTTGACTAATTATTTTGGGGAGGTTTTAAAGCATTTATATTCACAATAGCAAAAAGGAGAATTTTTTTTTGAGATTTGAGTGTGAATTGTGACTTTAATCGTCCTTTTTACTGATAAATACAGTGTTTACTCCTAGTTTTCTGTATAAACATGTGTAATTGCGTGATATCCTCTAGTCGCATGGTCTTGTCAGTGCACTCTGGGTCCAGATACATGGAATACAAATCATAGAAATATTATAAAAAATAATAATAACAATAATCATAAATAATATATTAATCGTTCTCATAACTTTGACCAGCGCCACGCCCCTTTTAGTCGAGTAATCGAAGCATGCCTTTTCTTTCTTTGGTCAACTTCATCCCTATAGTGCAATTGAGGTCAAATGCAGTGCTATTAGTATATTGTAATCTAAAGGGACGTGTTCGACTTTGTATCTCTTTATATTTATGTAAATGTACTAAACGTAGGATTAAAAGTTGCATAATCAAGCACAAATCTAGCACTAACAAAAGGTCATCATTGTATAATTTGAGCAACGCAAAGGAATTTAAGCAACATTCATGGTCTGTGACTTTATATAAGGATGGACATAACTCTAGAGGAGCAATTTAATCTGTTTTTCGTGTATATTTTATCAAAATGAAAAGGGCATTCTATCAAAAGAGACATAGCTATTTCAGTCTATCACCAATACAAAAAGAACACTACAAAAATAATCAACTATTTGAACATTTTGTACCGTATTTTTGGGACATTTGTGCAACCAAGGCCAAACTACAAGGTTTCTAGCTCTATTTGGAAGCTAAACAGTAAGTTAAACAGCTACTACGCCTTTGGGCAAATTAAGACTAATAAACTATGTACAATAGCCATACCTTGCACCTGCAGGGCACTGAAAAGGAAAACAAAGGAAAAAAGATTGTTAGTCACAACTCATTTTGACCACTTTTCTCGTTACGGGCTTGTAAAAGGTTTCTTTTTGCTGACACGGGTTACAAAGTACACTGCCAACAAACAAAACAAACTAAGCGAGAAATGGTAGAACAACAATACAAGCAATTTGCATCATTTTCAAATATAATCCAGCCCATGTTCTGGCTAGGAAAAAGTGTCACGCATTTACCAAAGCTTTGACTAGGAAGACAAACAGAATATAGACAGGAAAGTAATGCTAATACTGCACACTCACAACAAAAAAATATCGAGTAAGTAAAGAGGGAGTTGATTACATATTGAATAACCAACAAAGAAACAAATCGTAATTTGATCAGTGTAGTACAAAACATACACTAGTTTCTGCTGTCAACTTTGAAAGATTAAGTGCAGTAGAGAATAACTCAGAGTGACATTTCCTGGGCATTTTTAACAGAGCCTTGACAGAGCAGTTACAAGTTTTTTTTTTAATGTTCAATTCAATTCCATTTATTTTTGCAACGCCCGAAATCACAACAGCATTCGCCTCAAAGGAAGACGGTGAAAAACAGATTCAACAATATTCATAGGAAACGTCCCAACATCCACTGTCCTCAGACCCTCCTTCTCGGCAAGGAAACAACACAAAGCCCTTTTTGTAAAGAGAGGTCGTCAGGGTGGTCTGTTCAGGCGACAGCAAAAGTGCAAAGTGTGAGCTATGGAAGACCGCTGTCCAAATATGACAGCGGTGCAGATTATAACAGGGAAGTGAAGGCAGTTTGAGATGACAAATATGCTAAAAGATGCAGGTGGAGCTTTCTTTCTCATCCTATTTATATAATTTATTACATCTATATCTTTTGTTACATATTCATATTATTACTAATCTATCTGGACACCTGATGCATAACAATTGCTATCTTGTATTAGTTTTAATTTGTCAAAGAACGTGTTGGTATGGTCGCTATATGTGAGTTATTACCTTTTTAAATGCATACAAATATTGTGCAAGAATACCTTTTCACTAACATAGTGAATGACATAATGGACATTTTGTTAAATTTCTGTTGAATAAGTTTTAAAAAAATTATATGAGTTAATGAGACTTGTTTGCCCATGTTGTTTACTGGTATTATTGCAACGTAAAAGTAGTTTGTATGAAGCTGCTCGGAAGAGTTAAGTGGTATTTTAGGGTGTGTTCTCACTTTCACACACAAAACTGGGACCAAACTGTGAACTAAAGCTGGACTAGACCAGGGCCAAACCAGTCTATACCAGGACTAAACCAGGATCAAACTAAGACCAAACTAGCACAAGTGTGAGGGGGAGTATGGGAGGGGGAGGTATGGGAGGAGGAGTATGGGAGGAGGAGTATGGGAGGAGGAGTATGGGAGGGGGAGTATGGGAGGGGGAGGTATGGGAGGAGGAGTATGGGAGGAGGAGTATGGGAGGGGGAGTATGGGGAGGAGGAGTATGGGAGGGGGAGTATGGGAGGAGGAGTATGGGAGGGGGAGTATGGGAGGAGGAGTATGGCAGGGGGAGTATGGGAGTGGGAGTATGGGGGAGGAGTATGGGAGGAGGAGTATGGGAGGGGGAATATGGGAGGAGAAGTATGGGAGGAGGAGTATGGGAGGGGGAGTATGGGAGGAGGAGTATGGGAGGAGGAGTATGGGAGGGGGAGTATGGGAGGGGGAGTATGGGAGGAGGAGTATGGGAGGGGGAGTATGGGAGGAGGAGTATGGGAGGGAGTGTATGGGAGGGGGAGTATGGGAGGAGGAGTATGGGAGGAGGAGTATGGGAGGAGGAGTGTGGGAGGAGGAGTATGGGAGGGGGAGTATGGGAGGAGGAGTATGGGAGGAGGAGTATGGGAGGGGGGTTATGGGAGGAGGAGTATGGGAGGAGGAGTATGGGAGGAGGAGTATGGGAGGAGGAGTATGGGAGGAGGAGTATGGGGAGGAGGAGTATGGGAGGGGGAGTATGGGAGGAGGAGTATGGGAGGAGGGGTATGGGAGGAGGAGTATGGGAGGAGGAGTATGGGAGGAGTATGGGAGGGGGAGTATGGGAGGAGGAGTATGGGAGGAGGAGTATGGGAGGAGGAGTATGGGAGGAGGAGTATGGGAGGGGGAGTATGGGAGGAGGAGTATGGGAGGAGGAGTATGGGAGGGGGAGTATGGGAGGGGGAGTATGGGAGGAGGAGTATGGGAGGGGGAGTATGGGAGGAGGAGTATGGGAGGAGGAGTATGGGAGGAGGAGTATGGGAGGGGGAGTATGGGAGGAGGAGTATGGGAGGGGCAGTATGGGAGGGGGAGTATGGGAGGAGGAGTATGGGAGGAGGAGTAAGGGAGGGGGTGTATGGGAGGAGGAGTATGGGAGGGGGAGTATGGGAGGAGGAGTATGGGAGGAGGAGTATGGGAGGGGGAGTATGGGAGGAGGAGTATGGGAGGGGGGGTATGGGAGGAGGAGTATGGGAGGAGGAGTATGGGAGGGGGAGTATGGGAGGAGGAGTATGGGAGGAGGAGTATGGGAGGGGGAGTATGGGAGGAGGAGTATGGGAAGAGGAGTATGGGAGGGGGAGTATGGGAGGGGGAGTATGGGAGGAGGAGTATGGGAGGGAGTGTATGGGAGGGGGAGTATGGGAGGAGGAGTATGGGAGGAGGAGTATGGGAGGAGGAGTATGGGAGGAGGAGTATGGGAGGGGGAGTATGGGAGGAGGAGTATGGGAGGAGGAGTATGGGAGGAGGAGTATGGGAGGAGGAGTATGGGAGGAGGAGTATGGGGAGGAGGAGTATGGGAGGGGGAGTATGGGAGGAGGAGTATGGGAGGAGGGGTATGGGAGGAGGAGTATGGGAGGAGGAGTATGGGAGGGGGAGTATGGGAGGAGGAGTATGGGAGGGGGAGTATGGGAGGAGGAGTATGGGAGGGGGGTTATGGGAAGAGGAGTATGGGAGGAGGAGTATGGGAGGAGTATGGGAGGGGGAGTATGGGAGGAGGAGTATGGGAGGAGGAGTATGGGAGGAGGAGTATGGGAGGAGGAGTATGGGAGGGGGAGTATGGGAGGAGGAGTATGGGAGGAGGAGTATGGGAGGGGGAGTATGGGAGGGGGAGTATGGGAGGAGGAGTATGGGAGGGGGAGTATGGGAGGGGGAGTATGGGAGGAGGAGTATGGGAGGAGGAGTATGGGAGGGGGAGTATGGGAGGAGGAGTATGGGAGGGGGAGTATGGGAGGGGGAGTATGGGAGGAGGAGTATGGGAGGAGGAGTATGGGAGGGGGAGTATGGGAGGAGGAGTATGGGAGGGGGAGTATGGGAGGAGGAGTATGGGAGGAGGAGTATGGGAGGAGGAGTATGGGAGGGGGAGTATGGGAGGAGGAGTATGGGAGGAGGAGTATGGGAGGGGGAGTATGGGAGGAGGAGTATGGGAGGAGGAGTATGGGAGGAGGAGTATGGGAGGGGGAGTATGGGAGGAGGAGTATGGGAGGAGGAGTATGGGAGGAGGAGTATGGGAGGAGGAGTATGGGAGGGGGAGTATGGGAGGAGGAGTATGGGAGGAGGAGTATGGGAGGGGGAGGTGTCGAAGGACAGACAGGTCTATGGACAGCTCTGCTGAAGCTGCTTAATGACCCGACTCTGAAAAAGTAAAGGGAAATCAATAGATAGTAAATCTGTTGCCACAGCACAATTTCCAAAGAAACATTTCATTTATTGTAGTTTCATTGATTTATTCCCATTTAAATGTACTCTTGTTTCTTAGTCATGTGACTCCATGTTTCACATTGCATTTCACATTCTTGGATGGGATTTCACCGTCACAGATAAGAATATATTTTCCCTCTTGATGTTCAAAGACCCAAGTCACCCTTGTAAGAGAGGTCTTAATAAACATTTTAAAAAGCAATAAAAAAATAATAATCACAAAACGTTGCAACTTGGCAATTGGGACTCATTATATTCCACTAAAATAAAAAATTAAATGGTGAGTTCGTGTTAGGTCGTGCTTATGAAATTTAACAAAACAAACTCAAGGTCCCTGAACTCATTTGAACATCACACGCCAGAAGAATCCTCTGGTGTCTTCCACAACACACCATTTTTAAAGCCTGACATTCTAACCCTTTGCTCTTGTTTTATACTTTCTAAATGCCAACAAAACAAATGTCCCTGAACTGATCATCAGCGTAGATCAAAGTAACTTTTATGTTTCCAATGAGTGTTTTAAATGTCAAACTTTATTTCTTCAGGTGTAATACAAGAGATCTACCGGACTATAAGTCGCACCTTTTTTCAAAGTTTTGGCCGGGGTGCGACTTATACTTATATTTATACTTATACTCCGGAACGACTTGTTTGTGATATTATTTGTTATTTTCACACTTGCAACCGCATTTCATACTCCAGTGCAACTCATATATGTTTTTTTCTTCTCTATTATGCATTTTTTGGTTGGTGCGACTTATACTCCAGTGCGATTTATACTCCGGTGCGACTTATACTCCAGTGCGACTTATAGTCCAGAAAATACGGTATTTGTTTGACACAATAGTGATACAAATTTAAACAAAGAATAGATTTTTCGACAGATAAATATGTTGGCATGTGGTCTCATACGAGTTCTGGTGCAGGACTTGGTTTGATCCGTTCTAGTCCTTGTTTAGTCCAGATCTAGACCAGGTTTAGATTTCTGTTTAGTCTTGGTTTAGTCCGAATTTTGCTGTGGTGAATGTGCACATGTGAAAACACCCTAAAACAATTCAGGAAAGGTCATAGTTTATCCTATTTATGTTATTTTATATAGAATTAAAAAGTCTATGTATATGGTGTTCATAAGTTGAACAAACCTGAGTATATCACGTATTCTTTATCATTCTCTGTCTCTCTGCAGCTGCTGACCAACAGAGCAGTGCTAATGGACAGTAGTGTGAAGTAGAAGATATGTGTGTTCAATTATGCATGACTAAAACGATGAAATGTCAGTGTATCAGGACGCTAAAGCCTCTCAGTAAATATGCAGATGAGGAAAATGACTTGGGAGTCATGAAAAGATGATGTTTTGCTCATTACATAATAATTATACTCGATGTTTTACAAAACAGCTTTTAGCAGAGTGAAGTGAGTTGCCGTGCTTGTGGAAAACAAAGCATGGTTTTATCAAGAGATTGAGAATTTAGTATTTAGTATTTAGTACAGCTGCAAGTTAGAGGTGGGTAATATATCCAACTTTAGATAATATTGTGAATGTGTTTTTGAGTAATCTGAATATTCGTTATATTGTTTATAGTAAAAAATGCCACAAAAAGCTGATAAAAATGAGAAAAATAGGTTGTAAACGTTCAGATAAGGGTCTAATGTGGTATTTCTGCTCTTTGGTGCTTCATTTTACTGATATTTCACATTTGTCTGATAATTAAAGCTCAACTAACCCAATGAAATACATGTTTTAACACATTTAGGTTGGATAAATAATATCGTCAGAATATTGTGATCGGGACGCTCTGAAAATATTGAGATACTATATACATTTTTGGCTATATCGCCCGGCCCTAAAACAAGCGTGTCCAAATTCAAATTAAATCATTTTTGCACACGTTTTGTTGTGGTAATTAACTCTTTGATGCTCTGAACGATCGTTTGAACTAGACACGCGCCGTAAATGTTGCAAAAAGTCCAGATTTTTTCGACGGTGGATTGTTCCGCAGACTCATGAGCGCTCCAGAAGCAGAAAACCACACAACTTTACATGTCAACTCAACACACACGGTCTGAACGGTGCATTAGAAGAATATACTGGATTTAGTGTGAATATTTGATCTAATGAGACAGGAAATTCACATTAGGCTGCCCCAAATAAATTGTCTGTTTGCTGTAACCCAAGTCAACATTTTTCATCTGGCTCGGTCGGTAGGCAAAAATTTCTAATTTTTTGAGTCGGAGTGACCACCAGGGGTCAGGCTTCAACAGTCAATGACGGAAAACGTCTCTATCAACCCGATCGGGAGACTAAAGCTCACGATTTTAAGACATTTCAATCGACCTTTTGTATGTCGTTATCCTTTATTTTGGTAGCGAAGACGAGCGGGGGAAACATGCGGGGGACACGGGCGCCGCCATGTTTGTTGTGATGACGCTGCTGGGCGTGTTTCAATCCCAGAATGCATCTGCGTAAGTCAAATTTCACACCCTGAAAGAGAAACACATGTCCTATGGAGAATTCAGTGGCGCCGACAGAGACAAACCAACTTATTAAAGACAATATGATGACTCCTACGCGCGGTTTGTTTGTTACAGATGCATGTGGAGGACTGAATATGAAGACGGGCATGTGTCACGTGGTGCGTTCTCAGTCCTTTGAGATGAAAGAGATGAAAGACACGTTTATCAGCGTGGTAAAAATATTCAACACGGCGGTTCAGGAAAGACCGGTCGGTGAGTAGGCGAAATAATTGAAAAATAAAAGATTTAGACGTTTTTTCAACAAAATGCTGATATTTATTTTTCAGTCGGCTAGTTTCAAAACGGGTCGGTCGGGTTACGGCAAACAGACATATTATTTTGCCTAGCCTTATCATTGATTTTTTACAAAACCTACACATATATTTGACTTTTTTAACCATGCTAAATTTCTGAACCAGGACCAGTATTTCCAGTGCATTTCAATTATTTCTATTTTCTAGGTCTGAGACAAACTCGTGTTGGGAAAGACTGCACGAAGATACGATTACAGTGCAGAAAGCATTATACAACCGAGAGCAATATCGCACAGTTCAGCTCGACTCCAGCGATTCCAACATTCACCATTATCTCCCGTTTCCACGTTAAAAATAGAAGCGGCTCCGTGAATATGAGATCATTACCATTCAGTTAGACCCTGCATTAAGTTCAAATAACTGTGGACTTGTGCTTGAGGGAGCAGAGAGGAGCGGAGAGAAGAAGAAGGAGTTTGCATCGAAATCTATAATTCACTGCCGCACAAACGCGTCAGACGTTAGCGCCAGGGATTTAACCAGGTTCAGAACAATGGGCCCTGTTGTTTTTACAGCACATTTCCTCTAAAAACAGCAGCAGGGCAACGTCTGAGGGGGAAGGAGGCCCGACATGAATCCGATCAATAGTCTATTCCATGCTAAACTGAGCAGAACAATGGTTATTTTATGTTGTACATGTGTTGACGAGCAGCGTCACACACTGCACGTCGATATTAAGCCGTTTTGTTCAACGCGGGGATGTCACGATATCAAATGTCAGTGTTACGATTAGAACAAAACGTCACAATTTAATGATGATTCACAATTACAATGAGGCGGCAATCTGTTTCCAACCCATTACTATTCGTCAATTTTGTGACCAGCTTTACAAACTTTGTGAATGACAAAAAACTGCCAGATAAAAAGTACTTAACATTTAGCTCTGTTTTCGGACTATATATTTACTTATATTTACTATATATAACTTCCTATAAGTTATCTGTTCTTTTCCTCTGTATCTACCTGCGTTGCAACAATGAAATATCCCCATGTGTGGACAATAAAGGAATATATTATTTTCATCTTATTTAATTAAAACGGCTTAATCTTCCCCTAAAATTGTCACAAATAAAACATTTGTATTCCCCTAAAATTGTCACAAATAAAACATTTGTATTCCTTATGATTATATTGTGAGCCGAACAATCATGATTATCAATTAAATTATCTACAAATCTTGTCCTCCCTAGTTCGATGTAATATGTGCAAATTAAGAATAGTGTATGAGCTAAACTAAACATTATAACATTACATGCAAAATGTTTAGGAATGATATTTAAGATGGTTATTAGCTATAGAAAATCATGTCTGAACTAGCATGAAGCTAATAGATAAACAATGCAGGTTTCTTGGTTATGCTGGAAACATTTTAAGACTTAATTGTACTGCGTTCCATCAGTCTTGAAAACCCATTTCGATCACATTAAAGATGGAATATTTCAGTTTTGTCTTTCTTTGCGTTGTCACATTCTGAGGATGTTTCTCGGAGGCAGATCCTCTAATTTCTTGTCCTGTGCAGTCCTCCGGCGAAAAGCTGTGGATCAAAGCCATTTGTATCCAGGCAACATCACAACAAGCGCCAGAGAGCATCGCACAGAACAAGGGCACTCCACATCTGACCCTATCCATGAAGAGGATTTCAAGTGTTTATGAAGATACAAACAATGCTTAATGTGCAAGGAATGCACTAGAAAAACTGAACGGAGGGAAATGTGTCACCAACCTTGGACTTTTCCTTCAACGCTGCTGGGGAAACGTGTGGGGAACAGTGGAGAGTACACGGAGCAGGAGGGCCTCGTGTTGGAGAGAAAACCCCCACAGACACGGGGAGAGTATGCAACACAAAAAGGCCCACAGCCTTGAAATGAAACCTATGGTCTTCTGACTAAACTGGAGAACCGCTAAGGACTATAGCGATGCAACAATAACCAAATTGTCTCACAGTAATAACCACAATATATTGAATTATGAGCTTCTTTGCTTAAATGCATTGTTTTGCACCAACAACCACAACATGGACAGTGATGCTTTGCTCCGTTTCAGTGCAGACATGAAGACATCGCTGTTGTTTAGTACTTTTATGTTTAAGTAACAGTCAAGGCATTTAAAACATAATAAAATAGCATATATACTGTTGCTAGTTCCTTCAAAATACCGCAGCAGACTTTGTACATCGTGCTATTATCATTACATCCATGCACTGCCAGACTATTACGTGCTGCACTTGTTTTTAAACTTGATTCTTCAGGAGATGAAAGCCTTTCTTATTGGGAAAAGCGTATGGAGCAGTTTTTAAACCTACATCACCTGCTCGTCTCTGTGCAGAAACATTTAGAGCCAAACACGTGGGTGGTGTACCAGAAAAGTTACATAATGCACCTTTAAATGAATTATTGCCTCAGTGAATTTAATTTCCAGAGCCATTTCCTTTTACAGACTCAGCAGTTGTTTTGCATAAGATTGGAGCAGTGGAGAGCAGCGACGACGACTTCAGAAAACAACAAACCGACAGAGAACGAAAGGTCGTTGTGAAGCGGCGAGGTGGATTTGAACGCCTCTAAAGCCGCCTCGACACAAGTGTTATTTCTCTTTCTCTTTGAAGCCGGTTTGAGTCTCTCTCTCTCTCCTTCTCTCCACTGAAGAACTGCAGCCGCCTTCAGCCCGACCTTCACACAAAACCCAAACAAACACAAGACCATAATCCTCTCTGATCCTATAGTGTCCGCCGCTACTGGACACCGCCATCGCCAAAGTGCGAATAAAAATAACTTCTGAAAAATGTCTGGTCTTCCTCCTTAAAGCAGCCCATGGCCACGAATCTGTACGAGACTTTGGGCTTTGATGGTCACAGTGTGTTGGATTAGAGACACGTAATGCTTCTTGAATGTAGAATCTCCTCCAGACTGTCTGCCCTTTTGGCTGGGAATTCTCTGTGAAAATATGTGAATCATTGCCACTGTTTCCACCCAGAAAAGATGACTATTTGTGACTGTTTGTTTTAAAAAATTACAAAATGTTATGTATGAATATAAATACTTAAAGAGGTTGTTAAAATATATATATATATATATATATATAGTCACATAAATAGGACAAAGTTAGACCTATCTGAAAAAGTTTTAGAATGATCGTGATCTATGCCAAAAATAGTGTATGACCAGATATTAAATAAGCCACTTGAAGCCACTAAATTGTGTTGTTTAAATAAAATAAATAAAATAAATAAAATAAATAAAATAAATAAAATAAATAAAATAAATAAAATAAATAAAATAAATAAAATAAATAAAATAAATAAAATAAGAGGGAAGACATTCAACAAGGCCCTGGGCAATGGAAACGATGTGGGCCCAGACCAAATGAACATTCAGCTCATTGAACAAAACATCATTGTTGTGTGAGTCGTGGTTCGCGGTCTTTAACATACTGAGCAACAATGATTCAGTTCTGATCAAAGAGGCCACAATATGTACGTGGGAAATACAGAGACATTGTAACTGCCAATAACAAGTCAGTGTAAGTGTGCGCAGTAAAACCGCCAAAACTGAAATGTAGTTAATTCACCATTTGTAAGGATCGTTTCTGTCCGTCAAAAAGAAAAACGAATGTGAAAATGTAAAGTCAGAAGGGTTTATTGAGTCTAACATGGGCAGGAGGAGAGCACTTACATGTGTGGGTGTGTTTACTGTTTTTTTTAGCCGTAATTAACCTTAGCATTAGTACATCCAGATATACCGTAAGTGTAATAACCTTTTAATTAATATTAACCTTCAGGCCTTTTAATTACAGTTGGTTTAGGGACTGACTGTACTGTATGTTGCTGTATGTGTATCGCTCGATGTAAGTTTTGTATTTTATCATTCAATTCTGTGTTTTTGTGAAGCACTTTGTGACTTCTGTCTGTGAAAGGTGCTATGCAAATACAATTTACTTACTATATACAAGTAAATGTACAGGTGTTGTGCTTTCAATCTTTCAGTTTTTCCAATTTTTCTTTTTTTCAGTCTTACTTTCAATACAATATTTTACTGTAACTTAATAATCATCAAAACAAGCTAAATTCTATGGTATTAAACAGCATGTGCAGTAGTTGCTAGTTCATTTTCTACATTCCTCCTGCATTCTCGCCGGTCTTTGGGTGCTGTGTGTCGCGCTTTAGGCCCGTGTCCAGTGTTCGGGGCCACAGTGACGGCCAACAAACAGCATTGTGCTCAGACTTGGACAGGAGGAAGAGCAGAACAACAGGCACGGCACAGTGAGTCTGCATGATCCACCGCTACACGCCTACGCACCGCCAGCCACGCCAAATCACACGCCAGGATCATGAAAACTATGGGAGGTGAGGATGGGCACAAGTGAGTAAAACAAACTGGTCATGCGTGTCGTTTGGGTTGTTAAATAAAAGCTTTTCATATTTCTCGATATGATTGATAATTGGTATGTTATGCTTTTATTTGTACAGGGGCAGTGCAGAATAATACATTAACCAAGAGAGAAGTAATTGGAAAAATGCTGGTGCCAGTTTATAGCACAAATACTAATTTATTCATGTGTCACGGAGCAGGTTGGTGTGGAAATAATTGAAATACAGGTTAAATGTAAATAGAACAAAATGACAAAATAAAGAAATCATCTTCATCATCTTCATCACGTTATGGTTTGATTCCAGGTCAGTGTATTTTTGTTGCTGTATCAAATATTTGTTGCTACTAATCGATAAAAAAAAAAGTAGTCATATTTAGATCATCTGGACGATACTGACAGTAAAATATAGAAAGACTAGTGGCATTATTAAATCAAAATGTCAAAATGATCTATCGAGAAGCCGTCAGTCAACATATTTCAACCTTTATTTGGTTAAATGTACTCAAAAGTCTCAATGTGCAATAGTAATTATTGTTTGACTAGGTCATTGATTAAAACAATAATCGCTGACTAGTTGACGACTGAAATCAAAGAAAATCCTTTCAGTCATAAAACTGTTTTTAGCTTAGATTTGAACATTGCCAGAGTAGAACCTGTCTCACATCTTCAGGAAGAATGTTCCAGATTTAAGCTGCATAAAACTGAAGGAGGCCGATCCATGTTTAGTCCTGACTCTGGCACCAGCAGGAGGCCGGTCCATGTTTAGTCCTGACTCTGGCACCAGCAGGAGGCCGGTCCATGTTTAGTCCTGACTCTGGCACCAGCAGGAGGCCGGTCCATGTTTAGTCCTGACTCTGGCACCAGCAGGAGGCCGGTCCATGTTTAGTCCTGACTCTGGCACCAGCAGGAGGCCGGTCCATGTTTAGTCCTGACTCTGGCACCAGCAGGAGGCCGGTCCATGTTTAGTCCTGACTCTGGCACCAGCAGGAGGCCGGTCCATGTTTAGTCCTGACTCTGGCACCAGCATGAGGCCGGTCCATGTTTAGTCCTGACTCTGGCACTAGCAGGAGGCCGGTCCATGTTTAGTTCTGACTCTGGCACCAGCAGGAGGCCGGTCCATGTTTAGTCCTGACTCTGGCACCAGCAGGAGGCCGGTCCATGTTTAGTCCTGACTCTGGCACTAGCAGGAGGCCGGTCCATGTTTAGTCCTGACTCAGGCACCAGCAGGAGGCCGATCCATGTTTAGTCCTGACTCTGGCACCAGCAGGAGGCCGGTCCATGTTTAGTCCTGACTCTGGCACCAGCAGGAGGCCAGTCCATGTTTAGTCCTGACTCTGGCACCGGCCGGTCCATGTTTAGTCCTGACTCTGGCACCAGCAGGAGGCCGGTCCATGTTTAGTCCTGACTCTGGCACCAGCAGGAGGCCGGTCCATGTTTAGTCCTGACTCTGGCACCAGCAGGAGGCCGGTCCATGTTTAGTCCTGACTCTGGCACCAGCAGGAGGCCGGTCCATGTTTAGTCCTGACTCTGGCACCAGCAGGAGGCCGGTCCATGTTTAGTCCTGACTCTGGCACCAGCAGGAGGCCGGTCCATGTTTAGTCCTGACTCTGGCACCAGCAGGAGGCCGGTCCATGTTTAGTCCTGACTCTGGCACCAGCAGGAGGCCGGTCCATGTTTAGTCCTGACTCTGGCACCAGCAGGAGGCCGGTCCATGTTTAGTCCTGACTCTGGCACCAGCAGGAGGCCGGTCCATGTTTAGTCCTGACTCTGACACCAGCAGGAGGCCGGTCCATGTTTAGTCCTGACTCTGGCACCAGCAGGAGGCCGGTCCATGTTTAGTCCTGACTCTGACACCAGCAGGAGGCCGGTCCATGTTTAGTCCTGACTCTGGCACCAGCAGGAGGCCGGTCCATGTTTAGTCCTGACTCTGGCACCAGCAGGAGGCCGGTCAATGTTTAGTCCTGACTCTGACACCAGCAGGAGGCCGGTCCATGTTTAGTCCTGACTCTGGCACCAGCAGGAGGCCGGTCCATGTTTAGTCCTGACTCTGACACCAGCAGGAGGCCGGTCCATGTTTAGTCCTGACTCTGAGCACCAGCAGGAGGCCGGTCCATGTTTAGTCCTGACTCTGGCACCAGCAGGAGGCCGGTCCATGTTTAGTCCTGACTCTGGCACCAGCAGGAGGCCGGTCCATGTTTAGTCCTGACTCTGACACCAGCAGGAGGCCGGTCCATGTTTAGTCCTGACTCTGGCACCAGCAGGAGGCCGGTCCATGTTTAGTCCTGACTCTGACACCAGCAGGAGGCCGGTCCATGTTTAGTCCTGACTCTGGCACCAGCAGGAGGCCGGTCTATGTTTAGTCCTGACTCTGGCACCAGCAGGAGGCCGGTCAATGTTTAGTCCTGACTCTGACACCAGCAGGAGGCCGGTCCATGTTTAGTCCTGACTCTGGCACCAGCAGGAGGCCGGTCCATGTTTAGTCCTGACTCTGACACCAGCAGGAGGCTGGTCCATGAGCCAGGAGCCAGTGCAGAGACCTGAGAACAGGACTAACGTGATGGTACTTCCTGGTTCTAGTCAGGACTAATGTGATGGTACTTCCTGGTTCTAGTCAGGACTAATGTGATGGTACTTCCTGGTTCTAGTCAGGACTAATGTGATGGTACTTCCTGGTTCTAGTCAGGACCCGAGCAGCAGCGTTCTGGATGAACTGCATCTGTTTTACAGCTCGTATGGAGAGGCCAGTGAGCGGCCGTTACAGTCTAATCTACTGGAGACAAACGCATGGATAAGTCTCTCCAAATCTGGTTCAGACACTATACTTTTGATGTTGCAAATGTCTTTTAGATAAAAAAGCTGGTAATGTTATTGATTTGACGTGTCTGAGTCCCTTATTACCCCCAGATTTCTAACTTGATTTGTAGGTTTGAGAGCGAGACTGGAGGTGACACTAACCCTTTCTCTTCGTTTCTGTGGGACAAAGACGATTATTTCAGCCTCGTCTGAGTTCAGCTGGAGAAAGTTGTGCCTAAACAGTTCAGAAAGTGCTTCGCAGAATACAAATAAGAACAGAAACAAGAACACACATCTAAAATAATAAAAAGTCCATAGCCTGAATTCCAAACCACGTGCTTCCTGTTGATTAAAAAGCCCAAAGCATATCTCAGCTCGATTAAAACGGAGTCCGTGGATTGAATTGAGTGAAGAACGCAGCTGAACACGTCTTGTCCGTGTCTTTTATCGCTAAATAGACTTTCCTTTCCCGTGCAGTGTTCTGACTTGAAGGACATGACATCCGTTCACTGTTGGCGGCTCTGATAACGGCGGAGTAGAACGACACGTCTCCCTCTCTCTCTCGCTCCTCTGTGACGGCGGTGAGTTTAAAGACTTCCTCTCATTTAACACTTGAACAGTCACGACGCTGAGGGCTCTTCACTGTCCTCTCCTCGAGTGCGCCGGCTCTAACGCTTCAGATCGGACACCGCGCCTTCTCCCTGTCGCACCTGCACATCTGTAACCGGGGCGATCCTGTCCTGTCAAGTGTCTCAGAGTTTGGCAGGATCATTGTAAAGACAGTTACTGATAAAGAGCAGGTGTCGGAAATGTAGCCCCTTTTAGCTTCAATGAGTTTAGTTTAAATTTGAAAGTTGGGATGTCAAGATTTGGGGTAAAAAGCAAACCTGGATGTAAAACGTCTTTATATCTGGACTTATATATTATTATAAGTGTATTATTAAGTTGTATACTTTAGTTTTTGAAAGATGGCAAGTATTTTAATGTTGTTTTGGGTCAATAATCGCAACTTAAAAAGAGATAGAGAAAATGTTAAATCAGTATTTCAAAGTAAGACTAGAGGGTTACAATTTTGAGGATTTAACTGGATGACAGTAAACAACAAGGACCAGAGTTCATACTGACATTGTGCCCCTTGGCAAGACACTACTTCATTATGGGTAGTGTTTTTTGTATTTGATAACATTCATATTGACAATCAAAAGTTGTATGTATTTATTGATTTATTTGAATAGGGACAAAAGATACAAAAAAAAAAGCAGTCTGATGCATGAAAAGAAACTTAACACATTAAAGGTGAGAGCAGTGCTGATGCTGCTGATGATGCTGCTGCTGCTGCTGCTGGTGCTGGCACATCTAAGTTTGTGAAGATACTAAGTTTTGTCACAGATTTTAAATGGACAGGGAGCATATTATTCCACGGATTAAAACCCTTCACAGAGAAGGCTGTTTGGGCAAAACATTATTTACAGTCTCCATTAAGGCTGAATCTGACTAATGCATTTTCTACATAATCAAAACATCAATTTAGTCAACTTTAAAAATGGTTTTAAAGGACATCCAGGACAAGTATCGTGTATCGAATATTGGGATATGTATTGTGATACTCAGCCCTAGTATCCCACCGCATTTATGTCAAACAATCTACCGTATTTTCTGGACTATAAGTCGCACTGGAGTATAAGTCGCACCAGCCAAAAAATGCATAATAGAGAAGAAAAAAACATATATAAGTTGCACTGGAGTATGGAATGCAGTTACAAATGTGAAAATAACAAATAATAGCACATATAAGTCACTCCGGAGTATAAGTATATAAGTCAGGCTGCGAAATAGACGGGGGCCCGGGGCCCGAAAGCAGTTCAATCTCCGGCGGGCCTGTGGTTTGAAATAGGAGGGGCCCGCCGTGCCCCTCCTTGAAAAAAATCAAGATTTAACTAGTAATTTGGCCATATTCGGGGCATTTTCATCGCTTAAGTTTCGTTTTGACAGACAAGCCCACTTCGCACGTCTTCTCGCATCTCATTGGCCGAGCGGTCTCCGTGATGTAATATCGATGAAAGCGGGCATCTGATTGGCCGCTGCGTTCGTGTTGCGTTCACGTGTCCTCGGAAATGCCCGGTCTAATTTCTATATAATGTATATATGTTAGTAGTTTATTTTGTAGGACGTGATTTTATATATTCCACAAGATCTCCTTGTGTCAAATGCTGTAAACAGTATTTATTTTGTATATAAGAAACATTATTATATTGAATTAAACAGTTTTTAAGATCATGATCTCTGGTTTATATGATTCAGTATTTGTTCTCTTCATATCAAATAACAGATAAAAGTACTTTAGATTGTTTTACATGCTAATGACCAGGTTTAAAACAACACATTTATCTTGTTCTTATGACGCTGCGATGCCGCGCGCGCTTGTGGGCCCCTGAAATTGCTTGGGGACCCCTAACTTTTCAAAGCAACTTTTCCAAGCAATTTCAGGCCCCTAACTTTGAAAATCTATTTCTCAGCCTGTAAGTATAAATATAAGTATAAGTCGCACCCCGGCCAAAACTATGAAAAAAAATACAGTACATGGTAAAGAAAAGCATCGTTATTTGACTATTGTATGTACTGTATAAGCTCCAACTCACACTGAAAATGAAAAATGTACTGACTACATAGTATCAAGAATATAATAATATAATAATGTCACATCATGTATTCCCGAGAATGCTCCCCAAATTAAAGCTGTGCACCTCTAAAGGACTAAACCTGAACTGTGATGAACAACAACAGCGTGTTCCCAGAGTGCAGGTGACTCAGGTCCCGGCTGGTTTATGTAAAATAAAAAACAGACCCTTAATTCAAAATAGAGGATGCTAATGCAGGACTTGACCCCCGCGCCGGTCTGTTTGGATGTTCTGTGTTTTTAAGAGGAAGTTCATGAAATCATTTACACTTCAAACGCCGCTGTGCGCTGTGATCTTCACTCAGGCTAATTATGCAGTGTTTACTGGGCTCGCACACGAGAGAGGAGCAGGTAAACGGCTCAGGAGACGAGGTGAAGCCGCTACAATCTGACCTTGACTTGTTCTAGCTGTTTATCTGAGACTGACAGGATACAGAATTATGGAGCTAATATGTGCCCCAAACTAATTACTACATGTCAGTAATATAAAGACTACACTAAAGATTGTTTTTAAATATTTGATTAAAGCAATGTATGCACTTTTGATATCTTCAATGGTTTATTTTATTTAAATTTAGTAATAATTAAATAGCATTTCATCCATCCATCTTCTGCCGCTTTATCCGGGGCCGGGTCACGGGGGCAGCAGTCTGAGCAGGGACTCCCAGACTTCCTTCTCCCCAGACACTTCCTCTAACTCCTCCGGGGGGATCCCGAGGCGTTCCCAGGCCAGCCGAGAGACATAGTCTCTCCAGCGTGTCCTGGGTCTTCCCCGGGGCCTCTTCCCGGTGGGACATGTCTGAAACACCTCCCGAGGGAGGCGCCCAGGAGGCATCCGGAACAGATGCCCGAGCCACCTCAGCTGGCTCCTCTCGACGTGGAGGAGCAGCGGCTCTACTCCGAGCTCCCCCCGTGTGGCCGAGCTCCTCACCTTATCCTCTCCTTGAACCGACACCTTAACGTGGTGGAGGGGTTTGAGTGCACGAATGATCCCGGGAGCTATGTTGTCGGGGGCTTCATGCCCCTGGTAGGGTCTCCCAAGGCAAACAGGTCCTAGGTGACGGGTCAGACAAAGATCGGTTCAGAAGCCCTCTATGATGACAACACGAACAAGGCAGTTTACGTCGCCCGGATCGGCGTCACCGGGGCCCCATCCTGGAGCCAGGCCTGGGATGGGTGCTCCATGGCGAGCGCCTGGTGGCCGGGTCTTACCCCACGGGGCCCGGCCGGGCACAGCCCGAAAGAGCGACGTGGGGCCGCCCTCCCGTGGGCCCACCACCCGCAGGAGGATCCATAAGGGGCCGGTGCAGAGAGATCTGGGCGGCAGTCGACGGCAGGGGCCTCGGCGACCAGATCTCCAGACACAGAGACTAACTCTGGGGACATGGAATGTCACCTCGCTGGGGGGGAAAGAGCCTGAGCTTGTGCGGGAGGTTGAGCGATACCGACTAGATATAGTCGGCCTCACCTCCACGCACAGTTTGGGCTCTGGAACCCATCTCCTCGAGAGGGGCTGGACGCTCCACTTCTCTGGTGTTGCCCGCGGGGAGAGGCGGCGGGCTGGTGTGGGCTTGCTGATAGCCCCTCAGCTCAGCCGCCACGTGTTGGAGTTTACCCCGGTGAACGAGAGGGTCGCGTCCCTCCGCCTTCGGGTGGGGGACAGGTCTCTCACTGTTGTGGCGGCCTACGGGCCGAACAGCAGTGCAGAGTACCCGGCCTTCTTGGAGTCCTTGGGAGGGGTACTGGACAGTGCACCGACCGGGGACTCCGTTGTTCTACTGGGGGACTTCAACGCCCACGTGGGCAATGACAGTGACACCTGGAGAGGGGTGATCGGGAAGAACGGCTTCCCCGATCTGAACCCGAGCGGTGTTCAGTTATTGGACTTCTGTGCTAGCCACGGATTGTCCATAACGAACACCATGTTCAAGCACAAGGGTGTTCATCAGTGCACATGGCACCAGGACACCCTAGGCCGGAGGTCAATGATCGACTTTGTTGTCGTGTCATCAGACCTCCGGCCGCGTGTCTTGGACACTCGGGTGAAGAGAGGGGCAGCGTTGTCAACCGATCACCACCTGGTGGTGAGTTGGATCCGCTGGCGGAGGAGGAAGCCGGACAGACTTGGCAGACCCAAGCGCATTGTGAGGGTCTGTTGGGAACGTCTAGTGGAGCCCTCTGTCAGTAGGGTATTCAACTCGCACCTCCGGGAGAGCTTCTCCCATGTCCCGGGGGAGGCTGGGGACATTGAGTCTGAGTGGACCATGTTCTCCGCCTCCATTGTTGATGCGGCTGCGCGGAGCTGTGGTCGCAAGGTCTCCGGTGCCTGACGTGGCGGCAACCCCCGAACCCGGTGGTGGACACCGGAAGTAAGGGATGCCGTCAGACTGAAGAAGGAGGCCTATCAGGCCACTCTGGCTTGTAGGTCTCCGGAGGTCATCGAGGGGTATCGGCAGGCCAAGCGAGCCGCGGCTCGTGCTGTCGCAGAGGCAAAAACCCGGGCCTGGGAGGAGTTCGGGGAGGCCATGGAGGAGGACTATCGGTCGGCACCAAAGAAATTCTGGCAAACCGTCCGGCGCCTCAGGAGGGGGAAGCAGTGTCTCACCAACACCGTTTACGGTGCGGGTGGAGGCCTGCTGACCTCGACTGGGGATGTCGTCGGACGGTGGAAGGAATACTTTGAGGATCTCCTTAATCCCTCAGTCACGTCTTCCGAAGAGGAAGTAGAGACCGGGGACTCTGAGGCTGGCTCATCCATCACCCAAGCTGAAGTCACTGAGGTTGTTCGCAAACTCCTCGGTGGCAGGGCTCCGGGGGTGGATGAGATCCGCCCTGAGTACCTAAAGTATCTGGATGTTGTAGGACTGTCTTGGTTGACACGTCTCTGCAACATCACGTGGCGGTCGGGGACCGTGCCTCTGGACTGGCAGACCGGGGTGGTGGTCCCTCTGTTCAAGAAGGGGGACCGGAGGGTGTGTTCCAACTACAGAGGGATCGCACTCCTCAGCCTCCCAGGTAAGGTCTATTCCAAGGTACTGGAGAGGAGAATCCGACCGATAGTGGAACCTCGGATTCAGGAGGAGCAGAGTGGTTTTCGTCCCGGTCGTGGAACACTGGACCAGCTCTATACCCTCCATCGGGTGCTCGAGGGTTTATGGGAGTTTGCCCAACCAGTCCACATGTGCTTTGTGGATCTGGAGAAGGCTTTCGACCGTGTCCCTCGGGGTGTCCTTTGGGGGGTGCTTCGGGAGTACGGGGTCCGGGGCCCTTTGCTCAGGGCTGTCCGGTCCCTGTATGACCGGAGCAGGAGCTGTGTTCGCATTGCCGGCAGTAAGTCAGACCTGTTCCCAGTGCATGTTGGACTCCGCCAGGGCTGCCCTTTGTCACCGGTTCTGTTCATAATTTTTATGGACAGAATTTCTAGGCGCAGTCGGGGGTCGGAGGGTGTCCGGTTTGGGGACCACAGGATCTCCTCTCTGCTGTTTGCGGACGATGTTGTCCTGATGGCTCCATCAAACCCGGACCTGCAACATGCACTGGGACGGTTTGCAGCCGAGTGTGAAGCGGCTGGGATGAGAATCAGCACCTCCAAATCCGAGGCCATGGTTCTGGACCGGAAAAAGGTGGCTTGCCCTCTCCAGGTGGGTGGGGTGTCCTTGCCCCAAGTAGAGGAGTTCAAGTATCTCGGGGTCTTGTTCACGAGTGAGGGAAGGATGGAGCGTGAGATCGACAGGCGGATCGGTGCAGCGGCTGCAGTGATGCAGTCGCTGCATCGGACCGTTGTGGTGAAGAGGGAGCTGAGCCGAAAGGCAAAGCTCTCGATTTACCGGTCGGTCTACGTTCCTACCCTCACCTATGGTCATGAACTTTGGGTAGTGACCGAAAGAACAAGATCGCGGATACAAGCGGTCTAAATAGCATTTCAAGACATATTAAACTATAACATATGCAGATAAGTATTTTACATGTTGTTGAAATCAGAAGTGGGTCCATTGACTGGTCAAAACTGCATTTCATTGTGGCATTTCACCAGATCGAGCTGCATTCTGTTAATGTTGAATAATTGCAACGTGACATTTTTTATCCCAACATATGACTGAGAGTAATAATAGTGAGTAAGTGCAGAGTTGTGGGCGGGGATAAGGGGTAGGTGACTCTAGACTCAGTTGACAATACATACAATACATACAAGACAATACAATACAGTGCAGGAATCAATGAAAAAACAACGTGATTACAGTGAGGTATTGACTCTATAGCAGGGTTAAAGGCTCATAAAAGTTGTCTCCTTTACAAACATTGATTAGATACATATTTTTATGCAAAAACTGGCTTTGTAAAATGTTGGTGAATGTTGGTGTATGCAATGAAAATCCTTTTCTTTTACGCTGCACCCATTGACACTTGGAAAATATATACTTCAGTGCACCAACAGAAAAGTATCCAAGGCTTTCAGAAGGATAAGAAATAAGGACAGTTGTTTTTTGACATTGCCATTGTTCAACTTTAGAATAATGTATTTTGGCCTATTCTGCCCTGGAGACATTAAATCGGATTTCATTTGGAAATGGAAAAAATTTGATAAACTTTGGACTAAATTGGACTTGACTGTTGGACTTGCTGTGCCTTCATTTTATTGTAAATTGTACCATATTGTTATTTTTCATCATTCTTATTCTTATTAATTTAATTTTGTCCTACTCTCTGGTCCTGTTTCTTGTTTTTATTTGCATAATTCAAAAAGTAAAAAATAAATAAAGGTTAGGACAGTTGCCATTGAGATTAGCCAAATATTGTATGTTTTGAACAGTGAAAAGTAATCAAAATGTTGCAGAAATCTAAAACCCATGAAAAGATTCTGATGAAAAAAGGCTTCATCGTACAAGATTTTCAACAACGTCCAAACTTCACTGTCAGACCTCCGCAAATAACTACCGCTACAACTTGAAAATATTTTGCCGTTGTCGATCACTGCGCTGTTATTACTGAAGGAAGAGAAGGAAGCCGAGCGCTTCACCGTCTCCTCCGCTCTCGTTTTCTCTGACAAAAAGAAGAATGGAAAGGAAACGCGCGCGACACACTTCAAATTAAAACAAACGACTTGCACATCACAGAAGAGCGCCACTGTACACGGCAAGCTAAATAAGTGTCTGGAGAGGCCGACAAGCACATAACCACGCATTTAAAGGAAGGGAAAACAGCCTATTTACTATGCTCTTGACCTGAGAGGTGTCGAGGAAAGAATATTTTTGTTTTGATGTTATGTTTTATATGTTCAGGAGTTAAATCAGGGGTGGGCAAACTACGGCCCGCGGGCCACATGTGGCCCGTTTGTCTTTATAATCCGGCCCGCCAAACATGCCAAGTAATTTTCTTTTTTTCTTTTTTTGCCCTCAGGCATCTGTCTGCACTTGTATCTTTAATAAATATGACGTGAACTGAATAAATAATAGATTCAATAGCCTATATTAGACACAGTTTTAGCTTAGATTTGAACATTGCCAGAGTAGAACCTGTCTCACATCTTCAGGAAGGTTTTAGCAGCATAAAACTGAAACGCAGCTTCCCCATGTTTAGTTCTGACTCTGGCACCAACAGGAGTCTGGTCCATGTTTAGTCCTGACTCTGGACTAAATATTTGATATTTAATTATTTTGATCTTTTTTTTTCAAACCAATGATCGCGGGCCGGCTCTCCGCTACTTGCCTGGATTCGAATATGGCCCTCGGAGGAAAATAATTGCCCACCCCTGAGTTAAACGAAATGGAGCCAATTCAAGACAAGAGTCTTGAAAAAAGGTTGCGATGGCCGTGCAGTCGACTTCACAAAGCAAGACAGTAAATACTCAGAAGCAGCTTGACGTATCCACTTGACACCTTTAAAAACATAGTCCTTGTAAAACATTAATTGCAGCCTTCGGTAAAACATCCTCTCCTCGGCAGTTAAATTCATAGTGGCGTAAACAGACAAACCAAACGCTCAGATTCACCTGCAGGAGTCACCCGCTCCCGGAAAACACATCGAACGAATACGAAAAACATTACCTGCCAACGTGACCATCCGACCGATTGTTTTTTACTCTTCTGCCATAACTGAACAGCACATGGCGGTAAACACGACAACAAAGTGTGGATAAAGTGCCCTCGTACCTGGTTGATGATGTAAATGCCGTAGTCGATCCTCTGCCGTCGCAGGATCGGGTGGAGGTAGTGCAGCCAGTACTTCAGATGGTTCTCTCTGTGTCGGAACGGGATGATGATGGCCACCTGCGGCAGTCAAACGTTTGGTGACTTCAACACAAAACCGTAAAATATTTAGCTTTTTCTTCGCTAAAATGTTTTTCTGTAGGAACTTTTATGTTTGTCCCACCATGGGTAATGTCTAGTGTCGCGAGAGCAGCAGGAGAACAGATGGATGCAACAAAAACAAGATGAATAACTTAAAATTTTGAGCAAAAACATGTTTAAATGTACAAATTAATCTACCGTATTTTCCGCACTATAAGGCGTACTGGATTATAAGGCGCACTGTCGATGAATGGTCTATTTTTGATAATTTTTTGTATTTAAGGTGCATTAAGCGAAACAAAACGTGTACCACACAAAATCGCTTCGAGGTCAGTAAGAACAACCAGAATTCATCCATATATAAGGCGCACTGGATTATAAAGCGCACTGTCGTTTTTGGAGTAAATTAGAGGCTTTTAAGGTACGAATAAAGAATAAATGAAAAAGCTTCACATTTAAATCAATGAAAAAGCTTTGATGTGGTGTTGGCATTGAGAGAGGGCATTACATTGTGTTGTGTGCATTTGAGGTTCAGGGTTATAAAGGCAGTTTGGAAATTAAATTTAAATAAAATAGCACATTTCTGGTGAATAGTGCTCCACAGTGTGATACTGATCTTGACCTGGATATTTATTTGTTTTGTAAATGAAAAGGTGTTGGACTCCATCAAACGTAAGGCCATTTACTTTTCAAGTTCATTTGTATAAAGAGAACTATTTATATACTATATTCTTTATGTCAGTGAATGTGAGGCAGGTGAATGAAGATGACTCAAACCAGCACGAATCGCTCTAAATACAACATTGAGTGTGTAAATAAGAAGGGAAACACTTATAATACTGCTAAAAGGCGAGTTTGTCCATTCTGCCTGCCGTACCTTCCACCTGGGCCTGCAGTCGGGCGGGGTGTAGCGGCCTCCGTCTGTAACATTGGGGTTCTCCTTCTGCACGCGCTCCATGGTCATCTGGGAGCCGAACTCGATCAATAAACGGCCCACTGCAAAGACAAACAAGAAAACATGTTTAGAGAGCTGAAGGAGCGAATGATTAGCTCCGATTAAAGAGCCGTCGATTCAAGGCTACAACACCGGGGCGTCGGACCCGGTGGGCACGTGTCTGCATTTAAAGAATACTTCAAATACTTCTGTGAACATGAAAGATTCTTCTGCCGCTCAGTGCAAGTAATCACAGATCATTTCATCCCAGCTCCTTAAACGTTACATCAAATATATCCAACTCTCAGTGCACATCCGCTTAGAAAATAAGTATTTCAGCCACTTAAATGATGTTATTTCCAGCTCTACTGTAGTTTAGGTGATGATTTTGAGTGACCAAGTTTTTAGGGGTGTTGTTTTCAAGAGTCGTGCCACGGGTGCCTGTTTTAAATGTCATGTAGAATTGTTTTTCATGGTTTAGAAAATTGCACTAATGCTATAAAATGTATAGACAACACAACATGCTGATGGAAAGTCACTATTTTAAATGATCGGGGTCAATTGTGGATTTTCCTTTCTATACATCTAATAAAATCAATCCATAAAGATATTTAGAGAAACAAAATCTGATAAAAATGTCATGTCAGTAAACTGCAACAACAGCACAATATATTACAATAAATGAGATCAAAGCCAGTGTCCTCAGGGTGTCCAGAGCAGACCATCACTTCTTATCTTATTGAATACATTAATGAATACACGCTCTTAAACACGCTCCGGCCTCGGCTTCAGCTGCACCGTAGTAACACGCTTAGCATCGACGTCTCCTCCGTGTCAAGTGCTCTCCTCCAATCAACGCCGTGCAACACGGCGGCGGATCGATGGCTACCGGGTTACGCGTTCATATTAGCTCTTTATCACGGGCGGAATGCTGATGTTCTGCTGATGTTCTCCTGATGTTCTGCTGATGTTCTCCTGATGTTCTGCTGATATTTTCCTGATGTTCTGCTGATGTTCTGCTGATGTTCTCCTGATGTTCTGCTGATATTTTCCTGATGTTCTGCTGATGTTCTGCTGATGTTCTCCTGATGTTCTGCTGATGTTCTGCTGATGTTCTGCTGATGTTCTGCTGATGTTCTCCTGATGTTCTGCTGATGTTCTCCTGATGTTCTGCTGATATTTTCCTGATGTTCTGCTGATGTTCTCCTGATGTTCTGCTGATGTTCTGCTGATGTTCTGCTGATGTTCTCCTGATGTTCTGCTGATGTTCTGCTGATGTTCTCCTGATGTTCTCCTGATGTTCTGCTGATATTTTCCTGATGTTCTGCTGATGTTCTCCTGATGTTCTCCTGATGTTCTGCTGATGTTCTGCTGATGTTCTGCTGATGTTCTCCTGATGTTCTGCTGATGTTCTGCTGATGTTCTCCTGATGTTCTCCTGATGTTCTGCTGATGTTCTGCTGATGTTCTCCTGATGTTCTCCTGATGTTCTGCTGATGTTCTGCTGATGTTCTCCTGATGTTCTCCTGATGTTCTGCTGATATTTTCCTGATGTTCTGCTGATATTCTCCTGATATTCTCCTGATATTCTCCTGATATTCTCCTGATATTCTGCTGATATTCTCCTGATATTCTCCTGATATTCTCCTGATATTCTCCTGATATTCTGCTGATATTCTCCTGATATTCTCCTGATATTCTCCTGATATTCTGCTGATATTCTCCTGATATTCTGCTGATATTCTCCTGATATTCTCCTGATATTCTCCTGATATTCTCCTGATATTCTCCTGATATTCTCCTGATATTCTGCTGATATTCTGCTGATATTCTGCTGATATTCTGCTGATATTCTGCTGATATTCTCCTGATATTCTGCTGATATTCTGCTGATATTCTGCTGATATTCTCCTGATATTCTGCTGATATTCTGCTGATATTCTGCTGATATTCTGCTGATATTCTGCTGATATTCTGCTGATATTCTGCTGATATTCTCCTGATATTCTCCTGATAGTCTGCTGATATTCAGCTGATATTCTCCTGATATTCTGCTGATATTCTCCTGATATTCTCCTGATATTCTCCTGATATTCTCCTGATATTCTGCTGATATTCTCCTGATATTCTCCTGATATTCTCCTGATATTCTCCTGATATTCTCCTGATATTCTCCTGATATTCTCCTGATATTCTCCTGATATTCTCCTGATATTCTCCTGATAGTCTGCTGATATTCTGCTGATATTCTCCTGATAGTCTGCTGATATTCAGCTGATATTCTCCTGATATTCTGCTGATATTCTCCTGATATTCTCCTGATATTCTCCTGATATTCTCCTGATATTCTCCTGATATTCTCCTGATATTCTCCTGATAGTCTGCTGATATTCAGCTGATATTCTCCTGATATTCTGCTGATATTCTGCTGATATTCTCCTAATATTCTGCTGATATTCTGCACGTGTCCCTCCCCCCCACACACTAATGACAGACTGGAGGTGCTTTCCCGTCCCTATGCGTGAGCCAGATGTTTACTAGCGCGTCATTAACAGAGTGTGCCCTTAGATGCTGTTATTGATGCGTTCTATACAGTAAAATGGCACTGCTTTTCATGAAATTATTAATGTCTCCAGCTGCGTCACTAAAACAAACCGCCTCCAAGTCCTTCATCGAAAAGAACGCAGTGAATGTAGAACAGACAAGAAGACATGATATGTGACGAAGATGGAATCAAAGGTGAGTGAAGCGTAGATTTTAGACAGTTAAAGTAAAACTGAGAAGAGTTGTGGAGAATGTTATAAAATGTGGCCTGTGACATGATTGAAGCATAAGATACAACCACAGATTTTTGACTAAAGTTGGATTGGGAATAAGTTAGATTTCTCACAGTAAATGTGTTTTGTATAATATTTCGCATTTACTATATTATATTCTATAATATAGAGGTGCACACATCTCTATATTTGCACCTGCTACTTCATTTAGTTTTGTTATTTTTACCTTATTTTTTTTCTATTTGTTATTATATTATATTGTGTGAGTTACTGTGTCCAAGTAATTCCCCTTGTGGATCAATAATGTCTAAACCTTTTGTAATGTAAGGTTATTTTGGCAAAAGAAAAAAGTGTTTGTGCTCAGTTCAGCTCCTCCAGCCGCTGCATTAGTAACAAAGCTCCATAGTCTCATGTTTTATTTTGTTTTCTCCTAATTCTTCATATATAATAATGAAATCACGTTGTAATTTAAACCATACTTTTGTCAAACACAAATCTCAAATGAGGATCTATGGCCTGTGCGTTCTGTGAATAGAAATGAACCGTCCACGTAATGATGCTAAGATGACACACGGGCTGTAATAAAAGATACTAATGTATGTGTAGTGCTTAAACATTATGTTTTGTTAAAGTGATGACTGGGAGAAAGCGTCTAAGCGGCGCAATTACCAGTCGACCCTGGAATCTGTCATTGTTCTCTCTATTTTACACTCATGCATTATATTCGCAGAGGCTAATGTGTCTGTGAGCGGCTGTGTCTCTGTCTGTGCAAGAGAACAGATTTAAGACTGTTTAGACTGTGCTCTGGTCATCAAAGTGTCGATACTAAGATGGATGCAAAGATGGAAAAAACAACATGGAAAAAGTTTAATGCATGAATAGACTTTGTACTCGATATCCCCAAAACAACAATTGCAACATAATCAATTTACTTTTATACCTCCAAACTTGAATGTATGTTCTTAATATCAAATTCAAACTTTTGAACTTACACGTTATCCTCTTGTATCTGCACTTTTATTTCAGTAAAATAAAAGTACTCAATTGTGTTACTTAAAAAAAGTATAGATACAAGAGAATCAAATGTATTCAAGTAAAAGTTTAAATATTCTACATGCATAAAAAGTCAACGTTTATTTTTTTTTTCTCCAAATGTATTTAAACATTTTTGAAACTATTAAAAGAGTCAAATTTTGATTGAGATTTTTGATCAATTTTGCTGATTTTCAGTCAACAAATGCAACTGAATCCTAATATTTTAAGTGCATTTTATGTCTATATTTATGTTCAACGCTGGGATCTGAACCCCAAGCTTTCAAGCAATATCCGTCTCCTCAAACATGCTAAAAACAAACCCACAACTATTTCAGACAATGTCGAACCATAAGGAAAATACTTTGAAATCCAGATAAGAAAGGTATAAATCATACAGTACTTTCACTTTTGTTCGTGTTTACTTTCCACCACTGGCTAAAGAGATAAAGTATTTGGCTTGTGAAGGTTGGAGTGAGTAGCACGCTTGAAGGATGAAACCATAAATACAGGAGCAGTCGCGTGTTCCGTAATTTCAAGTGACATTGAATCCATTTAGGGACGGCCTGTTTTCATTTTGAGGATTTGTTCTGCTTTTGCTCCACATAAAAAAGACACCAAAACAGATCCAGGTCCGTGTCACGTCTTCTACACATCTGACATGTCCGTGACGCTCGACGTGGGATTCCAAGCGTCTTGACAAACGACGCAGAAGCGAAAACATAACGGCGTCGACAAACACTTTGACTTACGACACGCGCTTTGCTTATGAATTTGACAGGACGAGGCGCTATTAGACAACGGATGTCCAAGCCGTAAAAGTGGAGATAAATAATGATTAGTAACCACAAGGGACGACCATAATCCATAAACATAAAATACTCACTGATGTTTTACGAGTCTTTTATTATGGATGAAAGGCTGCCGGTTGTGGTTCATTTGTGTATTTGGACACACACTATTACGCAGCTCCCGAAAAGAGAAGGCTGGACTAGAAAATAGTTTGTGTAAAAAGAAAAACAGAAATGGCTATAGTTAAAGGTGCACTATGTAACTACTAGATATGGGAAATAATTTTGAATGTATTCTGCTTTTTTTATATATAAATGCACTGTAATACTAATTCCATGTCCTCTTTAAGTCGACTAATCAATGCACCTTTAGCCAACCAAGACAGTCGTTAGCCAATTAGAGCCCTGGCAATAACATCGCCATGGAGACGATCATTACAAAAACATAGTGCACATTTAAGTAAGTACTAGTGTCGATGAGAGATGTCTTAACTCTGGTTTAAGTGACAAAACATGAGGATACAGACCTCAATGCACTTCTTATGGCCAAAATAAACATGTAGTTTTCAATACAATACATAACCACAAATTCTAAATACAAAATTCAAAAACCTTACAGCAATAACTGACTATTCTCTTTCACTACACACGACTCAGAAAGTAGCAAAGCCGAGTACTTATCTGGATCAGACAGTAAACACAAAACAGATGCTCATCCGATCAGTCTGATAGTTACAGATATAGTGAAATAAAGTAAAATTGTTGCAGATTTCCTTTCATTATGTAGTGAATTATTTTATTACAATCCAAGTTTACAGCCGTCTTTTAATCGTCTAGTCACTTGTCATCAGTCCGTTTACTCTCTTTTTGAGTAGATAGTTACATCCAATTTAAACTGATTGACAGTAAGACATTCTCCTTTTCATGGGTGCCAGAGTGGTAAACATCTAGCACAGTTGCCATAGCAATTAAGTTAAACTCGAAATATAATATAATGACATTTGAATGGCTTGAAAGTCCTTGTGGCTGAAACTAAAACACACAGAGTTTAATCCACACCTATTGTCATCACAACCAGCATTAAATCATTTATTCAACAAACATTTTGGAGTTAGATCATGTATTATGCACGCGCAGTTACAACTACAGTCCACACATGTCGTCTATAAACAGGAAGTTAAAGCATGAATACTCTTTAGCACATTATAGGAGAAACTTGTATGAAAACAGAACCTTTATTTGTCACACAAAAGGGAAATAGAGTAAAACTACAGTCTTGCTTGGGTCATGGATTTGATCTTAAAGCAGTCGTGGCCTGAGAGTGTAAGCTCCTTTAACCCTTCATCTCCTCAATAATAGAGGCACTGGACGGCAGCGCTCTGATTGGATATTGGTGTTGCGTGTCTGGATGCTTTGAGGATAAACACCCGTAATCCTTTGCCGCAGTATACTTGCACTGTAAAGTTATTTGTCTTGAGCCGTCGCATATTGTTGTTGTTGTTTGTGTCTCTGAGTAAGACACGGAAGCCTCGGTGCACGCTCCAGAGTTCAGACAAATATCTTAATAATAGGATTCTGTTCAAAGTTCACATTTTAAACACATCCAGGAGCATTGCCATTTGAGAGAAAATGTATGTATTTAAACTCCTAAATGTGACAAATCCCAATCCATTTAATTTATATAGCATATTAAAAAAAAGAAAAAAGTTCAACATTTCAATCAATTTGATCTTATCAGTCCAAAAACCCAAAAAAGCAATGCCAAACCATAAAAAAATAACAATAAGACATAAATACATTTTAATAAAATAAAAACCTGAGGACCACTTAGAATAAAAGTGGGTCATAAACACTCCATAAAAAAACATTTCAGAACAGTGTGAACTATAAAGTTTAGCATGTCTTACATAAAATATAAAAACAGAATATTTTGTCGTTTGCAGAGAAAACAGAAATAATCAGTTGTCACGATTGACTAATTGTGACCATTTAAATTACAATTTTGATTCGATATATATGATTCGATAATTTTCACTTTTCTGTGTTTTTCCTTTCCTTTTCTCCATGGAGATGTTTCTGTTTTGCATGGAATTTTCCTCAGTATGGCATTAAATGTATCTATGCCCAGAAAATCAAGCAGTAAAAGCACAAAGAGATGCATGGGATGAAGCTGTCTGAGCCCAGTTTTAAGCCATTAATTTCACATTGTTGGGACAGAAAAAAAACAAACTCTCCACGTTTTTCACATCTCATTTGTCGTATACCTGCATCTCCATTCTTCCTCCATCGCAGACGGAAAAGCAATTACACCTCCTCTGACGGTGGACTCTTGTGAAAGACTGAAGGGAGATGGGAGTAGAGATTGACAATAGAGTGAAAAAATCTAATACTTTACTTGTTTATTGTCCATTTGCATATATTTCAATCAAGTCAAAAATATGCAACAACGTGATGGTTGAGGTGAACTGAGGAATTAAACACAAACACGCAGAAATATAACATGTTTGGAGCCTTTATAACATTGTTTTGTTACATTTTGTCACATTTTTGGTCACATTTTGCATATATATCTTGAAGAAAACTGTGATATGATACAATTTTCAATACATTCTCCTCTAGATATTGGAGTGGGAGAAGTAGACGAGTGGGTGGACAGGTAAAACGCAGTGGTCTGAGCGTGTGCTTTGTGCTTACGTGTTTATTTCCATTTTTTATTTTTGAATTATTTCTTCTTCTTCAAGTTTTTCTCTTTACAGACACACTAGACACAACAGCTGGGGACGCTACAGCCTAAGAGCAAAGGAAAGTAGCAACAATACAAGGAATGACAAATAATAATAATGGTTAAACATTAATAAAGTTACGGCGTACCGGGTCCAACAGAAACATCCCATCTCGCCCAAAGTTGTTTGAATTTGTCTATTTTCAGGTCAAGTCTGAAAGTCATTTTCTCCATGTCTAGTGCCTGTTATAATATCATAATGTCCTTGATCGTCGGGGGCATTTGTGTCATGCATTTGCTTGTGATGCCCTTTTTCCCGCTGCCAAAATTATATTCTAAAGGTATTGGTCTATTGCAGGGGTGGGCAATTATTTTCCTCCGAGGGCCATATTCGAATCCAGGCAAGCAGTGGAGGGCCGGCCCGCCATCATTGGTGTGAAAAAAAAATAAAAATAAAATAAGAAATAAAATAAAATATTACTTTTCTGTCAAATATAGGCTATTGAATCTATTATTAATTTCATGTCATCTTTATTAAGGATACAAGCGCAGACAGATTAAAAAATAGAAACTAAAATCTTTCTAGGGGCCACATCTTGCCCCTGGGGCCACAAATGCCCAGGTCTGGCTGAAAGGGCAAAAAAATAAATAAATTACTTTGCATGTTTGGGGGGGCAGATTATAAAGACAAACGGGCCGTATGTGGCCTGCGGGCCGTAGATTGCCCATCTATTGTGTCTATGGCAGGGGTTCTGAGGCACATGAAGTACATAGTTCTGAAATCGAATGGGACGGTGACGTGAAATACAGTCTGTGCATCTCCTTGTTGATTTCAGGACAGTCCCAAAACACGTGGTAGTGGTTTGCCTCAGGGCTGCCACAGTTTCTCCAACAGTCAGCGTTTCCCTGTGAGTAATGGGCCCTTTGACATGGAGTTATGAAGTAACATGACACAATTTCCCAAAAGAGTTCCCTCCAAATATAAATATAACGTCAATATTTTGTGGTCCTCCCGCTCCGTCAGAACAAAATGACCTTCTCTTTCCCATTTGTTTTTGATATATTCAGTAGAGTAGTTGTCCAGGTTCTGTTTTATAGGCCTTAATACATCAATCCATTTCAATCAGAGGGTTATAATGGTTGTTACTCTGTTTAATCTTTTGGTTATAATAACTCCTTATTTGGAAAAACCTGTAGAAGTCCCGTTTCTCCAAGTCAAAGGATTCTCTTAACATATCAAAGCTTTTCATATGATAATCTTTTACAATCTGGAGGTGTTTTCTCTGAGTCCGGGCCAAAGACCGGCCGAACCGGATTATTATGGAGTCCGGACTTGTTGCTCAAAAGCGGCAGTGGCGCGGCAGCTGTCAGTCAAGACGCCAACACGATGCAGCCTGCGACACTGAGTCATGAGAAAAAGAAATGTGGAAGTTATCTAACGGCAAGATGGTGTTCTTCCAACTAATGGTAACTGTCGACTAGTTTAGTGATTGGATACTGGGAACATGAACTACGCAGACTGCAAAACATGACGTGTGATGTGAGAAGAGGTTTGTTTTCAAGGCACAGACAAAGGAAGTATTACAAGACACATCTAAATTTAGAGTCGTCTTTGATGAAAGATGCCATTTTGTCTGGAAGTACACTTGATCAAGCCATCTTCGAGCGCTCACTGCGGCTTTATCTGGGTCAATTTAGGTTAAAGAAAATCTCAAATAGCAAAATAATTGTTAGTTGCTGCCCTAGAGTTTGTTGATTTGAAGTTCTCTTCTGAGCCACACCAGAGGGTTGACAGTTGGAGTTTATGATATACGTTTGTATGTCTTTTATCAGTACTTTTAGACACTTTGGTCACTTTTAGACATTTATTATTTTGAGAGGTGGTGTTTGGGCAGTAAGTTTCTCACCAACATACTCCATATATGTGTGTCTTAATGAATAAAAGACTGCAATGAAGGCCTGTCACGATCATTCATATTAACTCATTGTTCAATAAATTTAAAACAAAATTATAGTGGGGGCATTTTCTTTGCACAATTGGGTTATTTTTGTGCGTGTTTTTTTTTTTTTTTTTTTAAGGGTCAAAAATGCAACTTACACTTCATTTTTACTACGCAGACTGCAAAACATGACGTTTCTCACCAACATACTGCATTATGTGTGTCTGAATGAATAAAAGACTGCAATGAAGGCCTGTCACGATCATTTGTATTAACTCATTGTTCAATAAATGAGAGAATTTATTGATTTTGTGCGTTTTTTTTTAAAAGGGTCAAAAATGCAGCTTTAAAGAAAGGGTTGGCGTGGATTAACAAGATCCAGGGTGTCAGTGACACATCATTTATAGTACATAGTTTTAATATTATCGTTTCTGATCTGAAGAATCTTTTTTTTTTGGTTAATTTGTTTCAATTTTAATCGGGCCTGAACTGAACTGTGACGGCAAAGACTGACACACTTTTGTAAGATATAAAACGCAATCAAAATCCAAACCGCACCAAAATCTATGCATCTTTTTGTTCAAAAAGTCGCACTCAACACAATCAAACGCGGCCGATCTGACATCCAAACAAATGTAAAGACCTCTGAACCTCTCACCAATCTCTCTGGGCCAATACAAAGATTCAATTGGCCCCAGAATACATGAACACAAAGATAGTGAACAGGTCGAGATTGCTGTGACAACGAGAATGTCACTGTGTTACGAAAAATGAATTTAAGAGAGAACAAAAGGCCTGGTTTGAAAATGCGTCTGGCAAAGTCTGGAGTCTTAAGACCACAACAGAAGTGTTTTTTTTTTTCATTCGAAATTGCAGAAGAGGAGCAAGAGTCAAAGATGAAATTAAATCAGCTACGACACAACGAGGGTGTGGAAGAAACTAATAACAGGACCGGTCTCTCACCCTGGTGCTGAGCTTCATTCGATTATTACAAACACCAGCCAGTGCGTGTGGCTCCGAACAAAACAATACAGCGAACTTTCAGCGATTCTGTTTTTCTTTCATTTAAAATATCTTTGTAACGCAGAACTATAGTGTCTATCTTTGTTTTTCTGACCGCGTTGAAGCATGTTCCTGGCCTGGAGCGCGGATAAAGAACAATTACAGGTAGTTTTATTTGTTTTTCTGTGCAATACAAGCAGAAAACGGCTTTGATGAGCGTGAGTTATGAAATGTAATTCGTTTTGAGCAGACGTCAAATGTGAGGCTTTGATTGGAAATTAAAGAGTTATTGTTACTGCTGAATAGAATAATGCTGGAATGAAAAGTCTATACCGGGCCATATTTTATACAACGTCTTTAATTGAAGCTCACTCTGTCAATGTGTAGATACTAATCTGTTATTTAAGATTCAGCAAGTGAAGAAAAGAGAATAAGAATAGTGGTAGTGTTACATAGAGGGCAACCTGTGGCTCGTGTTGCGCCTGGGCACATTTCGGCGGTTTACCGTAGATAAAACCCCACGAATGATCTACCATGGCCATAAATATTCAGTTATTGAAGAACCAGTTCATCTTAACATCCCAAGTCCGAACTCACAGACCTCTGCTAGGTGAGGAACTGACACAACGGTTTCTTATCAAATGAAATCAAAATCGCTCCAGAATTGTACTTTTTCTTTATATGGCCGATTCCAGCAGTTCACAGAACGATAAGATAAGTTATTCCGAGTTTGTGTGGCTGTGAGACGTGGCTAAGGCTAGAGTAAACAAGAAACAACTTCCAGTTAATTGTCAGCTTTTTCTGCATTTATTTAACTTATCCGCGCATCTACGCTGCGTTTTCACGTCTCTTTGTATTCTTGTCTTTCTCTTGTCCAATCATCTCGCCAGAACCCCTGGAAGCTGTAGAACTTCTCACTGCTTAGGACCACTCAAACTGCTCCCATGGAAACGCGCCTAAACAGTGGAATAGGTACAACACATACACTGCAGAGTTGTGATACAAAAAATGATATAAATGTAATTGTAATACAATATTTTGACATTTGAACCCTGATTTAACTTACTGATGGTTTATAACAGATTTATTACAGTTCCTCCAATTAAGAAGATTTTCTACAGGACACGTTTTAATTAATAGTGCAACATATTAAATAAAATATACTTGGAATGTTTGGAGTGTGAATTTTATAGGCTGTGCTGACTCACTACCAAACAAGAACAGTGTTCAGAGAGTGGAGCGGGTTAGAAGGGGACAGATGGAGGAAGCTAGAGTACAGCAGGGTCTGTGAGCCAAACAAAGACAAACCATCAGGAGGAAGGAAAAGGCTGAGACAAGAAGAGCCCAGCACCAGCCGAGCGATACCTGCTGGTGCATGCTGGGACAGGGAGTGAGGAAGACAAGAGAAGAAGGGAGAAGTACCGATGGAAATGTAACAATAGACAAGAAAGAGGGAAAGAGAAGATGAGACAGTGAATGAAATGGCAGTGAATAAACAGAGGGAGAACTGGTTGAATACGAAGGCTGTATATTTAGCAGCAAGAATGTAACTGATGTAAATGTTATCACAATATGCACAGAAATGACTTGTATAACGGTGCAGACTGTAATACTTCTATCTCTGGCAGAGTGGTTAGCAGTAGTCAGTCATTAGGCCTTTCCTCACACCCTTCAATGGCATTTTGGGTCAAATGTAGGGTTGTTCTAATACTAATAAGGGTATTGACAAAAGCTACAATACCACACAATTTCAGGTTTGTATCAATGAGTTCTTCACTTTTCTGATACCGTGCTGCAGTTTTTAAAAGTAGACCTGCCATGGCTTTTGTAAAAGAGGTTGTGATATCTTAATGGGACTGGCTAAATAAAGGTATACATAAATAAAATCAATAAAATGTGCAATAATATAATAATTCATGCAAGACTCTCTGCTGTAACAGAACCATGCTGATCATTTCATAGTAACAAAAGGTATATAAACTGAACAAAGCCATGTCTGGTACGCCCCAAGAGAACATTTGTATAAATAATGACAAATCAAACTGAAATGATGAGGACAATTGTGTTAGTTTTAATCTATCATCATCCTGTTAATCTGGAGAGACCATATTTGGAGTAATCCAGGCACAGCATGTGCAGAGTCTGGCAGTGGCTATAGTGGTCTTTTCAGCCTGGTGGAGTCTATTCTGTTCTGAAAAGTGTCAGTGGCCTGAGCAGCACCAGAGTGGACTCGTCTCATTACACTCATATCACACAGACACCAGTGGACATGTCATAGCATAAGTCACTGTTCTGTCACTGCAGGAGAACTAAAAAAAAGTTTAAAAAGTGCAAGGAATAACAAGTGAAGTGCACTGTTACTTTTACATTCATTTTCATTTCAAAATGAATGACCGCTCATTTACATTTACACCTGCTGCTATCAATTCTCAATTACATGAAGGTAAGTACAGTAACTATATTTATGTTATTTAAATAATGCAAATATATTTAGCAGGACAAAACTGGAGAAGAAGTCAAATAAATATCTCACATAAACTTTGTGAATAAAATCTGGGGTACTGGGGAACAGAGGATGATGAGGTGCTGGAGGGACCATTATGGGAGGACACGCCCCTACACGGGATGTACCACCGGAACATAACTGAAGTGGCTGGAGATCCTACCAATGGCTAGAAAGAGCCAGTCTGAAGGACAGAGGCCCTGATCATGGCAGCACAAGAGCAGGTCCTGAACACCAGATCGATAGAGGCCCAGATCTACCACACCAGATTAGACCTGAGGCCCAGATCTACCACACCAGATTAGACCTGAGGCCCAGATCTACCACACCAGATTAGACCTGAGGCCCAGATCTATCTTGGAGCATATATTGAATTGAAATGACTTGCTTTCCCTCAAATTCTTATGTTTTTAGTTCTTGAATTTAAGACTTGAATAATCCAAATTATCGATTCAACTTCACATGCTAGTTTCTACACACCACTAAAAGTATCAGCTTGAGTTCGAAGACAATAATTCACTCGGTGTTATGTGTGTGGACATGCAAATCAGGTCCAATTTGTCATCTCCACATGAAAGGAATCTCAGGACGTTTTGAGACCCTTTTGCAACACAGCGACTTTACTTTGAGTTTGACTGATATGAGGACATTAATCAGCGCAGAAAAACACTTCATCTCTCGTTCTCTTGTGCGTGAAAAATCAACTAAAGACTTCCTGTAGACTCAGTATTCCTCGCTAAACTGAATCTGACATTTGTGAAGGCTGTGGTTCGACATGTGGTGCATTCGTGTGTGTAAAGTCTGCAGTGTAGTACAACAAATACACACTTCCATTGCCACTCTTCAGATCTCTTCATCTTGGTTTGGCTTTAATCTTTCCACCTTCCTCCCGCGCTCAGTCCCTCTAGTCTGTCCATCACCATTAAAGGCTGCATCCTGTTTTGTCACAATATGAAATCATGATGGATTTGCCATAGAAACGGAGGTCTGGTTCAGCAGTGAAAGGGATTACAAGATTAGCCAGAACATTACGTTTGGAGTGGACCTCACAGACCGGACCTCTCTCCACGTTTGCACATTAGCAGTTCAACAACGCTTCTTCCTTAAACCTAGAGGAGGGAGACGAATCGAAAAATGGACGATAATGCGATAGTCGTCTTGGAAATATTGTTGAATAATGTTGAATTCAATGCATTTTTGTAGTGCCCGAAATCACAACTCGAAGAGCGACAGTGAAAACAAGATTAAACAATGTTCATAGGAATTGAGCAATGTCCCAGCATCCCGTGTCCTTAGACAAATGTCCCAAAGTCCCCTGTCCAAAGACCGTCCTTCTCGGCAAGGAAAACCTACAAAACCTCTCTGGGTTAAAGTAGAAACCTCGAGGAGTTCCACAGTGAAGGAGATTGCCGACTCTCGGTCGGACACGCTTCAATTAGCAGATGTAGCAGACAGTGGAGCTAAAACCACTCAGGAGGAGAACCAGGTCTGAGGCAGATGAACAGCCATTCATCTGGAGTAGAGACCTTTTCTCCAGGATAAGTTAAAAATATTCTGCATATAGACACATATACACAGCTCAAAACGTGCACCAGGTAAAATCCTCCAGCTATGGTAGTCCTGAGCAAGCCTAGCACAAACTGGACACAGCGACCACTGCTCCTGAGGAGACGCCCCAGCGGCATTGAAGGGTGGGGCAAGTGCACAGGATGAAATCACTATGGGGACAATAAAAATGTACCTTAATATAATGCAAAATGTATGGTTTTTTTGAGCTTTTAACCATGTTTTAAATTGTCCCTTCATCAAAAACACACTGGAGTAGAATTTAGCTTCATTCACACTGGTCTGATGAGTCCTGGTTAGAAAGTCACATTTGAGCATCAAAAACACTGCATTCTGAATCTCCTCGATAGCTGACGTTACTTGAATATTAGATGCAAACAGATGCACGATTTGTTAAAAATGTATTCATAATATATATTTTATTCAATGTATATCATTGTGATTTTTCTGACAAGCATTGCAATTTCATACTTTTAATGCAGAATAAACCAGCTGTTTGTGGAGGAAATGATGGCACTTCACAAATTGCAGACTCTTTTTACGATAATGCATCCATTCACATTTATGCAGCCCTGGATTTGACACAAAGTGGTACTTTAAGGTTAAGGTACACTTTATTGTCAACGTAGGGAAATTGGTCCTCTGCATTTTACAATAAACTCTACGGTGAAAAAAACAAAATGTACTAATTTACAAGAATAAAGTTGTGTACCCCAGATAAAGCAATACTAGCTCCATGGACAAGCTTGTGGTTGCTTGGCGCACCTTTAAATACATGTCTGTGTTGTTTCGCTTGCTTGATGAATTGACTTACACCATCATCAGTCAATAGGACAGTCTTTCAAATGCCTCCAGTAACATTTCCCTTGATGAACAGATCATTCTAAGTCATGATCTGTATATTAAAACCAAGTCAAGTCGTGTTCAGCGTAATCTTCTATTGGAACATCACCGTGTAAAATAACCTTTTCCCATTCTTTTTTACGACCTCTGCAAGCGCTTGTGCCTAATGATTTTTAGTGCTTTGTAATTACAGTGGGTGTAAAATCACTTAATGACTCGGGGCTAAAATAAGCTATACATTTCAATTTGGATCTCGATATTAGCAGAAGAACGGCGGTGTTGGCGGATTAAATAACGTACATATTTCTCTGCTACTTAGTCCAATTAGGGAAACCGGCAAAGACAATATTGTTAGAAAAGTGGCCCGAGCCTGTCAGAACGGCGAATGCAACAGCGAATCAAAGGCAAGCGTGAAAAGTCAGGCTTAGCTCACTGCGGCGTGCATCAGAGTAATTAGAGGGTACAGTCGAGCTTGAAGTGAAATGTCACACGAAAGACACGGTTTGGGCAGAATGTGGTTCTTTAAAGATTAGAAATTAAAAGCGAGTTTCTTAAAGGTTTCTTTGTTTTGTTTGGAACAGCCAATAACAAGCGGTGACTGCACGTAATCAGAAATTGAAGGCAGTCAGTTGTCAAATATGTTATAAACTGAATGAGAAGGTTTATTGGACTTACTTTAGGTTGTGTAAAAGTACAAAAAGTTGAATATGCAGGGGCAATGCAATCTTGACAAAAATGAATATACTTTTCTGGAGTATCTTGATAATGATAATGCTATTTACTATTGACAGAAATGTGTTGTTACATGTATTTAAATGTATTAGTTTAAGTATTAGACGGATATGAAAGGATTGTAAAATTAACACAAAAAGCACAATAATATCCCCGATTCTTGTATTTATTTATTATTATTTCTGTCATTTTTAATCCGCTCTTTTTGCAATATTTTCTATAAACATATTCACTACATATAAAACAAATTACTCACAATATTATATTTTTTCAGACATGTCACAATCTATTATTAATTAATTCACCATTACTTTCTTAATTTGTTTTAATAGATCACCATTCCTCTAATTGTGTGACCACCTTTATAAAGTCAAATTTTCTGAATAATAAAGTAAAGTAAAGGTCAAAGGTCAGGGTTTGTAACATTCTCCTGACTATTATCATTTTAAGGACTAGTGTGACCAGTAAAATCATGTTTATCAATGATCTTGACATCCCTACCCAACAGTTTTTTCTATATTTTGTTAAAGATCTATTTGATAAATTTGGTTTGACTTGACAGTATTTTTCAGAAGTAGCAATGCAAAAAGAAAATGGTTAAATAATGGCTGTGGACCACTTATATCTGCGAGTCTAAATCACCTGCTGTTGAGACTCCTCCACACCTGAGGTCTGGCTCGTCTTGTCTTATTTATAAGCCGGACTGCCTGGATAAAACACAACACAAAGCTTACATTCCTCATCCTCTGTAGCCTCAGTCCTCCCGTCCATGTAAATGATTCATGCTGCTGCAGTTTGAATCCGCTCTCATAGATGTGCTGGAAGTGACAGGGCATCTGGAGCAAATATTCATTAAAGCATATCTGGCAACTCAAAAAGAAGAGATTTGAATTTATTTTAAGGGTTTTTTACACTAGGTGGGTTTAAAGGTTGGCAATATATCAACATTTTGATAATATTGGGAATGTTTTTTTGAAATATTGAGTATATTGAGTATACACACTTGAAAAAAGAGCAGATTAAAATAAAAGTTCACCAAAGTTATGTTGTGAACTTTAAAATAAGGGTATAACAAGCCTTGAAATAATTATTTTTACGTCCCTGTCAACATGACAGGTACCGATCATTTGGTACCTGTCATGGCTAATTCTGAATCGGTCACAAGGAAAGGAAAACAGAATAACATAATTAATGAAAAATGAACTTTTATTAACGTGTCTCTTTATCATTTACAGGCTGAGAAATAGATTTTCAAAGTTAGGGGCCAGGGGGGCCCCCTACCTGAAAAAGTTAGGGGCCCCAAGCAATTTCAGGGGCCCACAAGCGCGCGCGGCATCACGGCGTCATAAGAACAAGATAAATGTGTTGTTTTAAACCTGGTTATTAGCATGTAAAACAATTTAAAGTACTTTTATCTGTTATTTGATATGAAGAGCACAAATACTGAATCATATAAACCAGAGATCATGATGTTTAATACTGTTTAATTTAATATAATAATGTTTCTTGGATACAAAATAAATACTGTTTACAGCATTTGACACAAGGAGATCTTGTGGAATATATAAAATCACAGCCTACAAAATAAACTACTAACATATACATTGCCCCGATGCTAACAACTCCAAAGGGGGCGGGGCCCTTGGGGCCCTTGGATACTTCCACATTGACATTGTCCCTAATGTGCAAAATTACAGCTTTTGTTGCAAACAACTTTAAAAAGACTGAATTGTGAACTGAGGAGAGATTGACGCCCGCCAACCTCGATATCAATTGTGGCTCAAAATTAGAGCGGGCATTTCCGAGTCCAACCGAACGCAACCGAACGCAGCGGCCAATCAGATGCCCGCTTTCATCGACATTAGATCACGGACACCGCTCGGCCAATGAGAAGCAAGAAGACTGTGAAGTGGCATGTCTGTCAAAACGAAGCTTAAGCGATGGAAATGCGCGCGCACATGCTCCGCTGCCTTCCTCCGCTGTATAACTACAGCAATAATCGTGGTCTGTAGTACAGCGTGCCCGAGTTTGTGCAGAGGAATCGCTTTGGGCATGTTCACCGCGCTGTTTTTGCCTATTAAAAATATATTACGGCGAAAAATTTGCGTCGGTCATTGTGTCCGGAACATTGATTTTGGAGTCGGTCAAAAACTGATTTTTGCGCCGGTCAATGACCGTGTCCGGCCCGTTATTTCGAGGCTTGTATAAGGTGATATATTTGTGATTAGCATTAGGCATTTCACATTCGTCTGATAATTAAACATCAGCTAACAGGTTTTAACACATTACTGTTATAATAACTGAATATCGTTATCAGGATACTCCAAAAACAAATAGCCCTAGGTGTGTTTTATTAAGTTGGCTGCGTTTTGAGCCAAAAATAATAACACTACATGCAGCAACTCAGGATCAACGTAATTGATTTATTATCATTCTTAAGAGGGTTTTGTGGCATTTACTATAAGACGACAACGGGCAACAGCTTTGACAACTTTATATTTAAAATGTGAGTTAGCCTGATCGCACTGGCTAAGCTAAGGCTAAGCAGCTAGAACCCTTTTAATTTAAGTGCTAATTTAAAGGTTCTTTTTTCAGACCAGACATGACAAAACAGAGAATGTACATTGGGGAACCAGGTAGGACATTCAGCACATGAAGAACGTACGAAGATAGGACAGAATGTGAGAAGGAAATGACAAGGACGTGCAAAAAAGTCAAAAATAACTCACAAATCACAAAGTAGATCAGGAACAACTCCAATCGTCCATTTGTGATCGATGTAAAAGAGAGAACCTGATTATGGATTGAGCCAACGTCACTGAGGCCGAGGACAAAAACATCATTGCTGGATTAAGGAGGCACTGTGCCCCCTATGAACCGGGACGAGGGGGCATATTTACTCTATCGCAGTTGGGATGTTTTCCTGAAGAAGTCGGACTGCTGCGTCTACCGGTGAAGACGGCGACAAAACCAGAGTAAATCGGCCGATAAGACGCGTCACAGCGACATTACAGACACTCGGACAAAGACCCCAAGGGCAAGAGAGCCGCGGGAACAGACAAACAAACTGTGGTCTGAAAAAATAACCTTATAAAACAATGATCACCAAATTAACCTCAATGGACTGCTAACTAATGGGTTTGACGGTCTTTATGAATTACAAAAACAAACCTATCAAACTAATAACTGCCTGCACGTTTCACAGCGGTTTAGCCATTCAAATCCCAAAGAAACAAAACAGTTGATGATTCAAGAGAGCCAAAAAGCTATAAGAAGAAACAGACCATATTTCTCACAGCTTTGTCAAAACACACCTTTAGCCCAGTCAATTAAATCCACTCTCACATCCAGAGAAGCTTGGCAACGATAAATCTAAAGCTTCTCATAACACAGCAGCCGTCTCACCCTTTCCATCTCGTATATTGTGGCCCCGAACAATTCTGCAATCACCGATTCTTCACAACAAACAAAATAACAGAGACCCTGGCACTCTGCGCTAATAGTACGAGATGAACAGCGCAGGAACATTCAGCGATGAAAAGACAGACAGTGGCACCGCGAGGCACGAATGCAAATGTGGGCAGAGGACGAGAGGAAGACGAGTCATTATGTGGTTTTCTGCAGCAGCCAAAATCGGGAAATGGCTGGTTTGTTTGTTGTATTTGAATGCAAAACAGGTATCGGGGATAAATGAACAGGTAATCAAAGTATTGTTGGCTTGAGGATATACACATTTACATTATTGTCTTTATTGTCTAATGCTTATGGTGAAAATGAGGAAAAAAGTTGAAAGCAAAAAGAGTTATTAATAAAGCAATCTTCAATCTTCCAAACAATTAAAGTGATAAATTGGCAGTTTTTGTGTTAAGATGCGTTTACTTTTTGAGCATAATCTAAACCTTGTTTCAATGTTTTGTTTGTTTGTTAAAATTTGTAATTATTTTAGTAGTTTAAAACCGTTTTACTTCATTAAACAAACAATTAAAGCTATTTGAGAAAAAGCTTGATCGATATTACGGTACATGTTTGTTCATTATTAGATTTTTTTGTCTTAAAAACGAACAAACAAAAGTATTTAAAAAGGAGACATGATGAATGATGAATGATTCTCCAGATACATTTACAAAAGCATTTAATCGGATGAGATTTAAAGGAAGCGATTGGGTTGCGGGCGTTAAATAAATCCAATCTTTTCAATGCTTACTAAAAGGGTTTGACGAATAAATTCACAATAGCCTTTTAACAAGTAATTACCATTCAGTTGATCATGCGCTGAAAAGCATTGATTAATGGAGTTTTACGCTCTACGAGTCAAAGTGTGATTTTTGAAAGCGACGCCAGTGCAATTCCCAGACTGGCACAATGGGAGCAGTGGAGGAAAAAAGGCGGCGACGATGAGGTCTTGGGACTCGGATCAAAATGGGGGCCGGTTTAACGGATGGAAGCGCAGTTTTGTCTTTCTGCTGAGATGAAACCCCGGGCGACGCAGAGCTATCCGTCTGCAAAGGGTCCGGTTTCAAGAGCTGGATATGAGAGCGAGCAGTGAAGAGAGGCGAGAAGGCAACAGATACTAATGAAGGTCCAGGTTCAAAGGGGTAGATGCTGGAGGAAGAGACTGATTCATAAGTACCGTATTTTCCGGACTATAAGTCGCACGTTTTTTCATAGTTTTGGCCGTTTTTCATAAGAGTGTTTTATTTTGTTTACTTACTATTAGTATTATTTAGTCTTATGCTAGCTATTTTTACTTTACTTTATTTTATTATTATTTTATTATTAGGCCCGAGCGCCACAAGCTGGCGAGAGGCCTATTAATCTCGTAAGGCCGTGTGAAGCACGGCTGCGAAAGTGCGCACGTAGTGCGCACGGAATCGAGCGCGAAGCGCTCGCCCACTTCCAAACACTCACTAACGCACTCCTTCACTCATGCACGCCCCGTGCATACTAATTGGTAGTAGGAAAATGGAACATTACCGTTGTAAACGGGCGAAGCCCGTGCAAAAGTGTGCACTAAACGAGCACTTTACATTGAGATGACGACCGTTTCGAGTCGCCCCTGGCAAGTACAGTGAACTAGCCCATGCCGAAGGCATGGATCATGCATACTTACTCCTGCTATGACAGAAATAGTCAACAATGAGTGAATGGGCGTAGCCCATTCACTCATTGTTGACAACAGCAGCGCGAAGCGCTGCATTCCTCCAAAAACCCTCCTGGCATCGTCCTGTATGCGAGTATCCATGCCGCAGGCATGGGTCATGCTTGTATCTGCTCAAATCAATGGAAGTCTATGGGGAGTGGGCGGGGAATCCCGACGGAATAGGGAGTGACGAGCGCGTAAGCGCTCGTAATGATGATTCCACCCCATGGCGGCATGGGTAAGGCTTAGAGCTTTCAAACGATGTATAATTTGTTGTTATAGTGAAAACGGCTATATTGTTTTTGCTAAAAATATTATTATTATTTTTTTAGGCCCGAGCGCCACAAGCTGGCGAGAGGCCTATTAATCTCGTAAGGCCGTGCGAAGCACGGCTGCGAAAGTGCGCACGAAATCGAGCGCGAAGCGCTCGCCCACTTCCAAACACTCACTAACGCACTCCTTCACTCATGCACGCCCCGTGCATACTAATTAGTAGTAGGAAAATGGAACATTACCGTTGTAAACGGGCGAAGCCCGTGCAAAAGTGCGCACTAAACGAGCACTTTACCCATCTCAATCCCCATATAAAGCACTCATTTGCGCTAAGTACCTCACGAATATGTTCCCCATCTCTTGCATGTTCCGTGCATATAAGCATGTAATGCAAAAAATGAACATTATTACTGTATGGAGGGCCAAAAACACAAAGTGGGCGGAGCCCACTCAAAATTAACGAAAGTACCCGTCAGTGACCAGGGACCCACACCATGAGGTAGGAAAGCGCGAGCGCTTTACGAAAATGTATAGTTTATGATATTTGGAAAATGGGAAACATTGTTTTCGTATCGGAATATTATTCTTTCTTTCTTTCTTCTTCTGTGAACATTGACGAAAAGTCACAAAAATGTTCACACCTCTAAAAATCGTGCCTCTCTACATTCTGGCTATTTCCCTTTTCTAAAATAAAAAAAAATTGGCGCGTCAGCGCCCCCAAATGTACCAAAAATGCATTGAGAGATGGGAAATGACCCAAAAAAAATCTGATCGTAGAATCATGAAATTTGGCGCAGAGGTAGATGGTGACAAGAGAAGTAAAAAATATTATTACGGCAACGCCGTCCGCCCAACCAAATGTCGGCCATATTGCTTCAAAAATGGCTAAACATGACTTCGGAGTTTTTCCAAACGTCGTACTTTTACGAACTCCTCCCAGGGCGTTGGCCCTAAAAAGCTGAAATTTGGTGAAAATGCTACTGAGGAGTGGGACATCAAAAGTTATCCAAATTACATTGATACCTCTCACGGTCTCGGTGCGGCGAAGCCGCAAACTGTAGCTAGAATTTCAGAAATCTCCCATATTTAAAATTTCTGCCGTTTGCGCAGATAAAGTCCGAATTGCGTCAAATTAGAATCAGTTGTTAAACTCTTTGCCCTAAACCTACTTGAAGTGAAATAAATTAATTTGGCGCCGCAGCGCCCCCTACAGATTTTATATGGAGGTTAAATGTTTAGTTTTGCGAAATTATATGAAATTTGACACACAACTCAATTTTAGCATCCCCATCAAAAAAGTCAATGAGACCCATGTCATAATTGTTATGGCGTTGCCGTAACGATGACCGAAACCTTTCATGTTATTCCAATGGGGAAATCGCCAGAACATGTTTACACTTTAGACTTTCACAAACTCCTCTTAGGGCGTCAGCCCTATTAACCTGAAATTTGGTGAGACTCATCTTCAGGGGTGGACCATCAAAAGTGATCCACATTTTTATTCAAAGAGTCACGGTGTCTGTGCGGCAAAGCCGCACATTTTGCCAAGAATTCAAAATAAAATTGCTTTTTGATGGTAAAACAAAGGGGAGAAGATGTGACAGCGTCACAGATTCAGCAGTAGGCGTAATAAAAGGACAATTGGGGCGCGTTAGCGCCCCCTCCTCTTGCGGCGTGGCGGCGGTGTGGCGGCGGCGTGGCGAGGGCCGATCATTGCCGCTTGCGGCTATATTATTCTTTCTTCTTCTTCTCGGGACCAACCCCCCTATTTTTCACCCAGTGAACATTGACGAAAAGTCACAAAAATTTGCACACCTCTAAAAATCGTGCCTCTCTACATTCTGGCTATTTCCCTTTTCTAAAATAAAAAAAAATTGGCGCGTCAGCGCCCCCAAATGTACCAAAAATGCACTGAGAGATGGGAAATGACCCAAAAAAAATCTGATCGTAGAATCATGAAATTTGGCGCAGAGGTAGATGGTGACAAGAGAAGTAAAAAATATTATTACGGCAACGCCGTCCGGCCAACCAAATGTCGGCCATATTGCTTCAAAAATGGCTAAACATGACTTCGGAGTTTTTCCAAACGTCGTACTTTTACGAACTCCTCCCAGGGCATTGGCCCTAAAAAGCTGAAATTTGGTGAAAATGCTACTGAGGAGTGGGACATCAAAAGTTATCCAAATTACATTGATACCTCTCACGGTCTCTGTGCGGCGAAGCCGCAAACTGTAGCTAGAATTTCAGAAATCTCCCATATTTAAAATTTCTGCCGTTTGCGCAGATAAAGTCCGAATTGCGTCAAATTAGAATCAGTTGTTAAACTCTTTGCCCTAAACCTACTTGAAGTGAAATAAATTCATTTGGCGCCACAGCGCCCCCTACAGATTTTATATGGAGGTTAAATGTTTAGTTTTGCGAAATTATATGAAATTTAACACACAACTCAATTTTAGCATCCCCATCAAAAAAGTCAATGAGACCCATGTCATAATTGTTATGGCGTTGCCGTAACGATGACCGAAACCTCCCATGTTATTCCAATGGGGAAATCGCCAGAACATGTTTACACTTTAGACTTTCACAAACTCCTCCCAGGGCGTCAGCCCTATTAACCTGAAATTTGGTGAGACTCATCTTCAGGACCATCAAAAGTTATCCACATTTTCATTCAAAGAGTCACGGTGTCTGTGCGGCAAAGCCGCACATTTTGCCAAGAATTCAAAATAAAATTGCTTTTTGATGGTAAAACAAAGAGGAGAAGATGTGACAGCGTCACAGATTCAGCAGTAGGCGTAATAAAAGGACAATTGGGGCGCGTTAGCGCCCCCTCCTCTTGCGGAGTGGCGGCGGTGTGGCGGCGGCGTGGCGAGGGCCGATCATTGCCGCTTGCGGCTATATTTAGGCCCGAGCCCCAGCAGGGCGGAGGGCCTATTGCTTCCGCAACGCTGCCGAAGGCAGCGTTGCAACTGTCTGACCAACATTTTTGGTACCCCGTCGCCCCTGGCAAGTACAGTGAACTAGCCCATGCCGAAGGCATGGATCATGCATACTTACTCCTGCTACGCCCATTCACTAATTGTTGACAACAGCAGCGCAAAGCGCTGCATTCCTCCAAAAACCCTCCTGGCATCGTCCCGTACGCGAGAATCTATGCCGCAGGCATGGGCCATGCTTGTATCTGCTCAAATCAATGGAAGTCTATGGGGAGTGGGCGGGGCATCCCAACGGAATAGGAAGTGATGAGCGCGTAAGCGCTCGTAATGATGATTCCACCCCATGGCGGCATCGGGAAGGCTTAGAGCTTTCAAACGATGTATAATTTGTTGTTATAGTGGAAACGGCTATATTGTTTTTGCTAAAAATATTATTATTTTTATTTTTTTTATTGTTCTTCTTCAGCGCTTTGAGCTCTAATTTGACCCCCTGAACATGCTCAAAAACTCACCAAACTTTGCCCAAAATTCAGAATCGGCGAAAATTTTTATTTTTTCTGGGCCATTTTTTTTTCCGTCAAAAAATGGCGCGACAGCGCCACCGACAAAAGTCAAAATACATTGCGCCTATGGGAGACGCCCCGAGGTCAACTTTGGCGTAAAGCTCCGAAATTCGGGACACGCATTCCTCTCGTGAGGACAAAAAAAATATATTACTGTGGCCACGCCCCCAGACTTACCCTATGGCCGCCATCTTCCTTTGAAAATGAAAACACGCTGTGTTAGCCATTTTGTTCACGTCAAACTTTGACGAACTCCTCCTAGGGCGTTTTGCCCACCAACTTCAAAATCGGCGTACGTCCTCTGGACAAGTGGGGCATCTAAAGTTATCCAATTTTTTGAGATACCTTTTACGGTCTGTGTGCGGCGCAGCCACAAAGTTGGACAACTTATTTTGGGATATTGCTAATCTAAAAATTGCTCCCATTTGATCAAAACGAGTCCGATTTGGACCAAATTTGAATCAGTTGTTAAACTATCCAGTTTGGACCAGTTTAGGATGACAAAATTGAAATGGGCGCGATAGCGCCCCCTACAGAGTGACCTTTAAATTAACATTGAAGGTCAAAAATTAGTTTTACCAAAATTTTCTAAACTTTACTTTAAAATTCTATTTTGGCGTCGCGATCAAAAAAGCCAATCAGACAAATGCCTTTATTTTTACGGCGTAGTCGTAGCGATGACATAAACCTCCAATGTTATCCCTATGGGAAAACCGCTAAATCTCTCGAATGTCCACATTTTTCTGTTTCACACTTTAACAAACTCCTCCTAGTGCGTTTTGCCCACCGACCTCAAAATCGGTGTACGTCCTCTAGACAAGTGGGGCATCTAAAGTTATCCAAATTTTAAGGATAGCTTTTACGGTCTCTGTGCGACGGAGCCGCAAACGTTTCTCTGAATTCTGACTATTTGGCCTTCAGAGTGGCCTATAAACAATAGTTTTTCCAAATGACATGATATTTTGAACAAAATTCTAATTTGCCATCCTGATCATAAAAGTATAAGAGCCAAAGTCATATTTTGTACGGCGTAACCGTAGCGATGACAGAAACATCCCATGTTATCCTTATGGGAAAATCGTAGAATCGCTCAAATCACCACATTTTTACGCTTCACACTTTAACAAACTCCTCCTAGGGCGATTGTCCGATCAAGTTCATATTTGGAGAATATCATCTACACAAGCGGGGCATCAAAAGTTATCCATATTTTGATTCTAAGTGCTACGGTCTCTGTGTGGCGGACCCGCAAATATATGTCAGAAATGGGAAAACAGCAAAATCTCTGAAATGTTCACATTTACGCTTCACACTTTAACAAACTCCTCTAAGGGCAATAGCTCGATCAAGCTCATATTTGGGGAAAATCATCTACACAAGCGGGGCATCAAAAGATATCCATATTTTTATTCCAAGTGTCACGGTCTCTGTGTGGCGGACCCGCACATTTGACCGACATTTGTGTTCATTTGCACTGGATTGGCCATGTCCAATGTGTCGCCGTCTGTCAAGTTCTTTTTTAATTCAACACAATAAGGGCGCCATCTTTATCAAGTCAAAAGCGCAGAGTCGGAAGGCCGGCGGCCGGCGAGGGCCGTTGGATGCCGCTTGCGGCTTTAATTTTTCTTGTTCTTCTTCAGCGCTTTGAGCTCTAATTTGACCCCCTGAACATGCTCAAAAACTCACCAAACTTTGCCCAAAATTCAGAATCAGCGAAAAATTTTGTTTTTTCTGGGCCATTTTTTTTTCGTTAAAAAATGGCGCGACAGCGCCACCGACAAAAGTCAAAATACATTGCGCCTATGGGAGACGCCCCGAGGTCAACTTTGTCGTAGAGCTACAAAATTCGGAACACGCATTCCTCTTGTGAGGACAAAAAACAAATATTATTGTGGCCATGCCCCCAGACTTACCCTATGGCCGCCATCTTCCTTTGAAAATGAAAACACGCTGTGTTAGCCATTTTGTTTACGTCAAACTTTGACGAACTCCTCCTAGGGCGTTTTGCCCACCGACTTCAAAATCGCCGGACATCCTCTGGACAAGTGGGGCATCTAAAGTTATCCAATTTTTTGAAATACCTTTTACGGTCTGTGTGCGGCGCAGCCGCAAAGTTGGACAACTTATTTTGGGATATTGCAGATCTAAAAATTGTTCCCATTTGATCAAAACAAGTCCGATTAGGACCAAATTTGAATCAGTTGTTAAACTTTCTAGTTTGGACCAGTTTATGATGACAAAACTGAAATGGACGCGATAGCGCCCCCTACAGAGTGACCTTTAAATTAACATTGAAGGTCAAAAATTAGTTTTACCAAAATGTTCTAAACTTTACCCAAAATTCTATTTTGCCGTCCTGATCACAAAAGCCAATCACAAAAATGCCTAAATTTTTACGCCGTAGTCGTAGCAATGACAGAAACCTCCCATGTTATCCCTATGGGAAAACCACAAAATCTCTCAAATTACCACATTTTTATGTTTTACACTTTAACGAAGTCCTCCTAGTGCGTTTTGCCCACCAACCTCAAAATCGGTGTACGTCCTCTAGACAAGTGGTGCATCTAAAGTTATCCAAATTTTAAGGATAACTTTTACGGTCTCTGTGCGACGGAGCCGCAAACGTTTCCCAGAATTCTGACTATTTGGTCTTCAGAGTGGCCTATAAACAATAGAGTTTTTCCAAATGACATGATATTTTGAACAAAATTCTAATTTGCCATCCTGATCATAAAAGTATGAGAGCCAAAGTCATATTTTGTACGGCGTAACCGTAGCGTTGACAGAAACATCCCATGTTATCCTTATGGGAAAATCGTAGAATCGCTCAAATCACCACATTTTTACGCTTCACACTTTAACAAACTCCTCCTAGGGCGATTGTCCGATCAAGTTCATATTTGGAGAATATCATCTACTCAAGCGAGGCATCAAAACGTATCCATATTTTGATTCTAAGTGCTACGGTCTCTGTGTGGCGGACCCGCAAATATATGTCAGAAATGGGAAAACAGCGAAATCTCTAAAATCACCACATTTTTACGCTTCACACTTTAACGAACTCCTCCTAGGCCGATTGCCCGATCAAGCTCATATTTGGGGAAAATCATCTACACAAACGGGGCATCAAAAGTTATCCATATTTTGATTTTAAGTGGTACGGTCTCTGTGCCGTGGAGCTGCAAATATACTGTCACAAATGGGAAAAACGCCAAATCCTTGAAATGTTCACATTTACGCTTCACACTTTAACAAACTCCTCCGTGGGACATAGCTCGATCAAGCTTTACTTTGGGAAATATCATCTACACAAGCGGGGCATCAAAAGTTATCCATATTTTTATTCCAAGTGCTACGGTCTCTGTGCGGCGGCGCAGCAAATTTGACTGACACTTGTGTTCATTTGCACTGGATTGGCCATGTCCAATGTGTCGCCGTCTGTCAAGTTCTTTTTTTATTCAACACACAATAAGGGCGCCATCTTTATCAAGTCGAAAGCGCAGAGTCGGAAGGCCGGCGGCCCGCGAGGGCCGTTGGAGTCCGAATTGCGTCAAATTAGAATCAGTTGTTAAACTCTTTGCCCTAAACCTACTTGAAGTGAAATAAATGAATTTGGAGCCACAGCGCCCCCTACAGATTTTATATGGAGGTTAAATGTTTAGTTTTGCGAAATTATATTAAATTTGACACACAACTCAATTTTAGAATCCCCATCAAAAAAGTCAATGAGACCCATGTCATAATTGTTATGGCGTTGCCGTAACGATGACCGAAACCTTCCATGTTATTCCAATGGGGAAATCGCCAGAACATGTTTACACTTTAGACTTTCACAAACTCCTCTTAGGGCGTCAGCCCTATTAACCTGAAATTTGGTGAGACTCATCTTCAGGGGTGGACCATCAAAAGTGATCCACATTTTTATTCAAAGAGTCACGGTGTCTGTGCGGCAAAGCCGCACATTTTGCCAAGAATTCAAAATAAAATTGCTTTTTGATGGTAAAACAAAGGGGAGAAGATGTGACAGCGTCACAGATTCAGCAGTAGGCGTAATAAAAGGACAATTGGGGCGCGTTAGCGCCCCCTCCTCTTGCGGCGTGGCGGCGGCGTAGCGAGGGCCGATCATTGCCGCTTGCGGCTATATTTATTATTATTTTTATTATCATATATCTTATTTTTTATCTTTCTATTTTATTTGTCTATTTTATTTTATTTCCCCCCTCCATTCCCTATAAGGATATTTTGTTAATAAGAGTGTTTTTTTTTAAACTTCCTATAATCTGTCCTTTCCTCTGTATCTACTGTGTTGTAACAACGAAATTTCCCCTTGTGTGGACATTATAGGATTATCTTATTTTATCTTATCTTAACTTATACTTGTATTTATACTTTTATACTAATACCCCGGAGTGACTTATATGTGATATTATTTGTTATTTTCACACTTGCAACCGCATTTCATACTCTTAAATGTGTTTTTTTCTTCACTATTATGCATTTTTTGGCTGGTGCGACTTATACTCCAGTGCGACTTACAGTCTGGAAAATACGGTAATAGTAATAGTAGTAGTATAAGTAAGTCAATTGTATCTGTATAGCACCTTTCACAGACAGAAGTCATAAAGTGTTTCACAAAAACACTGAATAAAATAACAAAAACACAAAGAATTTACAGTGAGCAATACACGTACAATAATACACAGTCAAATCAGTCCCTAGCAACTGTAGTTAAAAGGCCTGACTGATTAAAAAGGTTTTGAGCTGACCCTTAAAAGTGGGAGACATATTTAAACATTTATAATGTTACAATTTCTGTTTAGTAAATAGATGAACACTTTGAACATTGTCTATGTTGCAAAAACATAAATATGGACCAGACTTGACCCATAATCTTACAATAACAGTATAAAATGTGTGTTTCTTATTCACATTAAATACAGACGTTTATATATAATTAAATACAAAATACAGCATAATGGAGTGTGACAGAAACCAGAAGGAGCTTATCCTTAAAGCCACACCCGCAAAATCAATTATAATTTGCAGCTCAAAGAGAGAGAGCAGCTTCACTTCTGGACAGAGGGTTGACAGATTAAAATCCCACTGATGGATAGAGAATCAATTTACAGTAAAGACGTTTTATGAATTAGATTACATACATTATATCCCTGCACTGCTGTCAGTTCTATATAATAATACTTGAACCTAAACTACAACAGCCATGATTTCACACATTATTGATGAATAACCATAATATCATCATTGGGATAAATTAAAAAAATGTAATAAAATATTTGTTCATGACACAATTGCCCAACCTTAAGTAGTATGTGTATGTGAAATGGGAAAGTACTAAAACTTTAAACTCAATTTCGGAATAAGCTTGCAAGTCCATACTGATTTCCATACGATGATGATAAAAAAGTCATTTTCAACACAAAATAATATAGTAATATAGTTGTCCGATTTCATTTGCTCATATTTGAGTGACCTGCATATATATTTATAAAGCTGTAAGGACATTCATTACACATTTAATTATTCATCAAAACAATTATCAGGGGTGGCAGGATGATGGCCTATAAACCTTTTTTGAGTGAGTTATGCAGTCATAGTATCAATATTGAGTAGTGCCTCGAGGCATGACTTTGATTTGTAACATTAACATATGCAGTTAATCTTGCCTTGGGTTTGTTTTCTGCTTAAATGCACAAATAGTGCCTTATGTAACATTACAGCAGATGTTTTATCATGTAATACATTCATATGTTACAACTGCTATGGATGGATGTCAAGATTAACCCGTTTTTCAATTACCAAATTTATTTATGACTACAGTGGGTTATTTGTGGGGTTTTTAGAACCTATGGAACGGCAGAACAGCTAGCAGGGGTCTGCTTATTTTGCAACATATAACCTTATAATCACTGGAAATACAGAGGCTTGTTTTATTTTGCTCTCTCTAGTCCAATCATCTGGTATTAAACTGCTCTGCAGGTCTGAAAAAAGCCTGGAAGCTAGGACCACTCATGAAACCACATGAAAGTTAATCTTGCATTATTTTATCATGTCATAGTATTTGGCAGATGAAGTAGAAGCTTTACTAGAAACAAGATGTCATTAGAGTATTGTAATACATTTGGTCCGAGACCAAAACCGCGTGACATCAAATGGCTAAATAATATATTGTCAAAGCCCAATTAATAAATGTAGTTATCCTTGTATGTTGAATGGATTTGTGCTTTTATTCTGCTATGTATGAATGCAGTGAAAAGGACAAACCTATTAACACATTTGGACAGGGTTATATACAATGAATGCTTTTCCTCTATAATCATTGACCTTCTAATAACTACACCTTTAGCTTTAAAACAGCCAATTAAATTCAAGGGCTAATGACATTAAAGATCAACAGCCTCTACTAGTCTGTACTATACTGCATTTGAGCTTTTCAAATGTATACGTTTTCCAAGCGAGATATGTGTATGAGAGTATATGACAAACTAACAAAGATAACGTTTAATAAACAATTGGAAACATCATTAATCTGTCCGTAGCTTTCAGCAAAAACAAACCTCATAAGAGCCATCCATCCATTTTCTACCGCTTGTTCCCTTTTGGGGTCGCGGGTGACTGGAGCCTATCCCAGTGACTTCGGGCCTTAGGCGGGGTACACCGTGGACAGTGGCCAACTTGTCGCAGGGCCAACACAGAGACATAGACATTACAGACAGTTCACTCTCACATTCATTCACTAGGGCCAATTTAGAGTCACCAATTTTTACCTAACACATAAGAGCAAAAGATATTATTCCAAAATTATGACTTCAGCAGATTATTCTAATAAAAAAGGCTATAATATTAAAAGTTGTCAGGGGATGGTATTAAAAAAATGGAGGAAAAAAAAATGGAAAAAATTGAAAAATGTGGTCCAAAAGTGAAATTAAATGTCTAGAATCCTTTACCAAATGAAAGTAAGTCAGCTTAAAACCTTTTTATTTAGTCAAGCCTTTTAAATGCACTTGTTTTAGGGACTGATTTTACTGTATAATGTTATTGTTGTATATGTATTGTTCACTGTAAGTTTTTTGTGTTTTTATTGTTTTATTCTGTGTTTTGTGAAGCACTTTGTGACCTCTGTCTGTGAAAGGTGCTATATAAATAACATTTACTTACTTACTTACTTACTTACTAAGTGTTTGTGTTCTCGTTCATATGACTAAAAATGTGATATTTTGTCGCTACATATTCGTAAATGTTCATTGTGAAAAATACTCCAGCACTGTGGTGGAAGAAGTATTCCATGTACTACAGATACAGAAGCATCAGCACCTCAATATCTTATACATATATTGACATTGTGGTTTAATATTAAAGCAGCACAAGCATAAAACACTGCATAAAAACATATCGACTTGGCGCTTGTTTATAACGCTGAATCTGAAGAATCTATAGCACCAAGATGATGTGGTTTGAAACATGGGCAAAAGAGATGGATAACAGTCAGCGGCACAGACACAATGTGGAAATAAAGGATTAGAAAAGCTGCCAGGGCTGGATAAGGGCATCGCTATGTGTCTGCGAAATCAGGCAAACGGAGCCCAGACTGTGGATGTCAGCACTCGCGGAGCATTAGCATATTAGCATAGCCTCGGATCTGAGAGACATGATAGACATGACTGCTGCCGCACTGACGCCACAGATGGAAGGGAAGCAGACAGATGCAAAAGACGAGCAGAAATGAATATGTACAAAATATATAGGACGGGTTTAAAGGTGCACTATGTAACTTTTCCCACCTCTGGAGAGACAAGTCTGCTCAGAGTAATAATCCGTAACATGTTTAAGATAAATCATTGACTAAATTAAAAGCACGTTGATGTTTTTTCAAATTTAACTAAAAATATTCCTTACCCTATAATATTCCACAGTATGGCATAAAACAAGTATGGTTTTAATAGAACTTGATTGTATATAATGTATGTACATTTCGACTAGTTTAGATTTAGAGGTAATTCTGTAGATGTTTTTAATCTTTTATTTCATGATATATCTGATTGGTTTCAATGTGATCTTGCTTATTACATGACATGAAAGTAAGAAATAAAAGCTATGGTAGCCCAGTAGGGACATGTTATCAGAATGAGAATCAGAAAAAAGGTTTATTGCCAGTGTCAGTGAATAAAATGAACTAACTAGGGTTTGGCGAAATAGTGCGATATAAAACAATGAATATTAAAATTATGGCATGCATAAAATTCAGAATTGACAGAATTTAAATACAGTTTACATTTACAGTTGGTCAGACAATTACACAAATACACAAAACGTACAAGTAGACCACTATAGTTAAGACTTCTATCACAGTTGGCTCATATTCCTCTGTGTTTCCTCCAACTGTCATAAGATTTATGAAATTAACATGAATCGTTTTGGACTAGTTTGTTATTCAAGTCCAGGTCCAAGTATCTGGTTCTGCTGCTACGGTCCAGCACCTCCTTTACTGATGCAGGACAATATCAACGTACCAACAATGTCAACCTGTTCTCCAAAAGTAATTAAAAACATGTGTTTAATATTAATAAATGCACAGTTGAGTTCATTTAATCAAGTTCAACCAATGGCAGAAAAGCAGCTAATTAATTTCGAGCTCTGCTGCATTGATTCTTCTTGAGAGAACATTTCAACACGTTTTCTCGGGATGTCGCTAAATTACATTTCATAACTCAATCCAAGCGCCTCTGTTTCTGCCAAGGATCCTGGCACCAGTCGCAGCTCTATCAGAGAGGACACGGGGCAGTGGGATTTCCATGGCTGTTTCCAGATCTGTGTGACTTTCATTCCACACAAAAACAATTGGTTTAAATACACTGTAGGCTTGGGATAGTTTAAATTTCATTGTACTCCTTGATAATGAAAAATATACACTGTTTTTTCCATTATGTGAGTCTAGAGTGGCCAATTTTCACCCCATATTCTAAAAACAAGCTGAACTAAAAGAAAGGCTAAAACAAATAGTACTTTTTGCTTGTCATAAACCTTTAGAACTAACTATATTTAAGTTTCGATCAGTTCTTTTTTGATCAGTAGAGACAATAAGTGATATTTATACTATACTAAAGAAGTGTACTGCATAAAATGATTCAAATGGTTCATCCTGGTCCTAGTAGAAACCTGAGGGAAACACTGAAATGTCTTAATAAAATGTCATTTAACTGCACGTTCAGCACAGACAAACACTTCAACCCCTCAATATTTACCCATAATGCTCTTGAATTCATCCCTTTCAATCTTACAATCATACTGTACAGTGTTCTAAATCTAACTTTTAAAATAAAAACTATTTTGCGCTGCATTTGTCGTTTAGGAGAAACAAAAGTGTAAACCCAAACTAGTGACCGTTCCCTGGCTTAAAATAAACCACAAAAGCTTCACAATAAAACACACACATAAGAGATTTGCTCATTAATGTCTTGAATTGTGTATTTTGGTCCAAACTGGTCATAACTCAGCAGAGAATGCATCATCACATCGCTCCGTCTGCTGCATCCGGGTTAAACGTCTGAAACCTGGCTCCAATTCACGTCTCTATAGAAACGCCTGGACCTAGAAGTGTCGACGTGCAATGACAAAGCGGGCAGATATGTGGGGCCCCTGACAGGAGAGGAGCTTTTAACGGAACAGAGACACAGATGGCGGGTTTTGTCGCGGTCACAGGAGTCGGACGAGAGCGCTGCCTAATCAGGAGGACAGAGGGACGGGATCAGGTCCAAATCACAGCCTTCTGGATCCAGTCTGCATTCGTGCTGAAGAAAAGCGAGGCCGCCACTGGAACAGAGCCTAAAATCGATGCTTGAAAGTAAGAGTTGTCATTTGAGCAAGTATTGACATTGAAAGAAAAGTGTATTGACCTGATTGCACCTTTACTGAATAGTTTTAGAATGATTTTGACCTTTATCAGCGCTAGTAAGAGACCACAAAGTAACATTAAAGAGACGTGTGTTGAACATTACATTCTATTGTCTCATCAGTGTCGTTTTTGATTACCATTCATTGTCGTATCAAAAGCAGTATCAAGTGTCAGGCCTTTTATTTTGTATTGAGATCAACTTTCACATCTTAGTAACAAGTCCAATGATTCATTTGGATGTTGCTATAAAGCGCTAACGTACAAAATAACAGTGCGGTAATGAGGTTTAGCCAACTCATTCCTCTGCGTTATGCAAAACTGCCATACACTTGGAGATCTAAGACGACAACAGCTTAAACAAAAGTATGAAAAGAAGCCAAGCATTCGTGGAATTCCTCCAAAGACCAAATCTTGGCAACACTGGAGAATCGCAAAGCTACGCACTAAATAAAATATTCAGTTTCCTTTAGCACCATGACTACAGAGTCCAGCATCTGTCAGCTGGAGTGTTATGAGTCCATAGATTACGGAGCTCTTTCTCTTGTTCTGCCTCTGGATTCCATGGGACTTCTGCCCTCCCATGTGGCTCGTGCCCAATACACGAGGAGCTGCAGCGTGCTTTGCATTCAGCCGCCGAGTGTTAGCGCGGGGGATCGTGCAGATGCATGAGAGAGCAGAGATAAAGGCATTCATACAGTTCAAAGCGCTGACCTAAATACAGGTACCCCGCTAATGTTATGCACCGACATGGAATTTGGAGATGTTTCTTCTGGACCATTTGGGCATTTTCTGTTCATTTAAAAGGTGTGCTGCGTAGCTTTTCAGGTAGAGGGTACGTCATCTGCTTGTTTCCATGACGGTGTTATTCGTTGTATGCAATGCTAAGTCACAAATCAGGTCTGTGGAGAGGTGACCCTGCTCAACACCTGTAATTAAACAAATGCTATATGGATGTTGTAGAAAAAAGATTCAGTTGTAGTCATCTGGACTCTTTTTTGGAATGCACAATGACATACTGTGCAATATTCCAGGCAAAGCGATGACATCCCCATGGAGACAAGTGGGACGGTAAAGTTGCACGGGGCCCCTTTAATGAAGAACCAGAATGAAATTGACTGTAGCTGAATGTCTATATGCTCCTGGTACAGATAGCTCCTCTGATGGTGTTTCTTCAACTGGTTCAAGGTACTCAGCCTCATGCAAATTGTGTTGTTTTTTTGCACAAATTGTCTCTTTTATTGACCTTATCTTGAACGTATGAATGCAATACCCATTTTACAATCGTAATGGCAGCAACCAAAGGAAGTGAAAGGGGTAAAGAGAGAAGGGAGGAGGAGGGAGAGTGATTTTTCCTTTTCCTTCGATTTTTTCATCTTCTTTATCCTCCTCATTTATCGATTTTCTTGCTATCACTTACAGATCTCAGACACTCTCCCCTTACTCACGCACACAAATACACACCCACATGACGCACACACCGGACAAACAGTGGCCATTCTTGTCCCATCACCCCCTGTTAAACCCTAATGTATGCTCCCCCTGTCCCACCGAGGCACTGGGGATCTTATGTGTGAGCGTTCAGTACAGATTACACAAATACATAAAGAAAACAAGAACATAACATGACACTTTTATACCGACCGTATGTTCATTTCACACGCGAAACCTACCGCACAGTCGCCTCGCACGGAACGCGAACTACGTGTGAAACGGGGACCTGCCAACTCCGTCTGCCGTCAATAAACCAGGATGTATACGGCGCATTGAGAGGCGTTTAGGACGAGGCGACAAATCTCCACTTAAGCCCGTGCCTCCCCGCTCACCACGTACAACAATACAGACCTGCCTGTGAATATGCCGTGACAACAGAGCCAAAGCAACTGCTGCCAGGTGGATTGAATACAAGCGACAATACAACCTGGAGGAATAGTATAGTGCTGGTAATTCGAGCGCAACAGCCGGGATAAACTGCGGACAATATGAGATGACTGTATAAGAAAGCTGTCAAACAGAACAAGATGGATAATTGTTTTCACGTGTGTAAATGTTTTAATCTCAGGCAAAACCGAGAGCAACGCCTGTATTTTTTTCCCAGGGTAATTTTCTTTGAGACGTGTCATCCTCCATCCAGGAGATAGACAAGTTCAATGCACACATACAATTAAACTGTCTCACATCAAATTGTTTTATGCAGTGTAATGAAGAAATGCATCACCTGCTTTTATGTTTCTTATGTGTTGTCATATAATGCTTGACAGTAAGTAGGTGTGAGGTGTTTTTATAGATTTATGGATGTGTTTTACCATTTCTTCACGACTGTTGTTCGCCAGAGATTGCCTGTGTTGGCTTTTTGATGTGTGTGTGTTGGCTTTAACTGACTGGAACTTTGGTTTAGTACAAAAATAGGCATAATATAATGTTTTTATGTCGCACGGCACTGTCTCAAGTAGCAAATAATGTGCTTTGTGAGTGAACTTGACATTCACATTGCCAAATAAGTCAATCAATAATGGCAATCGTTCCTGTGTAAGATAAAAAAAGATTTAAAAGAATAAAGCTGATTGTGAAATGATGGTCTCTCATGTTTAACTGACCATCGTAGAGCTCACAGATGTGCACAATTAGGGCTGCAACTAATACTTAATTCCTACAATGAATTGATAAGTTAGTGGAGCGCGAAAGGCCCATGGATATTTTCACACCCAGAAGAAGCTAAAGTGGCAAAAGGCAACTAATTTCCCATATCATTTTGATCTAATTACCGTTTTGTCTGAGTCATAAAACCTCTTCCTGTTTTGGAGTCTGTGTATAGTCCATTTATCAATTATTCAAACAGGCAGGACAAGATCTCATGCTACAAGATCTTGGGAGATGAAATTGCCTCAAGATTGTGCACACGGGAGTAAAATGATCATGTGAGATGTTTTCCTAGTGTAATACTGTTTACTGGAGAGTTACACCTCAGGAAAAGCCGTAGTTTCAAAAAGCAGTGCTAAAATATGACATAAATATAAATCAAAAACTGAGAGGCCAAAATTGTGAACTGTACCACTCAATAATGATTATAATAATGTCAAAATATCCTCTTGTTTCGTTCTCGTGGACTCAATCTCAATTTTCAGCCCTACATTTACCAATAAGAGTGGTGTGCATAGGCTTCTGAATACTCCTCTATTGCCCATGAGTATCTCTGACTGGTGAACAGTTGGACATAAAGTACTTTAGTGAGAGCGGCCCTCTGCAGCTCAGTAAAACCGCTGTGCCCGTCATCTCTCTGCATTTTGATTTGGATAAAAAGTAGCAGGAACAAAGGGGGGAAAAAGTCGGCGTACCCAGAATATTTGTCTACTGACTTTGGGATTCAGAATGAGCAAACAAACCAGGCCAGTCACCACAGCCACCGAGAGATTTATGTTTGAGTGAGGAAAAACGCAGCATGACAAAACTCAACAACTATCATCAGAGGAGAGGGGCTTTGTTTATCAATTCAGAATAAAAAGGATCTTCGAGAGTGAATAATGCCAGAAATATATATATATATATTATATATATATATATATATATATATAACCAACTTGTACAATATAAAGGACAAAGGAATAAGACAAGATCCACCTTGTCTTGCAATAATAAGAGTTTTTTTTTAGAGAAGAGTTAAGTAAGGGCCAAAAACAACCGACAATGAAGTAAAACATTCAAAATTTTGCATTTGACAGTTTCAATGCGCCTCCACACCTTTAATAAGACTTGGAACATTAATATTAGGTTGGTATAACATCAACATGCTGGATTTTTTTCAATTTTACTCAAAAAAATACAACTTTTTGTTGTTTGGGACAATTTAGCAGGAAACCTGAGGGCCAACAAAAATTGGTCTGAGGGCCGCATTTTGCCCACGGGCCACAGTTTGGTCACCCCCGAGTTAAGTACTCCAATACCAATGATTTTTCTCATTCAAAACTACTACTACTTTATAATTCTAACGACGAAAGTGACAGAATACTTCGCTCTGTTCATCTTACAAGAAACTACACCAAAAGTTTGACGCAAAACTGTCAAAATGCATGTGTTAAAAGAGCCTCCCACGCCTGTACCAAAGGACCAGATGCTTCCTTTTTTTCCACTCAAGTGAAAAGTCCAGGTCTGAGTGGAGCAGATGAAGTCTTTACCTCCTGAAGCGCTGGATGCTGCGTGCTTTCAGCTTCATCACCTCTAATCAACTCAAGAGCCGACTGACCGAACCCGCTGTCGGCTCCGCGGTCCACTCAGAGACGCAACAAACGCACAGAAAAGGGAAGTTTCAATTACGGAATCATTTGCATCCATATATTTTCTATTCAATGTCAAGTTCCACAATGTCAAATATTGAACCTTATTATTCGCAGTGAGATTATTGCATTGTTGATTGATCGACTTCAATTCCTTCTGCTTCTTATCCAAATTTAGCTATTTGAGAAAAAAAGTGTTCACCTGTGCATTTCAAAAAGCATTTCTTTGGACAGGAACCATGTAGAACTGTGCAATATCATAACAATGTCAGGCAGATACAACTACTACAATGCTAAAGAATCCATCTTGCTCGGCTCTCGCTGCTTTTGTACATCATTTGGCCTATTATTGTGTAAATACAGACTATTTTGGCGGTTCTTTGTGCATTTGTGGATGGGAAAGATGCCTGGGCTTTTCTCTCAACGGGATTTGACATTTTGATTTCATGCTTCTTTTGCTGTTGCGACGCTGAAGTTGATTCATGTGTAGAACTCCATTCAGAGGGATACACTAATCAGAAAATGTGATACAGGGTTTTTAAAAATTTGCTTGAATCCGGCTCAATCCGACAAATTGCTGTGTGTCATTCCCCAGTCTCATTCCCATTTCACAACTACACTGTTCTGTTAAAGAAAGCTTAAATTAGCGGAACTAAAATAGAAAAATAAAATGTTTTGAGTACAATTTTAAAGTTTTAGTTCTTTAGATTCTACTTTTACATAGAGAGCTTAAACAGACAAGCTGAAGACACACGGGGAACACAGGGGTTTTACAAAGAGAGAGTGAGCAGAGGAGAGGGGGAGGCAGAGGAGAGGAGGCAGAGGAGAGGGGGAGGCAGAGGAGAGGAGGCAGAGGAGAGGGGGAGGCAGAGGAGAGGAGGCAGAGGAGAGGGGGAGGCAGAGGAGAGGGGGAGGCAGAGGAGAGGAGGCAGAGGAGAGGGGGAGGCAGAGGAGAGGAGGCAGAGGAGAGGGGGCAGAGGAGAGGAGGCAGAGGAGGAGGCAGAGGAGAGGAGGCAGAGGAGAGGGGGAGTCAGAGGAGAGGGGGAGTCAGAGGAGAGGGGGAGGCAGAGGAGAGGGGGAGGCAGAGGAGAGGAGGCAGAGGAGAGGGGGAGGCAGAGGAGAGGAGGCAGAGGAGAGGGGGAGGCAGAGGAGAGGAGGCAGAGGAGAGGGGGCAGAGGAGAGGAGGCAGAGGAGAGGGGGAGGAGGAGAGGAGGCAGAGGAGAGGAGGCAGAGGAGAGGGGGAGGCAGAGGAGAGGAGGCAGAGGAGAGGAGGCAGAGGAGAGGAGGCAGAGGAGGAGGCAGAGGAGAGGAGGCAGAGGAGAGGGGGAGTCAGAGGAGAGGGGGAGTCAGAGGAGAGGGGGAGGCAGAGGAGAGGAGGCAGAGAAGAGGAGGCAGAGGAGAGGGGGAGCCAGAGGAGAGAGGGAGGCAGAGGAGAGAGGAGGCAGAGGAGAGGAGGCAGAGGAGAGGGGGAGGAGGAGAGGGGGAGGCAGAGGAGAGGAGGCAGAGGAGAGGGGGAGGCAGAGGAGAGGAGGAGGCAGAGGAGAGGAGGCAGAGGAGAGGGGGAGGCAGAGGAGAGGGGGAGGCAGAGGAGAGGAGGCAGAGGAGAGGAGGCAGAAGAGAGGGGGAGGCAGAGGAGAGGGGGAGGCAGAGGAGAGGAGGCAGAGGAGAGGAGGCAGAGGAGAGGAGGCAGAGGAGAGGGGGAGGCAGAGGAGAGGGGGAGGCAGAGGAGAGGAGGCAGAGGAGAGGAGGCAGAGGAGAGGAGGCAGAAGAGAGGGGGAGGCAGAGGAGAGGGGGAGGCAGAGGAGAGGGGGAGGCAGAGGAGAGGGGGAGGAGGAGAGGAGGCAGAGGAGAAGAGGCAGAGGAGAGGGGGAGGCAGAGGAGAGGAGGCAGAGGAGAGGGGGAGGCAGAGGAGAGGAGGCAGAGGAGAGGAGGAGGCAGAGGAGAGGAGGCAGAGGAGAGGAGGCAGAGGAGAGGGGGAGGCAGAGGAGAGGTTGAGCAGCGCATCAGGAGGCAATCGCTCTAGGAAGCCATTTCTGACAGTTGACGGAGGAGTGACAGACGAGGGACACAAAGTCATGAGAATTTTAGAGATTTTCCAAAAGAAACGGATGTGCTATTTGGCCATTTTAGAGTAAAAGAGTAAAAGAGTAAGAGTAGTGTTGACATTCTGGTTTGTGTGGGGGAAATGGGGAGCTCTATTTTTTTTCTATTACCACTTTTTTTTTTTCCATTTTCATCTCTGTATTCTGTCATTCGAGGTGCTATGTCATTTTTCTTGTGGGGTCTGCTACCTCATTGCTTCTATTGCTTTGCTTAGAATGTTCCACAGTGAGGCATTTAGTTTTTCTATCCTGCATGTATTTATGACAGCGTTATATTGCTGGATAGTGTGTATTGCAAGTTAGAAGTGCATATTACAGTGACAGGCTAACTTATGTCATTATTATGGGAAAAAACTATTACATCTTGGCTAAAGTTCAGTACAATCAGCAGCCAATACCATAGTCATTCATAGAGAGGAAAGTCCTTTACACGGGCCCATTTTTGTTATGCCAGCACCAATAAGAAGTTTAAAAGGAGAGGAGAGACTTAAAAGCAGTATATTTCGTTAAGTTTAGCTTGTTTACAAAATTTACACTGTGTAGTCCTATTAAATAAACTAAATCCATATGAAATATGGCCACGAAGATGGTTTAAATGCTAAAAGTTCTTTCTTTCTTTATTTCTATAATAATTTAAGCTGCAGTTATTAAGTTTAGCCTACTTTAGTTTATACCTTCTCATTACAGATTTTTTTAATGTCATGTAAATCTGAAATGGTCCCGCTATCAACTAATAATGGCAAAACTTGAACAATTATAGTTTTTACGAGGCAATAAAACCACTCGTTATTCAAAGAGCTACTTCAACATGGCAAAGAGTCGTCCTACTGTTCCGACCGTGCGTTCTGAAACTGTAACTAAAGGCTGCTCTCCACGTCGCCGTAAAACAGATTTAAGCTCCTTTTACAAAAAGCACAAAGATTAATGGCTGTGATAAAGGCCACGTCCCCCCTGCAGTTCTGAACACACCGTTAGACAGAAGCCCACCACAGGAAGTTCCACAAAGCAGATATGTGTTTAATATAGATGGGTGCCTTAGTTTTATTCTTAGTCCAAGCCCAGCAGGGGCTCTATCCTTTGTGCAAACAGCCTCTTCAAATAGAGACCAGGGCTTTGGATTTATGCTGTACGCTTGGCAACAAATGATCTTTAATTGTTTGTAGGAACAATATTTTCTGCATTTTTTGTACTTGCTTTGAACTGAAGATGAACTGAAGATGACAAGGAGAGAGTCTATGTTGAGCATCAGGAGAACGTCCTCCTGTACCTCTTCTTGTTCTCCTGCTCCAGTAGACGGACCTTCTCTTCCAGTGTCAGGTTCTGCTCCTTCTCTCATCTCAGTTTTCCCCATCAAAGCGCTCATCTCACTGTGGTAAAACTAGCTCTCATCTCCTCTGTGTGACTTTAGACCTTCTCCAGATCACGCTCATCTTCTGGAGCCATTTCTTTGTTTCGGGGCCTTCTTCTCCTCCTCGAGCTTGGGGACGTTCAGCCTGAGGTACTTGAGCTCCTCCTCCATGGTGCTCATTCGGACATTGTGTCAGTGTCACAAGCACAATTTCCATGGAGGTCTTATTCTAGTTCTGATAAAGCTCAAGATCATTCTAAAACTGGGCAAAAAAGCTCAGATTATGTGAATGATCTTTTTTCAAATCGATACTTGCTCACACGAGTATCTACATTCACTACATGTTTTGGTATAGATTAGTATCTGACTTTTGATATGTTTGACAAGCCTACCTCATAGTTGTTAATGTTGGCAGCAGCAGAAGTTGATGGTTGATGGTTCAGCGGGTTTATCTGTAGCTTTGGACATTCTGGATCTACTATAATTAAGTAGAATTGTGCCATTTTACCATTTGTTTTTTGCTCTTTATGATTATATTGTGTTAACAAGGGTCTAGTGTTTGTATGTAAATATAATGTTTGATTTGTTCATCATTTAGTTAATCACTCCAGTTTAGTTATTAGTTTATTATTAGTGCTATTCTTTTACATGTCTATTTACTATTTGTAACCTGATCTCCAGAGATAGTTCAGCCAATCACGTCTTCTCACTTTCAACCAATCACAGTTTAGCACCTGACGGGACTTCTGAGTGTTTTCCAAAGTTAGTGCTGTTTTCCCTTCGTCTGACACGGTCGCCTCCCGTCCGCTCCCCGCTCCTCGTGTGCTCTTCTTGTGGGTTTTTGGTCCTTGAGAATGCGAGTTATTCCTCCTAATGCTTCGTCTCTGTCTGTTTTAACTGTGTTATTATTCGTCATTACTCGTAGTTAGTTTGTCCCATTAATCTGGCCCCATCTCGGTAGCGTAATCTGCGCCGACGATGCGTTCACGGACCATAGGCCAGTATCACTCCGCAGCACGCTGGCGCTAGTAGTGATGCGTTCAAGGACGCTCGGAATTTCTAGCTTTTGGCGAGAATATGGCTGGAAATCATTGCTCTGTTGTGTTGTTGTGAATGTTGCTACTTGAATACTGTTTCTGTCTCATTTGAACTTCCTTTAATGTAGCTAACTATTTACACATTTACTGTTTATATATTCTATGTTTATCTGTCCATATTCATTGCATTATTGTGTTTGTTAATATCCATTATTCACTGTACTTTACTTCTGTATTGTAGAAACCAAAACCAAAACAATCAAAACCATCAAACTATCAACAACTCCTTTATACACCTACAAGTATTCAATAAAGAGTGATAAGTAAAGCTGACGTCCGTCTTTGTTCTGACCGGACAACCTGGGAAGATTGGGGTAAATATATTCAGAAATTATACAGTCCTTTCAGGATTGGGTCTCATTCCCAACGCCTCATTTACATATTGTAATGAGTGAGTTACATAATATCCATTGAGGATCAATACGGTGAGTCTAAGTCGAAGTAGTAAATGTCTTTTGATGATCGATATGGGATTTATTCAACGACCTATGAATGCAATGGACCTGGCGTTCTTCTAAACGTGAAACCATTGGAGTGAAAGTGAGCCTTGTTGAAGCCTTTTTGATAGATTTTGCTTACCGTATTTTCCGGACTATAAGTCACACTGAAGTATAAGTTGCACTGGCCAAAAAATGCATAATAGAGAAGAAAAAAACATATATAAGTCGCACTGGCCAAGAAATGCATAATAGAGAAGAAAAAAACATATATAAGTCGCACTGGAGTATGAAATGCGTTTGCAAGTGTGAAAATAACAAATAATATCACATATAAGTCACTCCGGAGTATAAGTATAAGTATATAAGTTTAAATATAAGTATAAGTCGCACCCCGGCCAAAACTATGAAAAACGTATAGTCCGGAAAATACGGTTTTTAATTATTAACTGTTGTCTGTTGCACCTTTATGCCAAAGCAAGTTCCTACTTTGTAAATTCTGTTCCCAGACAATGGCGATTTAAGCCCTTTCTGGTTCTGATTGTGATTCTGAGGCGCAGTGTGTGTAGCGGCTGTGGCTCGGTGACTGACAGCACAGTGACTGTATCTGGTCTCAGGAGGAGGCCGTGACTGAAACCTTTTATAAAGCGGTCCATTGTGGAGGCTTTTCCACAGAAGCTGCTCTGTGATGGTGATTACAGCTGACAATGAAATGCTTGATTTATACCTCTGCTTTAAAACTTCAAATGGACTGTAATGTGGTCACAAGGAGTCTGTTCTGCTGCTGCTGCTGCTGCTGCTGCTGCTGCTGCTGCTGCTGCTGCTGCTGCTGCTGCTGCTGCTGCTGCTGCTGCTGCTGCTGCTGCTGCTGCTGCTGCTGCTGCTGCTGCTGCTGCTGGTTATATAAAGATGTGGTTGCTAAGCACTCAATTCAAGGTGAGGGCCATCCAAGTGTGGAGGGAACGGAGGGGAAAGGAAATGCATGACCAGGTAAAAAAAAAGGTAAAACTAAAAGTACTCACATGTTGTTTCTTTACATAGTTCAACGTATAATTATAGAATACAATTTTGTACAACTTGTCAGTAAGTTAATCAAAATGAAATGAAAATCTAAACCGTTAACAACAACAAGCATGTCCTTCATTTGGATTGCAAAAGCACCGTTGACTGATCATTTGTGTATCAAAATGTATTTCTACTTTATACTTCTGAATGCAGTGTTTTATCTTCATCTTGGCTTATTGGTTGCTAGTGAAAGCAAGTTATTTCGATAAGACTGGAACTTTCTAAATGTAAAACAGTAACTATTATGTTAATACGCATATTTATGATCTGCTGATTCTTTATCAATACTTTAGTTCATGTTTTCTCAGTGGTCCAAGTGACATTTCTGTATAGGACATATAACAACAACAATAACACAAATAATTACATTACACATTAAATTGGAATTTGTTTTAAAGTGTCACTTGAGGTCAAAATAATTGTAAAAAATGTGGTGACATTATAATAATATATTATAATAATAATAAAATATAATAAATATCAGTAAAATATTTTTTTTTCCAGGACTCATTGCCCCTTCAAGATCATATCATATCCAATGCCTTTGCCACAAATGACTGTCTTTGCTGAAATATAGTTTAAATCCAGTGAAAGCAGAAGTGTTTGATATTTTCCCACTTTGTCTTGATTGTGTCGGTGAAATAAGACGCCGCCCCCAGCCCTCACAGAGCAGTCCCTGTCTTTAATCGATGGTAACTTCATCCTCGCCCAATGAACCGTTACATGTTGCTATTTAGGCTCAAGGCCAGAAGAGCAGAGCGAGCGAGAGATGGAAGACAGAAGGAGAGATAAGGGGGGAGGCAAGATAGAGAGGTAAGAAACACCCCCGCTCCTTCACCCATCACTATGGCACTTCCAATTAATCAAGAGGGGCACCCAAGGGAGACACTGCTATGTCTTCATTTACATACAGTACATAACATATTAAGATGTCTATTTGTAGTATTCACATTATTTTGCCCCGCTAATGTTTACATTTGACAGCTACTAACCCGCACTTCCTTTGTGATTAAGCAGGTATTGTATTCATTTCAATGGAGGAGCTCGAAAAATGTCTCGCGACTAAAACGTTACATGAAGTGGGTTGATTGGGGTCAAATCTTCAATGTTCATGTGCACTCAAAAGTCAAAAATGCACCCGTTCTTTCAATCTGTTCTTCAAGCCCCATGTAATATCACACAACGCACAGAAAAAAATGTGGCGGCAATAAAGTGCTCAAATGATCAACAGGCTTAGAGTTTTAGAACTGATTAATGTCTGATTTTTGATAACACTAATCAAAACATTGCAGATTTGTCATATTTTTAGTCATGTAAAGTAAACAGTTTAAAGGCAGTTGATTGTAAATGGAATAGTGTTTGTGAATTTATTCCCCAGAACTTCAAAAACAAAGTGCAAAAACAAATGGGTGCAGAAAATATAGATATTTACAGATAGTGCCTGCGGTGCACACAGCTCCTCCTGGAACACCCCTTTCCCTTTGTGGTGCCAGAAGGCCCCTTTTTATAGCAGGAGGCTCCTCCCCCAAATCAATCAACAGTAAAAATCAATACTTCTCTTCAAACAGAAACATAACACTTTCATAAATAATACAATACATTTCCAAATATATTTTTACACAAATCTACTTTGGCTTCAGAGGGAACAAGGAACGGCTATTGGGAAGGTGTGTGTGTGTGTGTATGTGTGTGTGTGTGTGTGTATGTGTGTGTGTGTGTGTGTGTGTGTGTGTGTGTGTGTGTGTGTGTGTGTATGTGTGTGTGTGTGTGTGTGTGTATGTGTGTGTGTGTGTGTGTGTGTGTGTGTGTGTGTGTGTGTATGTGTGTGTGTGTGTGTGTGTATGTGTGTGTGTGTGTGTGTGTGTGTGTGTGTGTGTGTATGTGTGTGTGTTTTGGGGTTTATTAAAGCAACATTTATTGTAATTCTGTATGAAACTGTTGTTTGAGCTTAAGCTTTAAAACGAGGTATAACAAGGTGGAATATCGGCCAATAGCCAATATCGACCAATAATATCGTCCAGCCGATATTATCGGTCGAGCCCTTGTAGAAAGGGAGTGTTACCATGGCAAACACAGTCATTTATTTGTTTAAATGCTTCATCAGTTTCAGTGAGTGATAAAATGTGCCATTAACTTTATGTAACACAGCACATAACCATTCCTCCTCCTCCTGCACCTCCTCCTGCTCCTCCTCTTCCTTCTCCTCCTCCTCCTGCTCCTCTTCCTTCTCCTCCTCCTCCTGCTCCTCTTCCTTCTCCTGCTCCTCCTCTTATTGCTCCTCATCCTTCTGCTCCTCCTCTTCCTCCTCCTCCTCCTCCTGCTCCTCCTCTTCCTTCTCCTCCTCCTCCTGCTCCTCTTCCTTCTCCTCCTCCTCCTGCTCCTCTTCCTTCTCCTGCTCCTCCTCTTATTGCTCCTCCTCTTCCTCCTCCTCCTCCTCCTGCTCCTCCTCTTCCTTCTCCTCCTCCTTCTCCTCCTCCTTCTCCTCCTCCTCTTCCTTCTCCTCCTCTTCCTTCTCCTCCTCCTCCTCTTCCTTCTCCTCCTCCTCCTCTTCCTTCTCCTCCTCCTCCTGCTCATCTTCCTTCTCCTCCTCCTCCTGCTCCTCCTCTTCCTTCTCCTCCTCCTGCTCCTCCTCTTACTGCTCCTCATCCTCCTGCTCCTCCTCTTCCTCCTCCTGCTCCTCCTCCTCCTCCTCCTCCCCCTCCCCCTCCATACTGCCGCTGTCATTTGTTTTACACTGACACTAACAAATCCATTTACTGTACTGTACCCTCTCCTTTAAGTTCCGTGCTCTTTACCTTTAAATGCAGAGTCATCTTTTATGGCCACGCTGCAGCCGAACGCACCACAGGATTTCTAAACAGGCCTCCTCAGACATGCAGGAACATTTTGCCTTTAGTCGTGTTTAATAAATTAATTTGACTTGAAAGATGACGACAGCTTCTTGTGCTGTGGAGTTTTTGTTTATAAGAGTTCTTCTATTGAGAGTGTTTTTTAAACTTCCTATATTCTGTGATCTGTCCTTTTCCTCTGTATCTACTGCGTTGTATCAATGAAATTTCCCCATGTGTGGACAATAAAGGATTATCTTATCTTATCTTATCTTAATGACGCACTTTTCACCTTGTGGCCGGTTGCGGTGCTACAAACGAAGACAAACGTGAAGAAAGCGTAGCTCTAAATCCTGTACATTTGTTATTCGTTTGTTCACTGATTTTGTGGCTGGATACGGTATCGTTTGCAATGGAGCAGGATCCATTAAAACACATCTTCATTTGGGAAAAAACATCTTAATTTATCTTACCAATGACATTTCTACACACGCACATTACAAAAGCACTACAAACACTGCATAATATAAGGCAAATGTTCTTTCTGTTAAGACGATCCCCATTTTAAGCCATTTTCAGGCACTTCCTTCCGCTGGCTCGTATTAGCATTATCTATTCCACAATGACTCACAAGCTTTTAGAACAAGGCTTATCTTCTAGACATTTCCAACCTCTGTCTCCATCCCACAACGTCAGCAAATGAGCAACAAATCGCCATCAAAAACGAGTATTTGTAATATGATCAGTGGTAAAATAAGTTTACTTAATTATGAATTTGTTGAGTAAAAGTATAAATGCAGAGCCAAAAAAATAACTTAATTAAAATAAAAGTAACACATTAAAATATCTAATCAAGTTAAAAATGTCAATGTACCCCTTTAACAATGTACTTTTAGAGTAATACAGGAAAAGCAACTCATTTGGGAAATATTTAGGAGTCAAATGTTAAAAATTGAAGTAATTTTTGCCATCTATCTATCTGTTCATCTCAATCCATCTACTTATTTATTTATTTATTTATTTAACTCTAATCCCCAAAAACGCTGAAAAATAAGCCCCTAGCCATTTCAGCAGGTCTAAAAATGTTTCCGTCTAGTCAAAAAATATGGGAAGTAGAAAGAACAGATTCCTTCTTTCAAATTTAGTGAAGTAAAAGTAAAAAGCGATAAGTATAGTGCTTTAACTTTTTGTACTTCATTACCACTGACTCTGAAAGTTACTTCAAAAACATAGTATAAATACTTTGGTTACAGAACTTTTCCTTCTTATACGCGGTCACATGGGACATTTATAATCAAGCCACAGCAAGGAATGTGCCAAATTCCAAAACGGCACCTGAGCTTTTAAAGACTAAAGAGTATTTTTTCACACAGTTCCACGAAGACGGCACATTAGACCCTCTTCTCTTTGTCCATTTTTATCTCATTTACACGACAGGCTCCTCTGTACTGTACTGCAGGACCCACTTCTCTCACGGACCTCATTTAATTAACTTCATTCTCATTTTAGACTATCTCTTCTTGTATCAGTGCTTTGTCTTAAACTCTAAGGTATTATACATCAGGCCCCGGAGGCTTGGTGTTGATAGCTGAATGTCCAGGGTCTGGAGGTGTTTTTTTATTACATTTAAAATTGTATTAAAATAATTGCTTGTAGTTATCTAGTTCCAGTATTGTAGTGATTACACATCAAATATAAAAATGAAGCAAAGGGAAAAATTAAAGTGTCTCTATTGAATTTAATAGCCATTTATTTGCGATGAATGGCTCTTTAACTCTCATAAGTTGTGGCTGCAGTAGCTTTCCTCTGTTGCTAACAACAACACGGCAAAGCAAACCACAAAGCATGATTGATTAACAAAAGCGCTAATATCCCGTTCATCTCTCCTCTGCCTCGCCGCGATCTCACGCGAGCTTCGTCGTCAGTGTGTGGTCTCTGTGCGCTGGCGACAGAACCCCGTGCCTCCTCGCTTCTGTGCGTGGAGCGGTGGAGAGATAGAGGCAGGACCAATTAGACTTAAAAGGGGGCATTTCACCGTGGCAGCCCGGATTCAGTTGTCTGGCAAGTCCAGAATGATAGCTCTCTGTGTTTTAGTGAACACAGCGAGATAACAGTCCGGTCACTGGTCCATCAGCCGCACCGTGAGCCAAACTCAGAGAGAATTGTGAAATCGGATGTGTTTATTTCAGTGATGCATGTGAAACGCAGGAGTTCATTGGGCATCTGTAATTTAGAAGCAAATCCAATCAAACTCTCACCCCAGATTAAATGAGTTTTATGCTTCACTCATTGATTCAGCAGAAATACACAATGTTTTGTTCTTTACTTTCTTCTCTCCTCGTAAGTAGCTATATGTGTCAATCAGGACATATGTGTCCCTGATTGTCTAACCCACATGTCAATCACGCCCATCTGAACGTGCCCAGACTCCCATCGTGGTAAAGTGTGTACTCTGGATCCCAGGCAAAGGATTCAGGGGTGCCACGCTCAAATGAACGCAGGATATAAAAAAGTAATTACTACAAACTTTTAAAGTTGGTGGACACTTGGAAAGAGATCTGAATTGACCATGTGTGAAATGAACGAGCAAGGCCACATTCAAATAATCCCTAAGACTAGGATGACCAGATGTCCTCTTTTTCCCGGACACGGAATTTCAAAATTACCTCCAAATGTCCAGATTTTGACTGCTCTGCCAGTCGACAGCTTTGAATAGGCCGCTCTTGGCTCATCTGATCGGATCAGCCGGCTCTCCAGCTGCATGAGTCTAAAGGCCTCGCTCCTGTGGCTCGGATCAAATGCACCTGATTCATCTTATTGTGCCACAGATCACCTACAGAGGAAAGGTTCATAATGGAGTCCTTCATGTCTCAAACTCCACACCACTTTAATATCTGACAAAAATATATACGATAAATCCCAGATGGAAAAAGTCAGTGCTGTTTTTGCTATTTTCATAAACACAAAGTAAAATGCATGTTCAAACATCCTGATTAAGGCTTAACACATGTAATGTTTATTCAGCTCTGACTAAAGCACGGACTGAGAAGTGCACAGAAGAACCACAGCTTAGACTCAAAATAACCCTATAAAAAAAGATATACACTGTAGACTTATAATATTGAGTTATAAAATGCTCTGGAAAACTGGAGATGACTGCACACAGTTTGACTATCCTGATTAAATAAAGTATAAATACAAATATACAACAACACAAATTCCCAGTTACACATACCAGGTGTTCTGCTTTTTTTAATCTGGTCGCCGTAACCATGACGTCATATCTCGGCTCCATATCACGATGACAATCATACGAGCTTAATATACATTGTGTTTTATTGATCAAACTTAGACTTAGCATTACAGAAGCACTAAATATTAGATTATAAGATCATTTAAAATTCTCCAAGTTTCCAATGAATAACTTTTTGAAGCAGCATATTTTGTGTTGTTGTTGTTTTCTTAACTATGAGCTTTTGTTACAGTTGTCCTTATTTTTATTTCAGGTGTGCATTAGATCATAGACACGTGGTGAAAATAGTAGCCTTTGATTTCCTTTCAAGTGTGACGAACTAGTGTCTTTACTTTGTTAGCTTTGAGTTGTTAGCCGCAGCGCCGACACGTCATCCCACAATCCCACATCCCCGCGTTCTTCCTGCGTGCAAATGCAAAATACAGAATACGAGTGGCTGACTTCGTTGACATGTTTGTGCTGCACAGATCGGGAGTACGGCCTGAGAAAGCACCCAAAGATCACCAGGGTGCGCTGTTCGTAAAGTGCTAACGGCACGGGATGGCAGCGGACACTTGAATCCAGGAATCTGTTGTGGTTTTTTTGAGCAATGTGAAAGAGTCACACATCGGCACGACTTTCTTGACATGATTTTGTATTCAAGTTCTTGAAGTTAGGGCTGGGAATCACTGGGTCCCTCACGATCTGATGCGATACACGGCTCACGATACGATAATATCACGATGTTGCGATACATGCGATAATCAATTATATTGCTACATGATGTATCCCTATTTTTTAAAGAACTCGACCTGCAAAATGAAATACACACATTTTAATAAGGCTGAGCAAAATAATATGTTTGTTTGCCGTAACCCGACCGACCCGGTATGAAACTAGCCGACTGAAAAAAAAATCGGCATTTTGTTGAAAAAAAGTCAAAATCTTTTATTTTTCAATTATTTCGCCGACTCACCGACCGGTCTTTCCTGAACCGCCGTGTTGAATATATTTTATTGTGCTGGACTTATCTTACATCCCAAAGGACTGATGACGCATTGCGCAACACATGTGCGTCTTCATTTTCGTTCCTCCACATGCTTCTGTGATAAAACATAACGCGCAAAACGGAAATTATTTTGCCTTTATTTTGCCTCTGTCGGCGCCTCTGAAGTGTCCATAGTACATGTCACTCTCTATCACGGTGTGACTTGATTTAAATTTGACTTACGCAATGCATTCTGGGATTGAAACACGCCCAGCAGCGTCATCACAACGAACATGGCGGGAACATGGCGGCGCCCGTGTCCCCCGTATGTTCCCCCCGCTCGCCTTCGCTACCAAAATAAAGGATAACGGCTTCCAAATGTCGATTGAAATATCTTAAAATTGGGAGATTTAGTTTCCCGATCGGGTTGATCGAGACGTTTTTTGTCATTGACTGTTGAAGCCCGACCCCTGGCGGTCACTCCGAGTCAAAAAAGCGTCTGACCCACTTGAAAAATGTTGGCTCGGGTTACAGCAAATAGACAATTTATTTGGGGTAACCTAATCAAAACTGTCAAAATATCAAATGGTTTGCGTAAACAAATTTCCTTTCTTTAAACGGGCAACAAAATGACTCGATATCTGTCAATATATCGATACAGCAGCCCGTGATGTCGATACTGTATCAAGATATATTGATATTTATAGTTTTGCACACTCCTTTTTGAAGTAAGTTGAATTGGATAAGTTTGCTCTGTTGCTATGTAAGTAACTATTTATTAATACCCTTAAATGTCTTTCTATTGAATGTCTTTCTATTGCAGCTGAAGCCGTGACAGTCAATGTAAAAAAAGTACTTTTCAAGGACATCGGCAGAAGTCAACAGTGGATTGTATTTCTCATTAGACAAAGTCATGACGGTGCAGAGGGCTGACTGCAGCTCCAGGTAAGTCACACAATACATCCACAGCACCGGAGACAGAAATAGAGTAAGTGGGTTGAGGTGACATTTTTATTCAAATCCGGATTCTTCCCGAGCAGATACGTTTCCCCTCCCAATCGTTTCTTAGTATTATTTGTCCAACATCTCCTTTATTTTTCGGTTTGACGGTCGACCGCGGCGAGTAATAATCCTTTTAACTAATCCACAAGAAATCTCTCACAATGCTAATCCTGTGGGCGTGTTGGTCCGCGGCTGCTGTTCGTCTGTAATCACAGCTAACTGCTCCATGCATAATTACATTGTGATGCCAATTTGCTGTATCGGGGGTTTAGCTGCAGCTTAACCCTTTACGGGCCGGAGGTTCACAATACATCGTGTACAACAAGTGTGTCCTAATTTAGGATGAGAAGGTGATGATATGGGAGAAGAAGAAGAAGAAAGTTGGAGCAAAAGTGGTTGTAACTGATGCGTTGTTGTCAGTTTTCTTCCAGCCAATTTCATTCAATCTCATTACACTGTATCATAATCCATCAACATTTTGCATATTTTTTTTACACATAAAAGTCCAACAACAACTAATTTAAATGGGACAATTGATGTAAAAAACTAAAATCTAATGAAAATAATTTTGAGGCTTGAGTGCCAAGACATGCTTTCACCTACCCCCCCATCTCCGCCCACGTCTCTGTACTTATTTGCAACCATACAAATATTTAAAAAGCACTATGAGTGATACATGAACAGTACATTTTTTTTAATGAAAATCAGCAGCTTGCTAAGGTGAAATGCTGATCAGTTCTGCAGTTTTCCACAGAAAGTCAATGAACCTGTTTCTATTATTGAGCCGTTTAATATCAATATTCCAGTTTACAATAAAAAAAAAATATGTAAAATACTGATGTATGCATGTTATAATTCAATACTAAATACCTGACAAATAGCTCAATATATACAACTTATTTCACCTTTTGCCCACCCAGGCTACCACAACTTGTCTGGTGTACTTCCTCCAATACAACATTGCATCTGATGAAATACCACGCTATCAGATTACACAAGGAATACTGATTCACTTGGCCTGCTCATAATCATCATACATAATCATCTTAGTTGTCTCCCTTGAGTTCTCTGTGTGGGGGGCTGTACATTGCCGAGCAGCAGCACACAGAACACCCCAGAATGAACACTACACAAAGCACAGAGCGATTCTCCGGTTAGATAAAGGCGAGAGCCACCTACTAAGACACATTAAGCGCTAACACTGGGAGGCTGCAAATGACAAAAATATCACCCACACAGACTCAAAATGTCAGCTAGAAACGCACGAAAATGTTCTTTGGAAACTTTTGAACGGTCTCTAAGTTATAATCATCTATTCAAAAAGCGTACCGCAAAAAGAAAAAAGTCCCTGAAGTGTGCAAATGATTGGTCTGCTCTGATGCCGTGCCAAAAAGAAGGTTCTGGGTTTGATTTGTGAAATGTGGAGTTTGCATGTTCTCCTTAATATGTCAGTTATTTATTTCCTCGACATCTTCAAGCGCGATACTTTTACCAATGTTTTAGATTCATCCCTGTTCATTCTTTTCATTACAGACATGCAGCCAGCAGAAGAAATAGAGCTAAATATTAAGTGAATATCAGCATATCAGCATGACAGCAATAATAAAATAGAATAAATCTGAGTTTTTATCAGCTAATTATATAAAATACATTTACTTGCCTGTACCCGATTTGTTTCCATGTAGTGTGGCACAATATGTTAATCTCCCGTGCAGATGTGTTGTAAAAGCAGCTTTAAGGGTCAAAATTAGACCGCTGAGTGCATTCGGCATCTAATTATACAGCACTTTACACTCTGAAAGCAGGAAAGTGTGCTGTTAGCATGCTTGCTAGTGAAAATTGCTTGTAAAACTCATTTCGGTGAATAATTAGGGGATAAAGTGTGGAGTACGTTTAGACTGCTGTGAAGAGTGTAAAATTAACTAGTTCTGTTTTTCACATCTTTAGGTGTCAGTTACAGCCTCACATCCAAAAGCATGACAGTTTAAAGAAAACAACTGAATATTTATTCCAAAGTATTTAGTTGACAAAGCGCGAAGAAGAACTGCTAAATTGATGGATAAAAGTGTTAACTAAATCACAGTCGCTTTTCCACTCGCTGCAGTAATTATTCCAGTTTGAGTGAATTACTACCACTAAATACACGCCGTGAAGGTTATTTGAAACTCGCCGCAGCCGTGATAAACAATATTGTGGGTTTTCTTTTGACAGATTTGCTGGCTGTGAAAATATTTTCTCGCCCCTCTGTGCCCTCTCCGCCCGCTCTGTCCGCTATGCTTGCCCGGTAAATATTTGAGAACGTTTTGAGTGAAAAAGTCAAACTGCGGCATCACCTCTACATTCACTCCAGGCCATCTGACCCTCAACACAGAAAGGAACCACCGCTTACATTTATTCTAATATTTGGGTGTTCAGATACTGCTTGGTCTTAGGCTAAAGCTTCGGGGCATTATGAAAATGTGTTTGTTGCAAGCCCCGGGGCAGTAAGATGACGCTCAATTCAAGTCAAAGTGCTGATATTATTGGTGCGTGATGCTAGTTTAGCCTTCAGCGGCTAAGGTACATCTAGTGTCTGAGGTTTAAGATTAAAATGCTTTTTTTGAACTGAAAATAGACAAAAATTGCTATAGAATCTGAGTGAAAACTGTAGGTGCCCTGTCAGCCAAACTGTTTATTTTTGTGTTTCTGGACGGTAGAGGATTTGTTTCACTGTCGTACTAATGTGACAACTGGGAACAGGTTTGAACTAGTATGATCCTATCCAGGTATTTTACTAGATCAATGTTTCGTTTTGCTCTTTTTTTTTATTTGATTATTATTCTGGTGCAAATCTGGACAAAACCATGTGTAAATAAGGAGGACACCTTTCTGGACAGAAGTGGAATCAGTCAATCAGAGTCTAGTCCAGGACCAAAACATGGATACAAAAGATCACAACCACGATTAGGACTAAACACACCTCAAGAACAAGTCCAACACAAGGTCCAAACCCATATCAAGACAAGAAATGAAAGAAGACTCACACAAAGTTCGGAGTCATCTTGTATTACTGCCTTTTTGGCTTGTAGATGTGAGTCTGACAGGCGTCTCAAAGTGGGAACCGAGCACAGTGTCAGGTGAAATGAACAGGAAAGAAGTATAAACACAAACTAGTCATTTATCATTTGGAGAGCGGTCTTGTTAACACGCACACTCCTTAATATTCAGTTTGAAGCGAGGGAGCAGACATAAGAGGAGGCATTTGATTAGCTTGGCCCAATGATAAACAGCAGAGTCTGTCAGCAGAGGAGGTGCTCGGAATATTTGAGGAAAAACACCATAATGTGATGTATTGCATGTGTAAAGCTATTAGGCTTTTGTGCATAATCCCACAAGTTAAAGACAGTTATTACAGATTTTTTTTCTCTTTCATCTTTGCCCTTTTGCATTTATTGCTGTAATCAACTCCAGGAGCATATAAGAGAAGACTGAAATGTGAACAGATAAAGTAATACTGCAATCCCTTTCATTTCAGAATATGTTTGTAGGGATCTAAATGTGCAACAAGGGTTTTCTATAAAAAGACAGAATAATATTTGTTCTTTCCAGAGGACATTCTATCATCTTAATAAGTGAAGCCAACTCAAATTGCTATTTCGATTTGATTGAAGCACTACAGTCTGCACAAAGTCAAAGCAGTCAAATGACACTTGTGGGAGATGATGGATCATATCTCGTACTTCAAAACGATGATTCAGATCTCTGTGAGCCTGCATATTCAGTCCAAACATCACACTGCTAGGGCTGTAGACCTTTAATCATTTGGGCGATTAATCGGTCAATAGTGTCTTGGTCGACCAACATTTTTATGCATCAACTTAAAATTGTGGGAGGGATTTTAAAGGATTTATATTCAATAGCAGACAAGAAAAGATATGAAGTGCATTATTTTAGGATTCGGGTGAGTTTAATCTGTCATTAACACTATTTACAAAAAATATCAGTGCACTTTGGGTAAGATATAATAGATTTGAAAACGTTTGCCAGCGCCCCACTAGCCTTTTCATCAACTAATCGAGGCACGGGGAATGTCTTCAGCCGATCAAGCATTTCTTTAGAAGACAACAGCCCTTTGCGGGAAAAACAGAATAAAGGGAGGCCACAATTATTAACTATTAAGGGAAATGGCATGCCATCTCCCGCCCGTGGAACCTCACAGAGTGCTTGGGTGGAAGGCAGTGAAGGCAAGCAGGGGCACTTTAATGAAGTTACAGTGCTATTATGTTGTCAAGAGTCCTTCCACCGCTGGTTATGGCCAAATTCGTTCAAACGGCGAGTGCTGGAGCATAGCAATGTGCTCGAGGAGGAAATGCACTCTTTATTGGCTGGTTGAAAGTAGCAGAGGAAATAGTCAGTTTCCTTCTTCCAATTTTCCAATGCATCATAAGCAGAACCATAATATGACTCAGCGTGAAAGATTTTCTACATCAATAAAACTGCGATTACCTACCTAATTTCTGCAATTATAAAGGCTGCCTATACAACATTTCTAATAGCCATATTTTCATTGATCTCTGGTTCAATACTTGGTCCATTTCAAAAGTATATTATTCACTTTTCAGTTTTGTGCATTTGGATTTAACTTTCTAATGTAGATGCTGTAAAACTCAATCCCATAAAGATGTTTAAATGTCCAACAAAATAACTTTTAGTGCAAAATGTTTACTTGCCGTCTAATATATAAGATCATACCTTATTTATATCTCAGTGGGAATCATTTTATGCCTGATCAGTGTATATATTTGTGCAATTGCAAAACTGTGATGTCTGTTTTGATGCAGTGCACTTTATTTTAATGAGATGCTGTTAAGAGTTCATTTCCAAAATTGGCTGCGGTAATAAAACTCTATGACCCATATGGCTGCAGCCCAAAACTAACATTTTATTGGCTTCATGCGCCGCTCATGTGCTCATATAGAGCCAGCTCAGTGTCAAAGAGAAAGAGACATTTTGCGTAATTTTGTTTCTATAGTTTAAGCAAGTGAATGAATGTGACGCTTTAGTGGTCTTCACGTTCACGTTACAAGAACAACATTGTAGGATGTGAGTACCATTCCCAGTACATTGTAGGATGTGAGTACCATTCCCAGTACATTGTAGGATGAGAGTACCATTCCCAGTACATTGTAGGATGAGAGTACCATTCCCAGTACATTGTAGGATGACAGTACCATTCCCAGTACATTGTAGGATGAGAGTACCATTCCCAGTACATTGTAGGATGAGAGTACCATTCCCAGTACATTGTAGGATGAGAGTACCATTCCCAGTACATTGTAGGATGTGAGTACCATTCCCAGTACATTGTAGGATGAGAGTATCATTCCCAGTAAATTGTAGGGTGTGAGTACCATTCCCAGTACATTGTAGGATGAGAGTATCATTCCCAGTACATTGTAGGATGTGAGTACCATTCCCAGTACATTGTAGGATGTGAGTACCATTCCCAGTACATTGTAGGATGACAGTACCATTCCCAGTACATTGTAGGATGAGAGTACCATTCCCAGTACATTGTAGGATGAGAGTACCATTCCCAGTACATTGTAGGATGAGAGTACCATTCCCAGTACATTGTAGGATGACAGTACCATTCCCAGTACATTGTAGAATGAGAGTACCATTCCCAGTACATTGTAGGATGAGAGTACCATTCCCAGTACATTGTAGAATGAGAGTACCATTCCCAGTACATTGTAGGATGTGAGTACCATTCCCAGTACATTGTAGGATGAGAGTACCATTCCCAGTACATTGTAGGATGAGAGTACCATTCCCAGTACATTGTAGGATGACAGTACCATTCCCAGTACATTGTAGGATGAGAGTACCATTCCCAGTACATTGTAGGATGAGAGTACCATTCCCAGTACATTGTAGGATGTGAGTACCATTCCCAGTACATTGTAGGATGTGAGTACCATTCCCAGTACATTGTAGGATGAGAGTACCATTCCCAGTACATTGTAGGATGAGAGTACCATTCCCAGTACATTGTAGGATGAGAGTACCATTCCCAGTACATTGTAGGATGAGAGTACCATTCCCAGTACATTGTAGAATGAGAGTACCATTCCCAGTACATTGTAGAATGAGAGTACCATTCCCAGTACATTGTAGGATGTGAGTACCATTCCCAGTACATTGTAGGATGAGAGTATCATTCCCAGTAAATTGTAGGGTGTGAGTACCATTCCCAGTACATTGTAGGATGAGAGTACCATTCCCAGTACATTGTAGGATGAGAGTACCATTCCCAGTACATTGTAGGATGTGAGTACCATTCCCAGTACATTGTAGGATGAGAGTACCATTCCCAGTACATTGTAGGATGAGAGTACCATTCCCAGTACATTGTAGGATGTGAGTACCATTCCCAGTACATTGTAGGATGAGAGTACCATTCCCAGTACATTGTAGGATGAGAGTACCATTCCCAGTACATTGTAGGATGACAGTACCATTCCCAGTACATTGTAGGATGAGAGTACCATTCCCAGTACATTGTAGGATGTGAGTACCATTCCCAGTACATTGTAGGATGAGAGTACCATTCCCAGTACATTGTAGGATGTGAGTACCATTCCCAGTACATTGTAGGATGAGAGTACCATTCCCAGTACATTGTAGGATGAGAGTACCATTCCCAGTACATTGTAGGATGTGAGTACCATTCCCAGTACATTGTAGGATGAGAGTACCATTCCCAGTACATTGTAGGATGAGAGTACCATTCCCAGTACATTGTAGGATGACAGTACCATTCCCAGTACATTGTAGGATGAGAGTACCATTCCCAGTACATTGTAGGATGTGAGTACCATTCCCAGTACATTGTAGGATGAGAGTACCATTCCCAGTACATTGTAGGATGAGAGTACCATTCCCAGTACATTGTAGGATGAGAGTACCATTCCCAGTACATTGTAGGATGAGAGTACCATTCCCAGTACATTGTAGAATGAGAGTACCATTCCCAGTACATTGTAGAATGAGAGTACCATTCCCAGTACATTGTAGGATGTGAGTACCATTCCCAGTACATTGTAGGATGAGAGTATCATTCCCAGTAAATTGTAGGGTGTGAGTACCATTCCCAGTACATTGTAGGATGAGAGTACCATTCCCAGTACATTGTAGGATGAGAGTACCATTCCCAGTACATTGTAGGATGTGAGTACCATTCCCAGTACATTGTAGGATGAGAGTACCATTCCCAGTACATTGTAGGATGAGAGTACCATTCCCAGTACATTGTAGGATGAGAGTACCATTCCCAGTACATTGTAGGATGAGAGTACCATTCCCAGTACATTGTAGGATGAGAGTACCATTCCCAGTACATTGTAGGATGAGAGTACCATTCTCAGTACATTGCAGGATGAGAGTACCATTCCCAGTACATTGTAGGATGAGAGTACCATTCCCAGTACATTGTAGGATGTGAGTACCATTCCCAGTACATTGTAGGATGAGAGTACCATTCCCAGTACATTGTAGGATGAGAGTACCATTCCCAGTACATTGTAGGATGAGAGTACCATTCCCAGTATAGGCTTAACATTTCTTCAACAAATAGGCCAAATAAAAATATTTCTGTGATTCTTTGGAAAAACTACTGGTATTTTTGTAGTTCATTTCTATATTCAATTCTTAGTGACTTGTAGAGCCGGATGCTCCTCATCTGCCTGGATGAACTCTCTCTACACGAAATGAACTGCTGTGTGAAGCACTTTGAATTGCCTTGTGTATGAATTGTGCTCAACAAATAAACTTGCCTTGCCTTGCGTCTGCCTGGATGAACTCGCGCTACACTATATGAACTGCTCCTCGTCTGCCTGGATGAACTCTCGCTGCACTATATGAACAGCTCCTCGTCTGCCTGGATGAACTCTCTCTACACTATATGAACTGCTCCTCGTCTGCCTGGATGAACTCTCTCTACACTATATGAACAGCTCCTCGTCTGCCTGGATGAACTCTCTCTACACTATATGAACTGCTCCTCGTCTGCCTGGATGAACTCTCTCTACACTATATGAACTGCTCCTTGTCTGCCTGGATGAACTCTCGCTGCACTATATGAACAGCTCCTCGTCTGCCTGGATGAACTCTCTCTACACTATATGAACAGCTCCTCGTCTGCCTGGATGAACTCTCGCTGCACTATATGAACTGCTCCTCGTCTGCCTGGATGAACTCTCGCTGCACTATATGAACAGCTCCTCGTCTGCCTGGATGACCTATCTCTACACTATATGAACTGCTCCTCGTCTGCCTGGATGAACTCTCTCTACACTATATGAACAGCTCCTCGTCTGCCTGGATGAACTCTCTCTACACTATATGAACTGCTCCTCGTCTGCCTGGATGAACTCTCTCTACACTATATGAACTGCTCCTCGTCTGCCTGGATGAACTCTCGCTGCACTATATGAACTGCTCCTCGTCTGCCTGGATGAACTCTCTCTACACTATATGAACAGCTCCTCGTCTGCCTGGATGAACTCTCTCTACACTATATGATCTGCTCCTCGTCTGCCTGGATGAACTCTCGTTGCACTATATGAACTGCTCCTCGTCTGCCTGGATGAACTCTCGCTGCACTATATGAACAGCTCCTCGTCTGCCTGGATGAACTCTCTCTACACTATATGAACTGCTCCTCGTCTGCCTGGATGAACTCTCTCTACACTATATGAACAGCTCCTCGTCTGCCTGGATGAACTCTCGCTGCACTATATGAACAGCTCCTCGTCTGCCTGGATGAATTCTCTCTACACTATATGAACTGCTCCTCGTCTGCCTGGATGAACTCTCTCTACACTATATGAACTGCTCCTCGTCTGCCTGGATGAACTCTCGCTGCACTATATGAACAGCTCCTCGTCTGCCTGGATGAACTCTCTCTACACTATATGAACTGCTCCTCGTCTGCCTGGATGAACTCTCTCTACACTATATGAACTGCTCCTCGTCTGCCTGGATGAACTCTCGCTGCACTATATGAACTGCTCCTCGTCTGCCTGGATGAACTCTCGCTGCACTATATGAACAGCTCCTCGTCTGCCTGGATGAACTCTCGCTACACTATATGAACTGCTCCTCGTCTGCCTGGATGAACTCTCGCTGCACTATATGAACTGCTCCTCGTCTGCCTGGATGAACTCTCTCTACACTATATGAACTGCTCCTCGTCTGCCTGGATGAACTCTCGCTGCACTATATGAACAGCTCCTCGTCTGCCTGGATGAACTCTCGCTACACTATATGAACTGCTCCTCGTCTGCCTGGATGAACTCTCGCTGCACTATATGAACTGCTCCTCGTCTGCCTGGATGAACTCTCTCTACACTATATGAACTGCTCCTCGTCTAAGGACAGGGGATGCTCTGGGACATTTATCCATTTGCTTAATTACTATGAATATTGTTTAATCTGCGTCTCTCTTACTGACCAATGACTGTTTGATATTTTGATTCTCTATCCTTCTGTTGGTTAAATCAACAATGAGATGCCCACTGCTGTTGTATGAATTCAAATAATGTAATGGTATTTTTGAATGGCACAGTTACAGCAAGTATTGTCAAAACACAAACATTTTAAACTCGATTTCGATAATAAATAGGCTTAAAACTGATAAAATTAATAAAATTGATAATGATACACTCTTTTTTGGCAATAGTCTTTAATTTTCAACACAAACTAACAGCACTTACTTTATTGTCTTTAATGCAGTTTGTTGTTGGACTATGGGGAGTGGATTAGACTATAGGGGGCCACTAGCCTCTTGTTCTGACAAGAAACACTGTTATTTATTTGTTTCAGGGCCAATAGCTGAGTAAACTGTATTGCATGCCTCTTATCGCTGTATGTGTTTTTGCATTAACCGTGCTCTGAGAACCGTCTTTATCCTGCTGCTTTCCAAGACTCTATAATTATATATGGCAGCGTGAGGCAGCGAAGTGTTGTTAACTCAACACATTTTCCTCTCCATAACATCACTATCTCCAGCCTGCACCTGAGTTACTGATAACCTCATGCACTGCCTATAACTCCACTGCCAATAGAACAGCTTTGTTTTAAGTCAAAGCCTAAGCCCTCTATTAAAATTGTAAGCAGAGGTCGGTACTTAATCTCTAGAGTCGTAGAGGTGACACAGGGTCCGGTCTCTCAAGGTCCGTCCGACTTAAAAGAGGCTGAACATTAATTTTACATTTTACCAGAAGGTGGGCTGAGATGACTGTGCGGAACATTCCCACTGGTTTTGCCCACGAGGGACGCCCCTGGAAACTTCAGAATCGCTCGAGTCGTGTCGCTCCATTCAAATTATTCCCCATCTATGAATAAAACAAGGCGACACCCTTCTGGAAGCGGAACAATGTGCCGAAGTGTGTGCATATTATTGCAGGGATTTGTTTTGAGTCAATTATGGTATGTTGATTGGATTATTAGTGCTGCCACATTAAATCAGGGGGAAACACTGTTCTTGTTAAGATATGGAACACTAATCTACAATAGCAAATGGGGAAGCCCAACCTGAAAAAAACATTTATTCACTAAAATGTGTTGATCCAGATTTGTGTAGATTGTAATTTAGTGGTGTCTAAGTCGATCCAATTTTGTATAACTTGACTAATTTGTTTATTAGGATTATAAGGATTCATGTCAACCACAGCTGTTTTTTTGGGAATAATTGGACAGTTTAATCTGCCTTTTCACTTATGAATATGCTGTTTACCAGTACATCTCTGTATATAGTTGTTTTAGTGCAAGACCCCACATATTTTGATTGGGATGATATACTGAACCAGTATTGGTATCGGCCGATATTCACCTCATTGAGTAATATTGGTAGAGTTAACTCCGTCGTCCCGTTGCAGGAACAGGAAGAAAACAACAGCTCCATGGACAGACTTTCTGCTGCTTTATTCTAACAGAACATTGTAAACTTTAATCCAGTCTTTATCCGGAGTCAAAAGAACTTTTTTCCCCCCAAGACAATATTTAACCAGTCGACTAGTCTTTCTCCTAAATTATCAGTTTAGACATGTTTAGTCCAAGAATCTTCAGTGAGAGTGGTTTTAAAAAGGAGAACAGAGCCCTGAGTGTCTGAACAGAGTCTGAAGGCTGAAGAGGAGCTGCTGAGGAAGAGAAACAAGATGATTATGCGCAGACTCTAATAAAGAATAATCTTATTATATACCCTATATCCTTATTTTAGAAAGAATATTACAGCAACAGTTTTGGTTCAAAATAAAAAGTGTTTGAAAAAAGAACAATTTATAGAAAATGTTTGCCTAAAATCAGCCCAAGCTTTTCCCATAACATTCATTTTAAGAGTTTTTGCCAGGACCGCGCACTCTGTTAATTCCTAAACACACTGGGCTCGTTTTCAGTCGACCAAGAATGTATTTATTTGAAAACAACCCAAGTAGAAAAGTGGGAAGAGCCATTCAAAGAACTGTCAGAGCCGGGAATCAAACTCAGAACATTAAAGCCGGCACAGAGTCTAGTAGTATGCCAGTGTGTGTGTGTGTGTGTGAGTGTGTGTGTGTGTGTGTGTGTGTGTGTGTGTGTGTATGTGTGTGTGTGTGTGTGTGTGTGTGTGTGTGTGTATGTGTGTGTGTGTGTGTGTGTATATGTGTGTGTAGGTGTGTGTGTGTGTGTGTAGGTGTGTGTGTGTGTATGTGTGTGTGTGTATGTGTGTGTGTGTGTGTGTATATGTGTGTGTGTGTGTGTGTGTGCGCGTGTAGGTGTGTGTGTGTGTGTGTGTGTGTGTGTGTGTAGGTGTGTGCGCGTGCGTGTGTATGTGTGTGTGTGTGTATATGTGTGTGTAGGTGTGTGTGTAGGTGTGTGTGTGTGTGTGTATGTGTGTGTGTGTATGTGTGTGTGTGTGTGTGTGTATATGTGTGTGTGTGTGTGTGCGCGTGTAGGTGTGTGTGTGTAGGTGTGTGCGCGTGCGTGTAAAGATGGGCCAAAGGATGTTTACCCTAGGGGGGGTGATAACCCAGAGGAGTCTGGGTAATGTTTACCCAAGGCTTTATCTCTACGGAAAAATACCAAGTGCCTTGATGTGAGGCTGACCAATGAGAAATGTGACCCGCCTATTCCAGAATATCTAATAAAACCAACCAGCATGGGAAAAAACGAGGTGAGACGCGGGGGTGAGACGCAGGAGGGTCAGCCAGGCTCCTTACAACGGCCTGGCTGACACAGTCCCCGCGTTTTCTCCCATGCATGCCACACAAATGTCTGATGTTTCTGTGTCGTTTCATATTCTAGGTTGAATTGTGTTCTCGATGTGTTACGGAATAGCATCGGTGTATGTCTAATTCCATGACATTTTCTGGTCCTATCGAGCCGGACGACCAGCTGCCCTTCGCGGAGATTGACGGGTGAATCGGTGAAGTCTGTGCACAGCTGAAAGAAGTCCACTTTTCCCGTGGCCGCCCATCGCACCTCAGTCTCCGCGAGGAGAGCGCGTCGTTTCGAAGCAGCAGGAGAACACAGGCGACAAAGAAGGTCAGACAAAAATTTTGTGTGTGAAAAAGAGTTAGCCATAAAACGTTTTTATGCATTAGTTTGATATTTACTGGAAAAATATTGTAGGCTTATGGACGAGATAAGTTTCTCACATAAAGCAAAGCAGTTAGGTATTACTGAGGAAATACCCAGTTTCATATTACTGAGGAAATACGCAGTTTAGGTATTACTGAGGAAATACCCAGTTTCATATTACTGAGGAAATACGCAGTTTAGGTATTACTGAGGAAATACCCAGTTTAATATTACTGAGGAAATATGTGTGAATGTAAGCGCTGTGCACGAGCGAAGTAAGTAAGAGAGAAGTGTGAATGTGTGAATGAGGATTAATAAGTGATTCACTAACGAGTGTGAGAATCACAATTAATCATACAAGGGTCACAAGGCGTTATTCTGAGGGATCTAAAATTTGCAGTCACGGGTGAATCTTTAAACACCTAGCATTATCTCCGGTGGAAAATCAATAAGAAATTCTACTAGAAGCTTGAGATATGACGTGACTGTAAAGCAAGTAGCATTTCTCTCAGACGACCGAGACCACATAATGCCAGAATTATCACCCCAAACTGTAAAAAGACAAAAGGAAAAGTCATAAGAGGATTTTGGAGGGAGACTTCCAGGGTGCTCAGATGACGTGGCAGAGAGGGGGAGATAAGGGGGGTCAACAAGACAGGAGAAAGGGAAGAAAGCAGTTCAGAGGACGCTCTGAACTGATGAAATTAGGAATTAAACCCAGCTGGTTTTAAATTTTAGTATTTGAGAGCTCTGTATTTCAACAAATTTAGGGTTTTGTTTGATTGACAACAATCAATTATAAAGATTGTATTAAACTTGATAAGAGATGAAGATTAATTCAGATTTTCATAGATGGCCAATTTTTTGGGGAATGTGATCACAGACAGGACACTTCCTGTCCCCGACATAGAAGACAAAAGTTGTGTTTTTACGGTATCGTGTTTTTTGTGTGCACCAAACAAAGCCACGTTTTGTTTTGTTTTATTTTTGGACTTGACAAAATTATCTTTTGGACTTATTATGTAACCATAATGCATGACTAGATGAAAGTACAGGACGAAAAGACAGAAGTGTTTTTAAATTTAGGATCAAATGCAGGCACAGGCCTGGGAAGTGATAATATGGTTAAATGAGTGACTACTGAAGTTTTTGGACATAGAATGAGTAGTAAGTAAAGTGATAGTAAAAGTTATATCAGTAACTTATTTATTTGTATTATCATGAGGAAACCTCGTATTGCATGTAGACGTAAGCAGGGAATAAGTTAAATAGTGACGTCAAATGCCCTCCCAGGAAAGACATGACTGTGTGTCATTAACTAAGGCAATTGATGCAGAAGTGGGGGGACATGGGAGGATATGGGTCATAAAGATAGTCAGAGATAACAGGGGCTATTGACTGGCAAAGAATCTGGAGGACTCAGGATGGAGCAGATGTTGTTATCTTTGCGTATCAACAGCAACACCTCAGGGGGGGTTGACGTGATGGGTATTAAGGAGAAGAGTTAAAATTAACAGCGAAAGAATTTGACATTCTAAAGTAAATACCTAAAGGATTGTGGAGATTCAATCAAGAATTGAATAGATTTAAATAAGACAATATCATCTAAATTTAGACGTTATAGAAGTTATGAAAACCAGTGATAACAGGACTTAAACATTATAGGACTCAGGTCGGAGCCAAGAGGGGTTAGACTACAGGAAGGGCCTGGGGGGAGTAGAATAAATTTTACGAGACCCGCAGATTACCTGAAGATAGTGAAAACTATAACCAGGGGAAGGTTTAGAATCATTTTGATTTTTATATACATATAGACTTGTTAGAACAAACTAATACACAATGTTTGTAAAGCACCACATGAGCAGGTGTGAGAGATTGAGTTTGAAACTCACCTGAAGCACATATAGAAGATTAGCACATATTACATTAGATGTGTGACTTTATGCAGGCCACACAAACAGAGGAGATGTGAAATTATTAATTATGTGAAGAATTCTAAGTTGTGAACTGACCCTTATGGCCAGCTCAACGGGGGAATTATTGAGACAATTATTATTGTTTGATGTATTTGTATTGCACACACACACACACACACACACATACGCGCGCACACGTGGAGACCAAACATTTAGAGTTTGAGACATTTAGAGTTTGAAACTTTTAGAGTTTGAAACATTTAGAGTTTGAAACATTTAGAGTTTGAAACATTTGGAGTTTGAAACAAATGGTGGTAAAACAGATAGGTTAGGGCAGTGTCGGATTACAGACACACAGGGTGAGGGCCCAGCGCCGTGGAAGGGGGGCTCAGCCAGGGATGTGACCACTGAACTGTGAAAGGTCAAGAGGTGACATTGCGGAGTGGAAGACAGACGCAATTCCATCTCTTCCTTGATTACATCTTGGATTAGTGAACGTTGTAAACTATCTGGATTATTGAATTTTGTTTAAATGTAGAATTGTGTAGAAGTTTGAGAAATGGGCAAAGCCATTTATCAAATGGAGGGATATACGTGTAAACAAATATTCCGAATCAATAATTACTAAAAAAAAAAATTCAAAAAAAAATTGTAAACAAGAAAACTGTTTGAAATGCACTGAATTGTCGAAAAGACTTTGTTTATCACCGCAGCAGAGAACGTGTTGGAGATGTGGTGTTTACAGAGACGAGCCAGGTGGACGAGCAAAGTGGACGGAGCCACACCGCGTCGTCCTCACGCCGACCATTGGAGGGACGAGAACATGGGTGCTCTCATGGGAAAGTGAGAGAAATGTCTGGACAACACAGCGGCAGATCCATAACATCGCAGACGCAGCACTTCGTTTGTATGAGTTTTGTCCAGAGTCTACAGTAGAGTACGATACTCTGCTACAATGGACGGGAGACAGATTCTACAGTACGCAAAGTACTATACTCTGCTATGCTGAACGAGAGCCAGAGGCTACGGTGCGCAGAGTACCATACTCTGTGGAAAAAGAATCAACAGTTATCATCATCACAAGCGATGACGGTAATATGGGTGCTGAACACCTGTATTATGCACCGGACAATCGGGACAATCGGGACAATCGGGACAATCGGGACAATCAGGACAATCGATCAACATACACAACTGTGTATACCGGTTAATGGAATATAGAGGGAAGAAAATAAGTGATCAACATGAAAGGTTGTGAAATGCATGATGTGTAATAATGTACAATGTATAATTGACATGACAGAAGCTGAAGAAACACAATGGCATATTATACAGCCACAGTTGTTTGCACTAACTAAGAGAGTTTTTTATCTGCTACAACATAACTACATGTAATGTTAATGAGATTATGAATTGAGATGGGAAATGTACCAGTTCATATGTGTCATAGGTGTGAACGAAGCGAGCAGCGGAGGGAGGTCTCTTAAGGAACCAAGAGAGGACTTATGGTGATGTGGGGGACACTTGTGGGACGTTGTGCCTATGTATCCCTTTTGTGGCCAGCCATGGTCATAACAAAGACCAGCATCACCCAGAACCATACCGCAGGGTCAAGGTCGAGAGGTTAGTGGACAATCTGGTCCCAGTAGCACCTGATACGACGTATTTGATTCTATTGGGGTGTCCAGAGAGGTCCCTGACGAGTCAAACTGACTGACCAGAGAGCAGTGGGTTTAAGGGCTTTCCGCTTGTACTTCTATATTTCCCATCACACCGCACAAATTATAGACAAGATAAATGGTCTGTTTGTCAAATTACAGAGATTAACCAATCTGACTCAAAATTTAGGACAGTAATGCTGTAGAAATGTTGTGGGCCGAGAGAAAAGGAGTGTGTTCAATGTTGAAAAATGTGCATAACTTTTTGAGTGTAAAAGTGTCATTTTAACAACAATATGAAAGACATGTTGAAAACTGAAATGAGTAAGGTGTTTGGCGTATGAGACAGAAGACTAATGCTTTGATAAACAGGAGGGAAATGTGATAAAATGTGAATATATGAGTATATTTCTGTGATATATTTTATCTGCATAATAGTGATATTTTATCTGCATCATTAGTCTAAGAGAAGAACGGGTGTGTGACAGCATTTGTTTGTGAAGGGGTCGTAAAGATGGGCCAAAGGATGTTTACCCTAGGGGGGGTGATAACCCAGAGGAGTCTGGGTAATGTTTACCCAAGGCTTTATCTCTACGGAAAAATACCAAGTGCCTTGATGTGAGGCTGACCAATGAGAAATGTGACCCGCCTATTCCAGAATATCTAATAAAACCAACCAGCATGGGAAAAAACGAGGTGAGACGCGGGGGTGAGACGCAGGAGGGTCAGCCAGGCTCCTTACAACGGCCTGGCTGACACAGTCCCCGCGTTTTCTCCCATGCATGCCACACAAATGTCTGACGTTTCTGTGTCGTTTCATATTCTAGGTTGAATTGTGTTCTCGATGTGTTACGGAATAGCATCGGTGTATGTCTAATTCCATGACAGCGCGTGTAGGTGTGTGCGTGTGTGTGTGTGTGTGTGTGCGCGTGTAGGTGTGTGCGTGTGTGTGTGTGTGTGTGTGCGCGTGTAGGTGTGTGCGTGTGTGTGTGTGTGTAGGTGTGTGTGTGTGTGTGTGTGCGCGTGTAGGTGTGTGTGTGTGTAGGTGTGTGCGCGTGCGTGCGTGTGTTTGTGTGTGTGTGCGCGTGTAGGTGTGTGCGTGTGTGTGTGTGTAGGTGTGTGCGTGTGCGTGTGTGCGTGTGTAGGTGTGTGCGTGTGTAGGTGTGTGTGTGTGCGCGTGTAGGTGTGTGCGTGTGTGTGTGTGTGTGTGTAGGTGTGTGTGTGTGTGTGTGTGTGCGCGCGTAGGTGTGTGTGTGTGTGTGCGTGTGTTTGTGTGTGTGTGTAGGTGTGTGTGTGTGTGTGCGCGTGTAGGTGTGTGTGTGTGTGTGTGTGTGTGTGCGTGCGTGTGTTTGTGTGTGTGTGTGTGTAGGTGTGTGTGCGCGTGTAGGTGTGTGCGTGTGTGTGTGCGTGTGCGTGTGTGGGTGTGTAGGTGTGTGCGTGTGCGTGTGTGTAGGTGTGTGTGTGTGCGCGTGTAGGTGTGTGCGTGTGTGTGTGTGTGTGTGTGTGTGTGCGCGTGTAGGTGTGTGTGTGTGTGTGTGTGTGTGTGCGTGCGTGCGTGTGTGTGTCCATGTTTGACAGCATGAAGGACACTTTGGCCATTGTGAGGAGAATCTATCTTGCACACAATTGTAAAGCTATTGTCTGACCGTCCTTGTGCAAAACTAACAACCAAGATATTTGTTCATTGAATAGTACCGTAATGAAAATATTGTTAAATTAAATGGGATAATTCCGTGACGCAAAAGATCGGCATTTACAATGGGTTTGGTACAATGAAATGGAACAAACTATGAAATTCAACAAGGCTCTTTGTTGAAGAATGACAATGCAGCTATTTTTCGGACCAAAGCAACACTACACTCTTTACAGCAGTGACAGGAATAAACACATATTATCGTAGGAGAGGCGCCGTCCTGAAAGTAAACAGGAACTGAAAGTACCTAAGTAAAATGTACCTATGTTTGAAGAATCCTGAAACAACATTGGACAAAACAACGTTGATTTGAAGGTCCTGTGAAACACAACATTAAACTTGTGTTATTCCATCGCCTGAAATGTTCCACACAGTATGACATTAAGATAAGATAAGATAAGATAATATAAGATATTCCTTTATTGTCCCACATGGGGAAATTTCATTGGTGCAACGCAGGTAGATCCAGAGGTAGATCCAGAAGAACAGATCACTTATAGGAAGTCTGAAAAACACTTTCAGTAGAAGATCTCCTATAAATAAATAAAAACTCCCATAGACAAATAAATAAATAAATACCATTGCATGTGATCCCGACAGTAATTGCACATGAATATGTGTCACGACAGCACATAGATTGCACATGAATTTCACATGAATTTACGGTTATAGTATAAGTTTATGTTGTATCGTGGAATTTCCCAGGCAAAGCAAAAACCAGGAGCCAAGCAGGTGGGAATATTCACACAAAATAAGGGTGATTGGCAGATATAACATTCAGAATCCATTCAAACTAGATAGAGAACTCCAACTTGAAATGTATTATGAATCCACGTGCCAAACGATCTCCAGTGGTGGAAGAAGTACTACATTTAGTTACTTAAAGGCGGTATGGATGATTTTTCGGCGATTTGAGAACGCAGGCGGAAGTGCGCATGCGCACTCCCCCGTGCGGACTGATACAACACACACGTGCGTTTGTTTATTAGCGCAACGGAGCGCATCGCATCGCTCGTCTCCCGTAGATTTCTGTCCACTTCTGCGTCAGCTCGAACTGTCTTTCTCCGTCTTCATTTTGCCCCGTACACTGAGGGAACTATATTATGATAGATCCATGCGCTTAGGCGCGCGGAAACGTGAGGACAAACCGCACGCGGCTTTTATGATTGATACGTGGCAGGACAAATGATTTATCCACGCCACGAGGAAATATGATTAAAAAAAATTGCTGAAAAAAATTGTCCATACCACCTTCAAGTAAAAGTAAAAAAAGAGCAAAATAAATAAATAAATACTCAAGTGAAAATTCAATTCAAATAGAGTAAAATGTTGTAAGTATTTCAGACAGATTTTGAGAACCAAAAAAAGCATACAAACAAGTGACCTAGATTATTACTATTTTTTTTATGTGCATGTTTTTGTTCAACAGAAACAACTGAATAGATTTCCTAATTTTTCAAGCTTTTTTATTCATACATTTTTGTTTGCCCAAAGTTTTGTTTGCTCAAAGTTGCTCCTCAGCAAAGTATCTTTTACTTTTTAGTACTGTTCAAAACTGGAGAAGTAGAAAGTACAGATACCTGCGCTCAAATGCAGTGTAGTAAAAGTATCAACTGTAAAATGTACTTTAATAAAATACAGATACCTAAAATGTTTCTGAAGTGCAGAACATTTTACGTTTGTATTTCATTCCTTTCCATCACGTTGATCTGCAGCCTTTGGGTCAGTTCCAAACCGTGTTCTAGTCCAGTAAAAGCAGACTAACAATCATTTGAGCTCTTTTTTGGTAGCCTGACTTCTGCAGCTTCACAAATGACGGAAAAAACGCTGCTGCGCTCCAAAGCTAAACACAAACACTGCAGGACAAAAACCAGGTGCATTCTCATCAGGAGCGGCTCTGAGCGACTCCCAACATTACCAGCATCTGTCCGAGTCAATTTCCCAAGTCAATTCATCACATTTGATTAGGTGAGCCGTCCTTTTCCGATGCCCAGTCAGTGTATCACGCCTAATAAAACAGCACTCTGGTAGACAGTAAATTCGCGGCCCCCGCTCTGCTCATAACTCCACGAAATGACGGATTTGCCGCTCGGTCCTCGACTCGCCGCCTCTCCGCTGTGCCCCGTCCACAAATTGTCTATTCTGCGCCTCCCTTTGTGTATTCGCATCTTGCTATATAATTAGTCAGCTGTAGTTAATGTACAAAATATGCTTTTTTAATTGTCCCCATAGAGACATGCAAACTCACACTATACCAAAGCTCCATCTGTTGGATACTATTTCTGCTCTGCTTACACTAAGACAAGCGTGTGATATCTCAGCTGTTTTGCATTTTTAAAAACATACTGCGGCGCTCGCCAATGACGATGAATAATAAGTCCGGCGTTACTTGGGTTCCAGATAGTTGCTGGGTAAAGTGAGAAAGGAACAATCGAAGTTGTGTAGCGCTTGCACAAAACAAACCAGAATCCTGTCTTGTAATGGTTCGTCATTCTTGTTGATTAAATGTTGATGGGGGGAAAAAAGTGGAGCATCCAATTAAGATGAGGACTGGGACATTGCTTTTAACCTACTCCCACTGAGCAGCACGTGGGAGGAGGAGGAGGAGGAGGAGGAGGTGATTAATGCTGGGAATAAATAATAGAGTTTAAGCTTAAAGATAAATTAGCCGTGAGAGTGGAGATGGTAAAAGTACACTGAAGATATTTTATAATGGGGTAGGAGTGGCAATTAGCGCTGTCACCAACCATTATTTTAGTAGTAGAATAGTCATTATTTTTTCAATTATTCACTTACTTTTACTTTTTAAATACATTATTAACTAAATAAATGTTTAATATGGCGACTGAAGACTTCTAGTTCGAGAATTAGTATCTTTATCTTTATCTTTACAGTCTGTATCATCCAGATATTTATTTTTTTATAGTCAACTAGACACAATTAATCGTTACAGCCCTAGTGGCAATATTTTTTTCTTTTTAAATATCTGGGAGAAGTCAAAATATGCTTAAACATGCCAGAAAATGTCCTTAATCTTGGATTTTAATTGAGCACATCTTCAAAAAAAACACATTTCATTCCAATATTTCCTCTATATTGGGGGGCACGGAGAAGTTTGATTTATAGAAGTTTGTTATTCTTCTAGGAGTTACCAAACAAAAGAAACCTGTAATGATGGCTCCCACTGTGACAGCAAATGTTCCCACAGACAAACAGTTCATTAAACGCAAAGGGAAACACTAACTCATATCTGTTACACTGAGACTCCGCAGCAGGTGAAACGGGGCCGTGCGGCGATATCAGATCAATTGTTACACGTTTCGACGAATGCGGTCAACAGTCAACATCTGGGACTGTGGGAGGCCATTGGGGAACAAATAAAAGTGGCAAAAAGCAGCAGTGGTAAAAGTATAGAGTCTAAAGTATATAGTCTATCAGCCTTGATCCAACTGTTTAAAGCAGTAACCGCGGACACCAGCAGCTTGTCTTCTCATGTGACTGGTGAAGCTTTCCCTGTGACACATGGGAAATACTTTGTGTAATAACTCAATTATACAACGGGTCCATATCATTTTGGCAATATATAAACGTGTAAGTATTAGGAATGTAACGTTAACCAAAAAAACACAATATTGATTTGTTGTAAATGACTGTAATGAAGGAAAACATATCATTTCTATCGGCAAATTCTGTTTCGTATCATACAGTGAAATGAATATTGTGATAATTTTGCACCATGAGTTTGCATATTGTTAAATTTGTATCAAATGTGTAAAATTATACATGATATGCGAAAGAATCAATCTAAAAGTGATGTGATCATCCCGGAGACACCTGTCATGCTGGCAATGTCAAATAAATATGGGAAAGAGTGTCTGGAATGCTATGTATGTTTTTAATGCATGGTCTGTCATTTCTTTGTGATTTTAATGCATTCTTCCTGCTATGTGAAGCACTTTGAATTGCCTTGTGTATGAAATGTGCTCTACAAATAAACTTGCCTTGCCTGTATAGCGTCTTTCACTGATCATCTGCTTCTGCTGCTGTCTCTGTCTGTTTCTATTACCACTTACTACCACTTAAAGGGGCGTATCTTTTCTGGTGGGGGGGACGCTATCTGGAATGTTACGTCAACCCTGCATTTAATCACTTACCTTCATATTACTTAACCCACCCGTAACTTGCCTTGCTATACTGTGGAACATTCAAGGCAAAACAAAAACATCTCCAAGTAACCTCTTTCAGAAACGCTACGCACTGCCCCTTTAAAGACGCTTACTGTTCAAATACACACACAATACACTTTATTTTAATAAACAAAAACAGAAACCACATATGACCAGAAGAATTAAGCTCCTTTTACACAAATTATGCATTATGTTAACATTTTTGGTATTTCATAACAAGATTTTCCAACCAACAGACCAACCAGCCTACTTCTAAGCAAGGCAAGTTTATTTGTATAACGCAATTTGTACTCAAAGTAATCCAAAGTGCTTTCCCGAACAATAAATCGTGATAACTCTGACAGGCCTGTTAGTTTGAACGATAACATGACTTGCTCCGAATGCATTTGGCCTTTAAATACTGTCTGTTGGGGAGTCACTGCGGCAGAATCAGTCAATTCTTCGCATTTTCTCCCACGACATGCCTCCCCGGACCAGAGTGGCCGCGGAACACACCTGTCAGCTGCAGCTGTGGGAAAGCCAAGAGCCTGTCTGTTTCTCTGTGTGTCTTTCTCCCCGCTCTGTCCTCTCTCCTCTCTCCATCTCATCACCTCTCCACCTGCTGCTCCTTCCTTTTGGCTCGCTCCCTCCGTCCCAAAACTTCATCCCGCTCTCTATTACATCTGCCTCGCGCTGCTGGTGCACCTGTGAGCGGAAAAACAGAGCTCTTTCTATGCAGCCGCCGTGCTCCCAGCGGGCAGCCTCTCCTCAATCACCGCGGGAACGGGGCGAGATAAGCCGCCGCGCGCGACACCTGTGCGCCGCGTGAATGCCAAATCCCGAAACACCGGCGGCCAATTCCAGGCCGAGGGGAAAAAATGGATTCCGCAGAGCTCGGAGTCGGGCAAAACCGGGTTGACGGCTTTATCTCCCTCTTTTGCTCCCGATTTCAAAGCACGTTGCCGTAGCTCGTTATCACAACAGAAAAGCAATCAGGAGAAAAAAAAAGAAGAGCGCAAAAGTGTTGACACTGCCACAATAGTCCTCGCCTGGGATTACATTCAAAAGCTCATTTACAGACAGTGCAGGTGCGAGGAGAAATAAGCAGCATGTATTTACTCGGTGACAAAAGTGCTGGTGGGCATACTCGGGATGGCTTTAAATGTAGTACGCACCTACATAAGATAAGATAAGATAGCCTTTATTGTCCACACATGGGGACATGTTGGTGTTACAACGCAGTAGATACAGAGGAATGGACAGATAACTTATAGGAAGTTTAAAAAAACACTCTTAATAGAAGATCTCTTATATACAAAAACAAAAACTCTTATTAACAAAAACTCCTGTAAACAGGTCCTCTCATATCTTAGTAGGGAATAAAATAAAAATAAAAATAATAAAGATACAATAAAATAATAATAATAAACATAACAATAATAAAAATAACAATTAAAAAATAGCTGGCATAGGACAAATAATACTAATAATAATGGTAAAGTAAACTCTTATTTACATCAGTTGTATGCACATGAATATGACATTAATTGCGTGTGAGTATGACAGTAATTGCACATGAATATGACGGTATTGCACATGGTTAGTCAGTATTGCACATGTTCAGGGCTAGCAGTGTTATGGGCTGAAATATTATTAAAAGAAAGGCTCAAGCACCAACATTATAGTAGACAAAAAGCCACAGTATCGGAGGAACGGGTGCACTAATGGAAGTAAAAAAAAACATGCTGAAAAGAACGTCTGGTCCGGTCGGGTCTGAGAAGAGCATTTCTGGAAAAAGCAGCAGCAGGAGGAGGAAACGCGTGGGAAGAGCGTGGTCTAGGCATTTTAGCTTTGCCTACGGTCCCACGACCAGATGAAGCTTGTACTGACCGTAAAACCAAGCGCATCAGGCTGACTAAACAAACGGATTAAACTAATAGGCGAAGACAATTACAAGATATTGAAGAAATATCAAAAGATGCTCGATATATGCGTGTCTTTCCAGGGAGAATTGCAAATTACACTTTCTTAGGAAACTCTATTATCCTACAGAACAGGGTGGGATGAATCATTAAAACTAATCAATGCATGGTGAGTGGTTCTTAGGAATATTACACCGAGGGAATATGGGTGAGAACACCACTGAGAAACAGCTCAACAACCAGATCAGGTCGATGGGAATTGACAGGTTCGTACCATTAAACGTGTGTTTTTATTGCTGAAAAACGTGGATTCTTACTGTCCGCACGGTTGCCTCTCCACAGATATGAGCTGTAGCTTGCAGGCGGCACAGTGGTTTGAGTGGTTAGCGCGCTCAGCTCTTAGCAAGAAGGTCCTGTGATCAATTTCTGGACAGGGCCTTTCTGAGTGGTGTTTGCATGTTCTCTTCGTGTCTGCGTGGGGGTCCTCACAGTGGCGGCGCCTCGGGACTAACCACCCGTCTGAGCTACGTGATTTATTTCTGTCTATAAAGATCTTAACTTGGCCTGGCAGTGTCACATTCTTGTCTCCGTGTAGGTGATTTAATGCCATACTGTGTAACATGCCAGGAAAAGGAGATTTGTTCACAGACGACAAATGCTGATCAATGTAATTTGTCTTAAATTAAATGTAATCTATTATTTGGTATCAGACCTTTATTAGTCTCTCCTCGTGTCTCCTGGGTAATAACAGTTCAGTTCTTCTTTTCCTCACAGTTAAGCATGCACTTTTTATTAAGGGTGTGCCAAAATATCGATATATTGTGATACTGATTTTGGTGATGCAGTATAAATATCATGGGCTGCTGTATCAGTATAAAGCCATGAGTATTAGACATGGTATATTTTACGAAATGTTGTACAATTGTGTTTCTTATTTAGAGAACGGAGACTTTTGACATATTGATTTTGATAGAAAATAGGAGCTTTTCATAGTAACTTGTTGACAGTAGTTTCATTAAAAATACTATTGTGAAAATGTATTGGTTCTTAATGTTTGTTGATATATCACAGAATTAACATCTGTAATATATATATATATCGATGGTGTTTCTTGTTCCTACCGTTCTAAACCCAGAGATGGCCATATAAAAGACAAATAAAGGATGAACTGTAAGTGTAGCCTGGGTTTTTAAAAATCAGGCTCGAGACAAAGAGACAAGCAGGGAGAGCCGCCACAGGGAGAGGTGTTCGCTGTGTAATTATAGATTTAGTAAACCCCAGGCTTAATCTGACTCCATCAACCTCTCGTTTGTTGAGTTAGCGGCTAGTGATGCTAATGAGCTGTGAGCACCGTGGAACTGCGCCTCTGGACTCTGGACCGGCGAGTAAAACACCACGACAACTGCAGCTGCACAAATGACAACAACGGGAGTAAGAAAATACAATGGTTCCACTATTGTTCTCGTTATGGTGGCAGAGTGGTTAACAAGAAGGTTGTGGGTTCAATCCTCGGGTCTGTGCGTTTTTTTTCTTCAAGTTGTTGAATCTGAATCGTTCTAATACTAAAATAGACATATACTGTTTACTTCTTATATATTAAATTACAATTATTATGTCTATTTATTTCTCTATTTTGAAATATTGGCTGTATTTGCATTGCATTCTTTACAGTATTCCACATCTGCATCAAACGAAAGGGTTCAAAGTTTTTCTTTTTTTTTTAATCCAAATTTCAAACCATTTACCATTTTTCCATTAACGCTAATAAAGAATCTGGATCCAAAAAGTATTATAGGATTTTCAGATGAATAAAAACTACCGTAGTAACGCACAAATCTACTTTTCTCTGTCATTATTTTATTCAGTACAGCTCATGTCAAATGTTTCAAGCAGAAGAAAAATACATAAATATTAAACAATGCTATTAGCGACTAGCTCTAAAGCTCTGAAGTATGACATTTCCAACAAATACAGCATAATAGTAACAGATAAGCTCTAAAACACTACTAGCAATAAAACGGTGAATACACTGTTGGCATTTTTGCTGCAGAATTTGCATGTTTGTCTGCTTGGATCGTTTAATGGCTTCACTGCGAGTCTATAAAGGCTGAACTACCAAACGCTAAATCTTTGACAATAAATCCATTTTATGACCCAGAAAAACAACATTACAGCTATACACTTGCTCTTCTGCTAATTGGCCCTCGACTGAAAATGCATTTATTAGCACAATATAACGTTGGAACGCTCCAGATTCGGAATCCAATCAAGGTCTTAACCCTCGCTATTCATTACACTAATCGATGGCGAGCAAATCCTCCCAGTTTTATCGCATTGGCAACAAAGTCTGTACTGACTGTAACCCTGAACACATCCAGCAGACTAGACAGAACAGATAAAACTAATAGGCAAAGAAAGACAATTAGAGTGTAGCGCGTAAGATATTAGGGAAAGAAATATCAAGAGGTGCTCAGTATAGGCAAGTGTTGTCCAGGGATCGATTCGCATATTAATGACCGATTATCGATTCGTACGTCCAAATTTTTAATTATTATTATTATTATTATTATTATTATTATTATTATTTTTTTTTTTTTTTTTTTTTTTTTAATTAAAATTATTTTCTACATTTCCCTCAGTGAACTTCAATATACCTTCAAGAAAGATAATTCAGGACTCCTGGATTATCTTTCTTGAAGGTAGATTGACCCTTCCAGCCATCAGTAACTACCAATACTTGTAAGATTTGCTGTTTAATATTGATATAATACTAGTTTTAATATGTTGCTTCTCTACACAGTCATGAAGTGAAGGAAACGGGTCAAATACATTTTTCATTTTTAATAACATTAACCCCCGGATCAAATCGAAATCGGATCGAATCGGAAATCAGATCAAAATCGGAGCGAATCGGATGGAATCTGAGAAATCGGAAAAAAACGATTTTGAAACGTAAAAATCGGAATCGAATTGATTCTTGAAATTTGAATCCAAACCCAGCTCTAGGTATGAGTCAGTACATGAAAGCAATAATTAGGAATGTTACTCTAAAGGAGGCCCGGCGCTGACGTGTCCTACTGGTCAATTAAAAACAATGGTGTCGACAGAAACGTACAAGGAAACAGTGAATTTATATTATATGTAAAAACGACAAATTAACACACTCGTAACTTCTTTTTTGCTGTTGTCACATCCTTATAATCTACATATTGTAAAATAATGAGTAGACAAATACACATTTTGGTCAATTAAAGGTGGTATGGACGATTTTTTTCAGCAATTTTTTTATCATATTTCCTCGTGGCGTGGATAAATCATTTGTCTTGCCACGTATCAATCATAAAACGCACCTATCGCTCACCTGCAGCCGCGTGTGGCTCTTCCCCACGTTTCCGCGTGCCTAAGCGAATGGATCTATCATAATGTAGTTCCCTCAGTGTACGGGGCAAAATGAAGACGGAGAAAATCGAGCTGACGCAGAAGTGGACAGAAATCTACGGGAGACGAGAGATGCGATGCGCTCCGTTGCGCTAATAAACAAACGCACGTGTGTGTTGTATCAGTCCGCACAGGGAAGTGCGCATGCGCACTTCCGCCTGCGTTCTCAAATCGCCGAAAAATCGTCTATACCGCCTTTAAGACACTATCAAGTGACAAATGAAACATATTTACAACTGTTCTCTTTTTGAATTCAATTAGAGATGCAGAAAACTCTTCATAATGCTTCTGATATTACCCACAGTAATACGATTTCCACAAAAGCATACCTGATGGGGAGAATTATAGCCCAGAGGAATCCACGGCCCAAAATAAGGCTACGTTCATACCAAGTTTAGGGTGACCAGATTTTTTCAATAAAAAAACTGGGACACACACGGGTTGGGAGTAATGATAAAATTGTAAAAAGTGCGGGTTAATGATTATGTTAATGCACACTTGTGAGTCAGTAGAGTGACTTTTATCAGTCAATCAGAGAGCATCGTTTGTGTTCTGGTTATTTTAAAGCCAGATTTCCTCTATTTTGGCTAAATAAACAACAGTATATTCCCTTCTTTACTGTAGGCAGGTATTACAGAGGTCAAAAAACGTGACAAACTGGGACATGTCTTGTATAAAACTGGGACAAATCATTGATTTTACATACATCAGCTGGGACATATGGGACAAAGGGCTCAAAACTGGGACTGTCCCGGGTAAATGGGGACGTCTGGTCACCCTAACCAAGTTGCAAATTCCAGACCCTTTTCTCTTGCTGTATCGCGCATGCATAATAGTGACAGCCAGACAATAACAAGGAATACAATAGGCCGAGAGAACAATACAAAGCAGCACAGCAAAAGCACGAGAATCTCGACATTTGCTTTTGGGTTAGGTACAATAACTTCCACTCACCCAGTCCGGGAGGGTTCTCGGGGCAGGGTGGCAGAGGCTTGGGCGAAGGCGTCTGATTGGTCTCCGGCTGCGGGCTCATCCCGAGCTGCTCCCCCGTCGCTAAGAAACTGGCCATCGTCCCGTTGGGCCTGGACAGATTGTAGTAGTAGTAATGATGTCCGCTGCTGATATTATTCCTGGTTCCGTTGCGTCCGTTGTTGAAGCGGCTGAAGAGGTCGAAGCGCTGCGTGTACACGTCGAAATACAGGATCATCATGATGAGGAAGTGGAGCAGGCATAGCAGCAGCACGCCTTTACAGATGCGCTCCAAAGTCCGGCCCAACATCAGCCGGGTCATGGCCGAGGACAGGGACCCAGCCACGGTGAAGCTGGACGGTTACGCTCGGGGGCGCGCGTTCAAACAGTTAGCCATGTTAGCGCCGGCGAGATTCGGAAGGTGATTAAGCGGCAGCCGGCTAGCTAGCGTCGCCGCGGGACATAGTGTCGCGAAGATGTGCTAGCTTGTTTATAGCCTCTCGCATTGCAGGAGTGTTTGGGAGTTTAAACGTCGCTATCGTTGTCAATAAAGAGATAATGAACGTACGGAAAGAATACAAGGCGTTTAGCGACACTGGGCTAGCTAAGTTATTTTCAGGAATGATGATGTCATAAGCAAAATGGTAGCTTCAGTTTTCATTTCTGTATGATAAAAAGTTTGTTTATATACAATATGAATTCTTCCCAAAATCTAATGAATATAATATGGGAGGGAAAACGTACTAGCTATGCGCAGCTAGCTTACTTCTGCGAGAGTCATGGGTTCACAAAGCTAATTCCTATGCCCAAAAAAATTAATGGTAGCCAAATTGATTTATCATTGGCACAAATAGATAATAAGGTGTCATTGAGCAGCTTTGAGTCGCAAATTCCTGCATGACTGAAGTGACTGAAGTGTCTATACGGCTACAGATGAACCCTCAAAGTGGTATTATTTCTACAAAATGGCATCCGGGTGCAAGACATTGGCAGTTCTGTCCAACGCTGAATCACATATCAGCCCCGTGTAATCCAAAGGCCAGTCTAATCAGTCTGAACCCGGAGCTCTGGACTTGCGGAGGCAAACATTCATTATGGAGCGGAGAGAAAGGTCAGGCGCTCTTCCCGTCGAGATGGCTCCTGGTCACTTCTTGGTTGTAATATATCAGGCACCTAATGGGAAACACAGAAGAGTGAATGGTTAAACTATGTAAATCAATCCCCAAAGAATATTATCATGCACTTTCTATTATATTGTTGCAGAATTATGCTAGAAAAACAAACAATAACATAAAAAGTGTGCTAAAGTGTGTATGATAATGTCCTTCTCTTTTTAAATATATGTTTTTCTTATTAAAAATATATATATAATAAGGCAATTACGACAACATTAGTCTTTAGCTTTTTAGAGAGGGGTTAGGTTTCTACTTGAAGATACTTGGATGGTTGTCTGTAGGGTAAAAACTCCAAGCTAAAAAAGCCTTTATTCCATGGTGGCTATAAAATATTAAAAACTTCAGAATCAGAAAAGGTTTATTGCCATTGTCAATGAACATAATTCACTTTCTATTATATTATTGCAGAATGATGTTGGAAAAACAAACAATAACATAAAAAGTGTGCTAAAATGTGTATCCTAATGTCCTTCTCTTTTCAAATATATGTTTTTCTTTTTTTTTGTGTGCGTTTTTTGTTGTTTGATTTGCTATGAGACTCCACACTACAGATTAGCATCCAAGTACCTTCAAGACAAATACATATGTCTTTCAATAGCCAATCAATTTCAGCATAATGAAGAACAAGGCAGGATCATAACTGAACAATTGGATCATATAGTAATTGCAACTCCTTTCATACTGCTTATTGTCGTGTCTAAAAAAGTATAGGGCCAATAAAAAACAAAAATTAAGAATGTCAAATGAATTGTTGACACTCATTAATTCAACACGTAGAAGAAATGTTAAGGTTTAATGTTTTTACTGCCGACACTATTAAATATAAATGTGTTCCACTAAACATAAACAGTGATCCATCATTCTCACTACAACACGAGGCAGAATTGCATCGATCTTTCGCCGTATCTGAGAGCATTATGTGACCTTGCCTTTTTATTGATACGCTCAGATGAAAACCAGCTGAATATATTTAGAGGTTGGCTTAAGGTTAGAAAAATAAGTGTGCGTGCGTGAGAGATAGCCTCGTTCCTATCAATCGCTCGAACAACTAATGTGTCCGCGGACCCACACAAATATGGCAACCTTGACTGGGAGGGATTCCAAATCGACACGCCAAGTCAATTTTCCAGTCAAGTGGTTTAAAAGGCATTTATGATGGAAAGTGGGAATACACAATGAAGTGAACATAGGAGCAAAGCAGGAAACAGAGGGCACTTAGAGTTTTCCCAATGGCCACACTCGCCCGAGGTTTATAGCCCTTTCAATCAATACAAGAAGACAAGAATGAAGCAGAACTGCATAATAACAGCTTCAGCAGGTAAAATAAATGTTTAATTTCAATGCTGCTGAAGGGGAGAAATATCATACATAACAAATGTAAAGCAAAAAGGTTACTTTAGGTCTTTTTCATCTCAGAAATGTGCTCATCGTAGACATTGATATATGTGTAAAACGCTAACTTGGCTTAAAGGTGCACTATGTATTTCCTGTTGGAGGGTCCGCCACAGAGAGGGCTTCTGGTAATGTTGAACCATATGGCACTAAACGTACCTATTTCCATGGTGCACCATAAACGGTTATTTATTTTATTCACCTTTTATTTAACCAGGTAAAAACCTATTGATATTTCCAAGTGTTTTAATTGACATGTATAGCCAGTCAGTGTGATTAGACTTTGGAGGAAGAAATGTGACTATTTCAAGATTACTCAGTAAGAGAGGGATCATTGTTATCCCTTTTACTTTAAACCGGTGGTCGTTCATGTTTGAATGTTGAATGAGAGCTTGATGCTAGTTTGGATCTGGTTTAGTTCTGTTACAGTCCTGATTTATAAATGGTGGAACTCGTAAAGCAACATATATTCTTTGGTACTTGATGGTGTGAAAAATGCTTGAAAATAAAAGCCTAAACCGTATTTTCGAACTTGAGTTTGTCTCCGTCAATCAACTAGTGAATGTAGGTGTTTATTTGCTGAAAGGCAGAGGAGCTTACAACAATCTGAAACATATGTTGAGTGACAGAGCTGCACATTCAGATTTGGCTCCTGTATCTAGAACCTGTGGGAGCCGGGTCCAGACTGCCAAAACCATTTGCCTCTGGGACTATTTTTTCTTTTGATGCGAGCTGATGAGAGAACAAGGCCCGCACACAAAACTTGTACCGAATATAAAACTCGCCAGGTGTGTTTTAGAGGAGCAGAGGGTAAAAGGTCTGACATGCAGGGCTTTGAAGGGAATTGTCAAACATGAAGTCGGAAAATCAGTGAATTGTGGTTTGAGAGCGTCTCCGGGCAGTCAGAATGCCCATAGTGGCCAACAGGTGTTCCATAGCGATGAACCAAAGGCAGCTCAGATCGTACTGCCAGAGCATATACATATTTTAGACTAAAATTGTAAGTTTATGCTTTAATCAGGCGCAGCTCAGGACATCATAATGATGTAATGTAGCCTACAGGAGGCTCTTCATTAAAACAATTACTTTTTAAAGGTGAAGGTTACTGTTATACTGAAGTATCCCCGTAGGGAAATGTATTATTTGCATTGACCCATCTTCCCAAGGCAGCTGGGGTAATTCTGAGTCAGGACAAACTACAGTAAGTAATGCCTTTTTAACCTGGAGGTGACACTGAGGATAACTAAGTGGTACTGGCATTCAAGTCATTTGCTATTACTAGGAAAATGTAGAGCTCACAAAACCTGCCACTAGTTCTCATTTCCAGAACTTACCAGACTTACCAATAATCATTTGATTTGTCTTAGTTAAAGTCATTTTAAACAACAAAACAAATCCTTTTCTGTCGCCAAGTTTTCGAATAAGTTAAATAGATCATATTTTTCTCTTTTAACGTTCCAGTTGATTCTGAAGTTAATTTCAGACTCTTATCAAGTCTGTTTTTAAATCGCACATTTATGCAATATTAAACACGATAACTTCATGTGTTCCTAACCCAAGACAAATATGAGCAGTCCAGAAGCCAAAGCTGTTAAATCCACCTGTAGAGCCACTGTATTATTTGCTGACATTTCACACAATTGACTTTCCTCACGACCACAAGCACTATCTGGGGATTTAGTTTTGTTGTCTTCAAAAAGGTCAGTCGACCAAAACGCAGCAATAAAAAGGTGTAAGAGAAATTGCTGTGTTTCTTTGACACTACTGTTTCTCGCCTCGCTATTTTCCACTATTTTCTCTGAGTGGCCTTAGTTCCTGGAGGTTGGTTGGCATTGGTGGCTTAGTTTTGGTTGTTTGGTGGCTTGGTTTTTGATGCAACAGGCAATAAAAACAGGTGATCACATTAAAACAAGTGTAAAAGTTCTGTCTGGACATTTGGCGTGTAGGTGTAGGACAAGAATGTTTGTGCAAGATGTAAATGTATTGGAACTTTTCCGAGCCAAAGTGGCCCCTGGAACAGATTTGGACCGTTTCTGTCATAAATTTAAACAAAACACGTTCTGTTGACTGCACAAGCTCAAAGGCATTCATCTAAATCACAAATAGAAGGACTATAGCCAGGTGCTTAAACACTTCTCAACTCGATGAATTATACATTTGGCACCAACTCCGGAAACATGGCCTGACTTTACTTAGTCAGAATACTAGTGCAGTTGGCACACACAGGTTTTACTTTTATATAATCTCCATCATAAGGAGTCAACAAGCTAAAAAGATGACGAAAAAATGCAACAACATGACCGAATAATGGTGCTTGGTCCAGTTTGTGTGCGCTCGTTCCAGTCGTGCCAGTGCGTCAGTGCCATGTGCTCTGGTCCCAGTCTCACTCTCAAAACTCTCAAAGAGCAGTGAGTGGAGGAGTTTGTGTTGAGCAGAGGAAATGGACCATGCTGCTGTTCAAACTTTGAACCAAAATCATATTGAGGATGTGTTAGAGAACGGGAGACCAACAAACACATAGTAGGCCTGTTGCAATGCTAACAACAGCCTGGAAAATTAAAGGATTATTAGTGGCTAAGCATTCATAACTCTGGACTCAAGTGACTCATTTTAGTCCTGGGTGGTAGGGTCAGATGATCAAAAAGAACATTTAAATAAAAAAATATACATAATTTAGTTTGAAATAAAACTTTCTATAATTGTATATATTAGTATTCATAATAATAGCCCTACTAATATTAATAATGATGTTTTACATAAGATAAATCACGACCCCCCCTGGAGTTTTTGGAATATTTTTTGACATTCACTGTCCCGCCCTTGATCATCAAACACAAGAGCTTTGCCCCTGCCACAACCCTTTTTACCGCTTGGTTTGAATATCATTAAATCTTTATTAATTAATTATGAAACCCAGATTTATTTAACACTGTACCATACGTTTTACTTTATTCTTTTTTATTTAATTTACAATGGTGAACTTTTGTACTCTTACTTAAGTGATGGAGTTTTAGCTGTACTTTAGACAATTGTACTTTTACTTGAGCAGTGATCTTAAAAAACACCTCTGATTAGATTAGACAATATAGAAGACATAATATTAGGGAGTGGTAATATCTATAACAATAACCCAGTGATCAGCTGTCAATATCATTCAATGTGCTATCTGTTCACATTATAGACCTCTTCAGAAAGTATAAATTCTTTTCCCATATCACACCAATAATATAAAGAAAATAAAAACAGACTATTGTTTTTGTATTTATAAGCAGAGAAACCATTGAGAAAAAAATGCCAGTACACGTTCTACTCTACAGTTACACACTGCTGAAGGGGACATATTGTAATGATAAGATTCATGGGGGTCCACAACTTCAGATGATCACATGAAGCTGCCTCCATGACTTCTATAGAGATGCACTGTAACAAGCTGTCTGTCCATATTGAGTTTGAGGCAGTGGAGCACAGCATGGTCACTTCACATATCTTTGAGGAAAAAAGCACCGTGCAAGAAAGAAATGTAGTTGTCTAAGAAACCATGTCTTTAAAATGTCATTCATAACAACTCTGGAGAGGTGTTTTAAAAGCCCATAACGTTGGAATTAATGCATGTAGTGGAAAGTCTTTTTCATTAAATTATCACTTTTGTGCCAAGAACAAAGGTCTGGAGTTATCAATCGATCGCTACAATGCTGTACAGAAAAGTGACTTTATTTCTCCAAATGTCACTAAGATGGTCCACACTGGTCCTCAAATTCAAAGTATTATCTTTTTATAAGCTCTGCAAAAGTATATTAGCAATGTGTTTGATTTCAAAGCCAAAATCTCTGTTCATCACACAGAACTATTATTGGGTATTAATTAACTCATTGCATATCATTTTGGATCTCCCATCATCGTCATCTGTCTCCTAGTGCTCATTCATTTACATACTGATTTGAGATGAGTCAATCTTATTTACAAAGAGGCCTTCTTATTGAAAACCATTCATCCAGACATCATGTGAATCTTTTCTATTGTGAAACATAGAAAACATGTTAAAAAGACTTCACATTATAAAACTAGGCCCCGACCGATATGGACTGGGGGCCGATACGAGGGCGATATATAAGGAAGTTGAAGATGCCAATAGCGCTATAACTGCAGATATATTTAGTAATGTGAAATAAATAGTTGATTATAACAGCTGATTGTGAATACTGCTGCCGATATTCCACCTGAGCTTTTCTCCAAGTGCCTTCATATCAACCGGTTTATTAAGCCCTCTTTAAAATGGCAACAAAAAAAGTCATTCAAGCAGTTATTTGCTTCTTAAAATCGACAGAATTCCCTTTTGTTTGGTGTATTCGCTGACTGCAGCCCCTGTTCCCTCGTTCTACACGTTAGTGAACGGAGCCATCGTAACAGAAGTGCTGATCTGTGGCAAAAAGAGGCAAAAGTGGGCGGAGCGGAATGAGATGAATAGCGCCTGGATCAGATACGGCTGCGATCTGAACAGCGCTGTTGACGGCAAAGACTCACACTGTGTCGCCCTGACAACCACCTGCATTTAGGACGAAATCCTCAGCAGGACAAAGACACACACCTGGTCCTTAAACTGGGCCAGGGCGGGAGATAAGAGGGAAAAGCACCATTAAGACTGGGTCACCCACGGGACAAGAAGACACATCCATCTTCTACTGCCTTCTGGGCTCAAGAAGCAGGACAATTCTGTAAACAAGCCAAATATAAGCCAAAAACATCATCTTAGACCAATCAGTTTATTAACAGATCATAATCAAAGTAAAAGGAGCACGTCAGAATATCTACATTCTATAGTATGCATTATTATAATAGAAGTACAGCAATATTTCAAAGATCTATCTATTCAATATCTTCCGATACTGATACAATACACACATTTTGAGAGCACAAACATATTTTTATCAGCTTCAGTCCAGTAAATATTGACATGTGATACCTGATTTTAAAACTCAGAACCTAAAATATTCCCTCACTGGGTTTATTTTGTATTCGTCTTGATAAAAATGGCTTTCAATATTAAATGCCTGAACATAAATACAGAATTATTGCCATTTAACACAATAAATAACTCAAATTACTGACAGTTGGAAACCTCTTGATTAAAAGATCATCATTGAAAGTTAGAAATGACTGAATCTCTGAATTAAAGTTAAATTATGAGGATGAGTTGTACCATGTGGTCAGTTTATGATCGGAGAAACAAAAGTATAGTGGTTGTGGTTATTGCAGTTGGACTAATAACACAAAAACATCCTATTTAAATCAGCACATACTTTCAACAAGCAATTTAATAACAAGTAATTCAATATAGTACATGTTCTAAGTACTATTTAAAACCATCGTTGTGATTTGTCTCATTTTCACATCAGCTCATTTTTTTAAGTTTTCATCATTTGGTGACACCTTCAGACTCCTCCGATTCTACAAAGTACACACACTTTTAAACTTAGTGTGATTTAATGTTTCTTGTCCGCCCAACGAAGGTGTTTATTCATCATTTTTATGGAGGCCGCTGTAGTTCATGTTAAGACGATAAAACACCACAGAAGTCTTTAAAGTAGCTTTTAAAACCAACTTTAAAGTAGCTTTTAAAACCAACATAATACGTTGCTGTGTCAAGACTCATCATGTTGCACTTTGCCAACGAATGTGGTGCAGTTGTATCTTAACTACCAGCATTTTATTGTACATTATGAGCTGCCGTGACGAGTGAAATGCTCAGCTGTGAGATCAATAAAACGTATCTGACGGACGCTAATGTAATGGACAGCCGTTTTTTTTGCACTTAACACAAGACAAGCGTTCCCTATCACCAAGCACACGGGCAGGTAACCAAATGTCCGTAGCATCTGTCTCCTCAAACTTTATCCGGCCGGCAGACGGTGACCAGACTGGTAATTTGTGCAGCTACATAATTCAACGAGAAAAGGCCAACCATACGCCGGCGGAGGAGATGATCTGCCTGGAGAATGAGAGCTTTTACTTTGAAAGGAAGTGTCAAAAAGAAAAACCGCTTTGCATATTTCATAGCTCGGACCACCTACAGCGCCTGTCGCATAATAAATTAAAGACTTCACAACAATTTCAGTCTTCAGCGGAGGGAAAAGGACCGGTTTTGACTGAAGCCGATACTGGCTTCAAAAAGCTTTTTAGAGATGGTCTACAGCTGCGCACGCGATGAAAGTTCAAATAGTGAAAGCAGAAGGGGCGGTTTGTGATTACCTTTTAGATTTCAAAAACTGTTTACATGCAACATAAAGGTTTAAATATGAGGCGGAAGCATTTCAGAGATGAGGGGTATAAAATATATAGTCTCACTCAACAAAGTACTTTCACTATCTATGATAAATCATCTTAGTTCTTGGTTGGAAGTAATGGAGGTAATGATTTACCAAAGGACAGATATTACATGCATTGTTGTTTTTGAATATACTTTTTAGAATTGTTTAGATTTGAATGTAGTCAATATTCAGATTAAGGTCAAAACCTGCTTACATGCGTCAGCAAACAGGGTTACTCCTCTATAAATAACTGCAATCAAGTGCAATTTAGGGATGACAACCGTTATGTTCCTGAGCACAGGTCTGATCCTGTGTTCCCTGGGCTCTGAGCAGAGCAGGGAGTTCTGATGGTACGACATACAGTGTTGGGAAAGTTCACTTTCTACATGAACTAGTTCAGTTCATAGTTCACACATTTTAAAATGAACTAGTTCAGTTCATGGTTCACACATTTTAAAATGAACTCGTTCAGTTCATAGTTCATTATTCAAAATTTTGAATTAAGTTCACAGCGCCAAAAAATGAACTAGTTCAGTTCTTTTTGCAATATTATGCTATAATGTTTCTAAATTATTTCCACAGCCCAAATACAACCACAGGCAGCAATTATTGTATTAGTTTAATGCTGAAACTGTGTGTCAGATTTCATCTTCATATCCAATTTTGAATCCTTACCCAGGATTTACATTCACACTGAAGGGACAGACTTCCCCATGTGTTGCTGTCCATTCAGTCCACACTAGCAGCAGTAGTAGTAGTAATAGTACTAGCAGCAGTTGCAGCTTTCAGCCCCACAGTATATTCTCAAAAACATGAGGGAAAACTTGCTGGGCAAAGTGTGCACAGAAATGTTAGATTGTTCCCATCCTCACCGACCTTATCATGAAACTCACCTAACTGGTCGTAGCAGGCGAATCGTTGCTGCTTTGTTGCTGCTTTTTGTTTTGATGCGCATGCGCAGCGCGACACGCGAAATCTCTGTCTGCAATAGCGCTATCAGCCTCTACAACTCTGGAGCTCTCACACTTGCCAGGCATAGGATCTGGTTTGGCAACATAACAGTGTGTTTTTCGCCTGGAAGTCTCTAGAAATCTGACACCTTATTGAACGAAATTAAAAAGAATGAACAGACACCAGAATGAACGTGTTCACAGTATCGTTCTTCAGCAGTAACAGTACGTTCAGTTCACATTCACCATAATTATGAACGCGTTCATGAACTTTCGTTCAATGAACGTTCAGGCACAACACTGACAACATAAGCGCTGATCCCGTGGGTGCTAAGGGGCTCGAGCACCTATCCAAATCTCTGAACACTCAAGGGGAATTTTCCCAAATCTCTTAATTAGGCTTATATATTTCTGAGTGCGTGCGTACAGAAGATCACTGTGTCTGTTTCGCTCCCCTCTCTCAGCACTGACCTGACTTGAATATACCGGCCCCGCTCTGTGAGATAATGGTTTATTGTGCACAAAGCGGTAAATTAGAAACATTTGAGGGCAACATAAACCATTATCATTCAACCACGATCAACAAGCGTGTATTTTGGGCCGTAACATTAACATGAATTGTTCCTTTTGATGGGGAAAGCCCGATAGGCGTATATATGACCAGATATTTGAATTAGAAAAGGAGTGACCCAGGGGACATTTTCGGATTTTTAAAACCCAGAATATGAGCATATTCAGCTACACTACAGCAGGGCTCAGAATAAGCGGTGGTATTTCTTCTTCTTCTTCTTCTTCTTCTTCTTCTTCTTCTTCTTCTTCTTCTTCTTCTTCTTCTTCTTCTTCTTCTTCTTCTTCTTCTTCTTCTTCTTCTTCTTCTTCTTCTTCTTCTTCTTCTTCTTCTTCTTCTTCTTCTTCTTCTTCTTCTTCTTCTTCTTCTTCTTCTTCTTCTTCTTCTTCTTCTTCTTCTTCTTCTTCTTCTTCTTCTTCTTCTTCTTCTTCTTCTTCTTCTTCTTCTTCTTCTTCTTCTTCTTCTTCTTCTTCTTCTTCTTCTTCTTCTTCTTCTTCTTCTTCTTCTTCTTCTTCTTCTTCTTCTTCTTCTTCTTCTTCTTCTTCTTCTTCTTCTTCTTCTTCTTCTTCTTCTTCTTCTTCTTCTTCTTCTTCTTCTTCTTCTTCTTCTTCTTCTTCTTCTTCTTCTTCTTCTTCTTCTTCTTCTTCTTCTTCTTCTTCTTCTTCTTCTTCTTCTTCTTCTTCTTCTTCTTCTTCTTCTTCTTCTTCTTCTTCTTCTTCTTCTTCTTCTTCTTCTTCTTCTTCTTCTTCTTCTTCTTCTTCTTCTTCTTCTTCTTCTTCTTCTTCTTCTTCTTCTTCTTCTTCTTCTTCTTCTTCTTCTTCTTCTTCTTCTTCTTCTTCTTCTTCTTCTTCTTCTTCTTCTTCTTCTTCTTCTTCTTCTTCTTCTTCTTCTTCTTCTTCTTCTTCTTCTTCTTCTTCTTCTTCTTCTTCTTCTTCTTCTTCTTCTTCTTCTTCTTCTTCTTCTTCTTCTTCTTCTTCTTCTTCTTCTTCTTCTTCTTCTTCTTCTTCTTCTTCTTCTTCTTCTTCTTCTTCTTCTTCTTCTTCTTCTTCTTCCTTGAACAGGAGATCAGCGACGCCTCTACCTCCATTCCTTTACTCTGATTACTCTGATTCTCCAAAAGTAGACTTCCTTTACTCTGACTCCATCCAGAGCGTTCACACTTGGAACCTTCACACTTGGAACCTCCACTATTGGAACCTTCACACTTGGAACCTTCACACTTGGAACCTTCACACTTGGAACCTTCACACTTGGAACCTTCACACTTGGAACATTCACTCTTGGAACCTTCACTCTTGGAACCTTCACTCTTGGAACCTTCACTCTTGGAACCTTCACTCTTGGAACCTCAACTCTAGGAACCTACACTCTTGGAACCTTCACTCTTGGAACCTTCACACTTGGAACCTTCACACTTGGAACCTTCACACTTGGAACCTTCACACTTGGAACCTCCACTATTGGAACCTTCACACTTGGAACCTTCACACTTGGAACCTTCACACTTGGAACATTCACTCTTGGAACCTTCACTCTTGGAACCTTCACTCTTGGAACCTTCACACTTGGAACCTTCACTCTTGGAACCTTCACACTTGGGAGCAACGCTGGCTTCTCTCACTTGGCACTGGCTGTGAGCAGCGCAGGCATCTCTCGCCTCATCTACTTTCACCTCTTTACTTGACACTTTCTTGACTGCATCTGCATAGGATATACCGTGAGAGTCTTTTGCTAAACCCGCATCCCCTGTAGGCAGAGCTATGCTCTTCCCCACAGTTACAGCACTTAAGTTTTGCTCCTTCGTCACACTTCCCACACTCATGATCTCCTGCACATTTACCACATCTTTGCTTCCCTCTGCAGACCGCTGCTATATGTCCAAAGCGCTGGCAATTGAAGCAACGCAGTCCGGACTGGACCAAGACAGGAAAATGTACAGCAGAAGCAAGATAGGCGGTTTAATGATTTATGTTTTTTTTATTCTATTTGGTGTTCGTTTTTGAGGGTTTTTATGTATATAGTTTGTTTTTTAATAGTTTATGGGTTTTGGTTTGTGTTTGGAGGGTTTAGGAGAATTTTAGAAATGCTGAGGATAAAATAACTGTTTCACCCCTGTTTAGCCTCCGTCGTTTTACCCAGACAGACACTGCGTGACCATTGACTGTAAATCTAAGTTAAAACAGGAAAGTGCTTTATTTATTTGTGGTTATGAACATGGACAGCAACTCGCTAATGTGAGATGCTTTTAACAACAGTGAAGCAGACGGAAGTGATTAGCAGAGTACACGTTTCTTTTGACGAAGAATTGTTTGACAGTTGAAGGATGCTATGTATGTATGCTATTGCTATTATGTAAGCTTTTGAACGAGGACCTTTGAGATGTTTTTTATGTCAGAAATAGGGACATGTAGAAGCAGTTGGTCGTGGAGTGCAAACATTAGTGGCGGTAGTTGATGTACCAATGAAGGATGCGAGAAACAGGATGTGGACGGTATCACCGGGGAGGATTTATCTAACACAATGCAATGAAGGAAGGACGCACTAAGAGAACTGGATACACAAATGGGGGACTGAAGGGAAAGTTAAGTTAAGTGCTGGAGAAGAAGCTCCATTTTGCACGATACACTTTTTAATATTTAGCTTTAATCGACCAAAAATAGTTAAAAATGTGGACCATGTGGACTTCTTTGGGTTTGTCGGAGTTTTCACCTTGTTTCACTGGACTCCAGCCGGCTCACGGCTAACCTACATCACATAACCTGCTGTGCACTGCACCAGCCCCATACTAAGATTTTTTAAAAAACCAATGGGCTCACACCTCATTTAGATGAAAATTTTAATGGATTCTTCAACAGAGCAATGAGCGCTACAGGAGTTTATCTCTGCTCGCAACAAAGTTATTTTCGCCCACGGTCCGAAGGAAAGACGGGACCTAAAGTGTGATTAAAACGCCATTACAAGAATGCCAAGAACAGATCAATAGTTATCGATAAAATCCAAAAGAGTATAGACACCTGTACTGTACCAGAAGGTTATAAAAAATCTATATCCTCCTATTGTTCTTTGAATAAATGGCTTTCAAGAATGACTTTGCAAATTTACAGGTGAATGTAGAAATGGGAGCCATAGTGAAACATTTATATCAGAATGGTTGTTTTTGGATACATGCAAAATTGGAAAATCAAGTATATTGAACACTAAAAACTAATAGAAGGACCTGCAGTGCAATGTTTGAAATAAGGGTATTACATATTATTATTGTTATACTTATTATTATATTATTATTACATTTTGGGCAATACTTACAACAGATTTGAGCACGTTTTAGCACATTTGCAGCATTTATAGTTATTACATACTTATTATATAGTTATTACATATCGTAAAATCTGTGTGAAATGATCAAAATCTGCCCTATATCTTTGCCTCAAAATATTAGCAGGGATCATCGGCCATGGGCTGCTCTAGATTAAAAAAAACTTTGATATTGATCAGCCGTGAAAAGAAACATAACGCTCGATCTCTATTATAAATATTGCCAGAGTATAGGCTATTTTTTATAAGTCAAATGAGTGAAAGTGGCAGTGGTGACAGTAGCAATAACTATAAGATGGACTAAAGAAGAGTACGCAGGTTACAGGTTTATTTTTGATGGTTAAGCCTCTTTATCCACTTAATAATCCAGTAATAAACCACCACATTCATCCAGGTTATACATGATTTCACATTTTAGAACAGCACACTAATTATCAGTGGATACTACCGTTTAAAACCAAGACTCTGCTCCAAAACGGCACCGCGGGTCAGACACATGCATATCTAACACTGAGGGTTGCACGCAGGATTAAAGTTATGAATACTAAGTGGTACATTTGTATTGCCCGAGGCACACTCTCCCAAATACAGGGAGGTCCAGCCGTTTGGCGTGAGCTCGGCATGACAAATAAACATACAATATGAGACTAAGCAGTGTGTGTTTCTGCCGCCAATTGCATGTCATCATTGATCAGTTCTAATAAGGTCTAAAGCTTCTGTTTTCCTGTGGCCCTGGACGAGTGTCTGGCACGGCCCCCCAGTCACGCTCCCTCTGGGTTTGGTGCACAGATGTTCTTCTCAGTATGGATACTCGTGGTCTTGGGCTGTTTAGTGGAAGCAGCTCTATCTATCGCAGATTTTAAAATCCTATCAGGCCAATGCCAGGAAACAGTTTTATGATGAAAAATATGCATTGCACACACACTTTGCATACTGTGAGCGAGTTTTAGCTTGTCTAGAAATTTGAAGAATACTAAATGGTGAAAATCGACTTTCTTGATGATCAGGACATTCAAATGACAACACAGAACCTAAGAAGTGTCCACCAGCCCAGAGGGCAGGAGGAATGAGGAAAACCATGTCCGGAATGCTCTCTCAGCCTGTGGTTACCCCCACTTGGGTTCTCAACAAAGATAAAAGAGTCAAACAACAGGAGAAAAGGCACTAAAGGGAATCAGAACCAAGAAGGGACGACGTCTCTATCACTTATGTGTCTGAACTGTCTGAAAAACGACTAAGGATTTTTAGACAGCACAACATTCATTTTTATTTTTGAAACCAGACCCTTTAAGACAAAAACTAGTCCATCCTAAGTACAAGATGCCCACACAAAAACAGAGCAATGTAGTGTATTCAATCCAGTGCAGTGAAGAAAGTTGTAAAGAGCGGTACATAGGTGAGACTAAACAGACACTGCACAAAAGGTGTATCAACACAGAGACAGAGCGCTTTGCATTTTCATCTTAAAGCCACAAACCAGTCCTTTGAGGAGAATGTTCTGAGCAGGAGAAGAGAGGGTTTGAAAGTGGAGTCAAGGAGGCCATTTTTGTTAAAGAAAATCCCTCTTTAAACAGAAATGGAGGTTTAAGGTTCCGCTTACCCGAAATATACAACAGTATTTTGAAGCCATGGGGCGGGATCAGCCCTGGCCATTTTTATGCTTATCAGGTATTCACCAGTGATGAGGCAGCTGCAGCCAACAATATGATTTATATGGCCAATTACAGCTAGGGTAACAAAGAAGAATAGTTTCAGTTAGAGTCTTTAAACAATACAAATACAAAACCTGGACCGGCTATTATCAGGAGGTTCCTCCCAGTGGGCAGGGCTTACTCAGAGTAGAATAAATATCTGAGTTCTAAGACTAGAGCCGCAGACTGAGAATGACTTTTGGATGAAAGTCGAAATGTCTTGTTTTTATAATACAGGGTCCAGATGACTACAACTGAATCTTCTTCTGGGAAAAACAGAACAAGCTCTCAGTCAGCTCATATTAGCAGTCCACTCAAATTACTCACTTCGCTAATGCCTTCTGAGCATCCGAATATTCACCACAATGAGTTTATAAGCGCTTTTCACAACATTCTGAGGCCAGAGCGAGTTTTACTTTCACATTAAAGATGACGCATGCTAACAGTGTAATTTTCACCAGACTAGATGCTCTTACAGTATATCTGTACTGCAAAACAGGCACTGCTCCTTTAATACAAGGGTTTTTAGATGTAGCGAGGACTTAGTGTGGTAGCTGGAACAATATGACGCTCACAGCCAGAACAGATCTCCATCACCTTCTGTCTCTGGAGCCTTGAGCCTCTTGTGTGTTAGCCAGCAGTGAGTCTTATCAAAAATGCATTATTCCTGCTGCACTTGATAGTACGCACCCTGGGAAAGCTCTCCCATGGCCTTTTGAGGCGAGTGCATCACCCACAAAAACCATTCACCCTCTGGGACACTGATTCTCCAGCTGTAGACAATCTCACCAAGACCAAGTGCAAGAGTTTTGGAGATGGAGTCCATGCCAAATAGATATACACGACATCAGCGGCACTACTGTATGTTATATAGTTGTCCAGCCAAATAGTGATGAAAACCAAAATGGAATAAGCAAGAAAAGGAAGAGAAGATGGATTATTGATGGATTGATGGATTAAGATGGAACAATTCTTTTTTCTTTCTTTCTTTTTTAAGATTCTACCAAAACGGTTGCCTTTTTCCAGTATTTTGATAATGTTGGCGATGTTTATTTTACTACTTCCTGTTTGAACATGAGCAGAAAATGAGACAAGGGCCAAAATCCATATACTGGTAATAATTATGATTTAACATTTGTCTTGATAACACCTTTATTTTGTTAAATGATTGTTTGAAACGTGTCCGCTGTGTGTAATTTGACCCTACATTTTGGATTATGTTTTATTATTGATGGCATAAACAGGGCGTTTTTAGAACACAGCTCTACTTCATTTTCAACTTTTATTTACTTTTTTCACAAACTGCCACTTGACTGATGTAAAACTATGATACATATAGATACACCATAGAGACTAGCCCACCAAAACTAGAAAAACATGAAAACCTGTCATGTATTAACAATGATGTACTGTAAGGCAAGGCAAGGCAAGTTTATTTGTAGAGCACATTTCATACACAAGGCAATTCAAAGTGCTTCACACAGCAGGAAAAATGCATTCAAATCACAAAGAAATTACAGAAATACAATAAGAGTGCAACGATAAAAATTAACTACAATAAAATTAACTAAATTAAAAATTATCAATCCAACTGATTTTCTAAACTAATAAAATCACAAACAAAAGAGAAGAGTGCAAAGAAAAAATCCCTTCAGTCATATGCGCAGCTAAACAAAACAGTTTTTAGCTTAGATTTGAACATTGTCAGAGTAGAAGCATGTCTCACATCTTCAGGAAGACTGTTCCAGATTTTAGCTGCATAAAACTGAAACGCAGATTCCCCATGTTTTGTCCTGACTCTGGGCACCAGCAGGAGGCCGGTCCCTGAGGTCCTCAGAGTCCGAGATGGTTCATATGGCACTAACATATCCAAGATGTACTTTGGTGCTAGGCCATGGAGAGACTTGTACACAAGCAGAGCTGCTTTAAAGTCTATTCTCTGAGCCACAGGGAGCCAGTGCAGAGACCTGAGAACAGGACTAATGTGATCATACTTCCTGGTTCTAGTCAGGACCCGAGCAGCAGCGTTCTGGATGTACTGCAGCTGTTTTACAGCTCGTTTGGAGAGACCAGTGAGCAGGCCGTTACAGTAGTCTAATCTACTGGAGACAAACGCGTGGATAAGTCTCTCTAAATCTGGTTTTGACACTATATTTTTGATTTTGGCAATGTTTTTTAGATGGTAAAAAGCTGCTGATGTTATTGATTTGACGTGGCTATTAAAGTTCAAGTCTGAGTCCATTATTACCCCCAGATTTCTAATTTGGTTTGTAGGTTTTAGAGCGAGACTCTGGAGGTGACCGCTAACACTTTCTCTTTGTTTCTGTGGGCCAAAAACGATTATTTCAGTCTTGTCTGAGTTCAGCTGGAGAAAGTTGTTTTGCATCCACAAACTGATCTGTTGGATGCAGTGACAGAGTGAATCTACTGGTCCAGAGTCACCTGCCGATAGTGAAACATAGATCTGAGTGTCGTCTGCATAATTGTGATAGGACACATTTTCACTGCGTATCAACTGACACAAAGGCAGCATGTAGAGGTTGAACAGAAGGGGACCCAGGACTGACCCTTGGGGCACTCCACAGGTCAGGGTCATGTGGTCTGAGACACAGCTACCAATTTCAACAAAGTACTTCCTGTCTTCCAGATAGGACCTTAACCAGTTTAGGGCAGTGCCAGTGATGCCCACCCAGTCCTCTAGTCTCTGTAAGAGGATCCCATGATCGACAGTGTCAAAAGCAGCACTCAGATCTAACAGAATTAAGACTGAGGCTTTGCCCGTGTCAGTGTTCAGGCGGATGTCATTTGTCACCTTGACAAGAGCAGTCTCAGTGCTGTGATGAGGTCTAAAACCTGACTGAAAAACATCAAATTAGTTGTTTATTAAGAGGAAATCTGTGAGCTGTTGGTAAACAACCTTTTCAAGGACTTTGCCCCAAAATGGCAGATTAGAGATGGGCCGGTAATGACTCAGTACTGCGGCATCAAGACTGCTCTTCTTTAGGAGAGGCTTTATGACCGCAGTTTTCAAAGACATTGGGAATGTTCCAGATTGAAGCGACATGTTAACTATGTGAGTGAGTGGTGCTAACAAACTGTTCAGCACAGACTTTAGAAATTTGGTGGGTAACACATCAAGGCAGCATGTAGATGAACTCAGACTGGTGATCTCATGGACAGTTTTGTCAGTTACTGGTGCAAAGTGAGTTAGCTCTAAGTGTCTTGGTGGTTTTAGGGTAATTTTTTGCATTGTGGGATTTATAGCATTTTTAATGCCCTGAACTTTGTCATTAAAGAATAATGCAAACTCATTACACTTGAATGTGGAAATGAGTTCTAATGGCAGCTGAGCTGGAGTGTTTGTTAATCTGTTTACTGTGGCAAACAGGACACGCGAGTTTTTACTGCAGCTTCCAATTATTTCAGAAAAATATCTTTCCCTAGTTCTACATAAGATTAGGTTGTACATGTTCAGCTTTTCTTTGTAAATCTCTTTTTGAACCTGGAGCTTTGACTTGCGCCATTTCCGTTCGGCCCTGCGGCACTCCCTTTTCTGTGCCCTGACCGAATCATCATTTCTCCACGCCGCCTTCTGCTTATTTTTAACTATTTTAGCCTTTATAGGGGCGATGGTGTCCAGAACATTCAAAACACTAGATGTAACAGAGTTCAACAAATCATTTACATTAGAACATGAGACATTTTCAAAGTTTATCATTTCCATAAACAGTGCACCTGTGCCATCACTTATGTGTCTCCTCTGAACAACTGCAGGACCAACCGGAGGTTTGGGAGAAACAGACAGGTCAAAGAAGACACAGAAATGATCAGACAGAGCAACATTGATCACATTAACATTTGAAATATTTACCCCCTTTGTAATTAT
>NW_027315746.1:13572285-13684785 GCF_026437365.1 Eucyclogobius newberryi
TTTCTTCTTCTTCTTCTTCTTCTTCTTCTTCCTTGAACAGGAGATCAGCGACGCCTCTACCTCCATTCCTTTACTCTGATTACTCTGATTCTCCAAAAGTAGACTTCCTTTACTCTGACTCCATCCAGAGCGTTTAGCATGTTTTCTATTTCTGCCCAATCAGTTCCAAAGAATCTTCCTGCAGCTTTAGCAATGATCCTGATCCTTTCAGTTCTTTAGAGTTTGAGCAGCAGTTGATCAAATCCACCATAAAGACTCTTCCTATCCACAACCAAGGTTGTCCTCAGCACTCCTGGAACCTCCACACTTGGAACCTTCACTCCTGGAACCTCCACACTTGGAACCTTCACTCTGAACCTCACTTGGAACCTTCACACTTGGAACCTTCACACTTGGAACCTTCACACTTGGAACCTTCACACTTGGAACCTTCACACTTGGAACCTTCACACTTGGGACCTTCACACTTGGGACCTTCACTCTTGGGACCTTCACACTTGGAACCTTCACACTTGGAACCTTCACACTTGGAACCTTCACACTTGGAACCTCCACTATTGGAACCTTCACACTTGGAACCTTCACACTTGGAACCTTCACACTTGGAACCTTCACACTTGGAACATTCACTCTTGGAACCTTCACTCTTGGAACCTTCACTCTTGGAACCTTCACTCTTGGAACCTTCACTCTTGGAACCTCAACTCTAGGAACCTTCACACTTGGAACCTCCACTATTGGAACCTTCACACTTGGAACCTTCACACTTGGAACCTTCACACTTGGAACCTTCACACTTGGAACATTCACTCTTGGAACCTTCACTCTTGGAACCTTCACTCTTGGAACCTTCACTCTTGGAACCTTCACTCTTGGAACCTCAACTCTAGGAACCTACACTCTTGGAACCTTCACTCTTGGAACCTTCACACTTGGAACCTTCACACTTGGAACCTTCACACTTGGAACCTTCACACTTGGAACCTCCACTATTGGAACCTTCACACTTGGAACCTTCACACTTGGAACCTTCACACTTGGAACATTCACACTTGGAACCTTCACTCTTGGAACCTTCACTCTTGGAACCTTCACTCTTGGAACCTTCACACTTGGAACCTTCACTCTTGGAACCTTCACACTTGGGAGCAACGCTGGCTTCTCTCACTTGGCACTGGCTGTGAGCAGCGCAGGCATCTCTCGCCTCATCTACTTTCACCTCTTTACTTGACACTTTCTTGACTGCATCTGCATAGGATATACCGTGAGAGTCTTTTGCTAAACCCGCATCCCCTGTAGGCAGAGCTATGCTCTTCCCCACAGTTACAGCACTTAAGTTTTGCTCCTTCGTCACACTTCCCACACTCATGATCTCCTGCACATTTACCACATCTTTGCTTCCCTCTGCAGACCGCTGCTATATGTCCAAAGCGCTGGCAATTGAAGCAACGCAGTCCGGACTGGACCAAGACAGGAAAATGTACAGCAGAAGCAAGATAGGCGGTTTAATGATTTATGTTTTTTTTATTCTATTTGGTGTTCGTTTTTGAGGGTTTTTATGTATATAGTTTGTTTTTTAATAGTTTATGGGTTTTGGTTTGTGTTTGGAGGGTTTAGGAGAATTTTAGAAATGCTGAGGATAAAATAACTGTTTCACCCCTGTTTAGCCTCCGTCGTTTTACCCAGACAGACACTGCGTGACCATTGACTGTAAATCTAAGTTAAAACAGGAAAGTGCTTTATTTATTTGTGGTTATGAACATGGACAGCAACTCGCTAATGTGAGATGCTTTTAACAACAGTGAAGCAGACGGAAGTGATTAGCAGAGTACACGTTTCTTTTGACGAAGAATTGTTTGACAGTTGAAGGATGCTATGTATGTATGCTATTGCTATTATGTAAGCTTTTGAACGAGGACCTTTGAGATGTTTTTTATGTCAGAAATAGGGACATGTAGAAGCAGTTGGTCGTGGAGTGCAAACATTAGTGGCGGTAGTTGATGTACCAATGAAGGATGCGAGAAACAGGATGTGGACGGTATCACCGGGGAGGATTTATCTAACACAATGCAATGAAGGAAGGACGCACTAAGAGAACTGGATACACAAATGGGGGACTGAAGGGAAAGTTAAGTTAAGTGCTGGAGAAGAAGCTCCATTTTGCACGATACACTTTTTAATATTTAGCTTTAATCGACCAAAAATAGTTAAAAATGTGGACCATGTGGACTTCTTTGGGTTTGTCGGAGTTTTCACCTTGTTTCACTGGACTCCAGCCGGCTCACGGCTAACCTACATCACATAACCTGCTGTGCACTGCACCAGCCCCATACTAAGATTTTTTAAAAAACCAATGGGCTCACACCTCATTTAGATGAAAATTTTAATGGATTCTTCAACAGAGCAATGAGCGCTACAGGAGTTTATCTCTGCTCGCAACAAAGTTATTTTCGCCCACGGTCCGAAGGAAAGACGGGACCTAAAGTGTGATTAAAACGCCATTACAAGAATGCCAAGAACAGATCAATAGTTATCGATAAAATCCAAAAGAGTATAGACACCTGTACTGTACCAGAAGGTTATAAAAAATCTATATCCTCCTATTGTTCTTTGAATAAATGGCTTTCAAGAATGACTTTGCAAATTTACAGGTGAATGTAGAAATGGGAGCCATAGTGAAACATTTATATCAGAATGGTTGTTTTTGGATACATGCAAAATTGGAAAATCAAGTATATTGAACACTAAAAACTAATAGAAGGACCTGCAGTGCAATGTTTGAAATAAGGGTATTACATATTATTATTGTTATACTTATTATTATATTATTATTACATTTTGGGCAATACTTACAACAGATTTGAGCACGTTTTAGCACATTTGCAGCATTTATAGTTATTACATACTTATTATATAGTTATTACATATCGTAAAATCTGTGTGAAATGATCAAAATCTGCCCTATATCTTTGCCTCAAAATATTGGCAGGGATCATCGGCCATGGGCTGCTCTAGATTAAAAAAAACTTTGATATTGATCAGCCGTGAAAAGAAACATAACGCTCGATCTCTATTATAAATATTGCCAGAGTATAGGCTATTTTTTATAAGTCAAATGAGTGAAAGTGGCAGTGGTGACAGTAGCAATAACTATAAGATGGACTAAAGAAGAGTACGCAGGTTACAGGTTTATTTTTGATGGTTAAGCCTCTTTATCCACTTAATAATCCAGTAATAAACCACCACATTCATCCAGGTTATACATGATTTCACATTTTAGAACAGCACACTAATTATCAGTGGATACTACCGTTTAAAACCAAGACTCTGCTCCAAAACGGCACCGCGGGTCAGACACATGCATATCTAACACTGAGGGTTGCACGCAGGATTAAAGTTATGAATACTAAGTGGTACATTTGTATTGCCCGAGGCACACTCTCCCAAATACAGGGAGGTCCAGCCGTTTGGCGTGAGCTCGGCATGACAAATAAACATACAATATGAGACTAAGCAGTGTGTGTTTCTGCCGCCAATTGCATGTCATCATTGATCAGTTCTAATAAGGTCTAAAGCTTCTGTTTTCCTGTGGCCCTGGACGAGTGTCTGGCACGGCCCCCCAGTCACGCTCCCTCTGGGTTTGGTGCACAGATGTTCTTCTCAGTATGGATACTCGTGGTCTTGGGCTGTTTAGTGGAAGCAGCTCTATCTATCGCAGATTTTAAAATCCTATCAGGCCAATGCCAGGAAACAGTTTTATGATGAAAAATATGCATTGCACACACACTTTGCATACTGTGAGCGAGTTTTAGCTTGTCTAGAAATTTGAAGAATACTAAATGGTGAAAATCGACTTTCTTGATGATCAGGACATTCAAATGACAACACAGAACCTAAGAAGTGTCCACCAGCCCAGAGGGCAGGAGGAATGAGGAAAACCATGTCCGGAATGCTCTCTCAGCCTGTGGTTACCCCCACTTGGGTTCTCAACAAAGATAAAAGAGTCAAACAACAGGAGAAAAGGCACTAAAGGGAATCAGAACCAAGAAGGGACGACGTCTCTATCACTTATGTGTCTGAACTGTCTGAAAAACGACTAAGGATTTTTAGACAGCACAACATTCATTTTTATTTTTGAAACCAGACCCTTTAAGACAAAAACTAGTCCATCCTAAGTACAAGATGCCCACACAAAAACAGAGCAATGTAGTGTATTCAATCCAGTGCAGTGAAGAAAGTTGTAAAGAGCGGTACATAGGTGAGACTAAACAGACACTGCACAAAAGGTGTATCAACACAGAGACAGAGCGCTTTGCATTTTCATCTTAAAGCCACAAACCAGTCCTTTGAGGAGAATGTTCTGAGCAGGAGAAGAGAGGGTTTGAAAGTGGAGTCAAGGAGGCCATTTTTGTTAAAGAAAATCCCTCTTTAAACAGAAATGGAGGTTTAAGGTTCCGCTTACCCGAAATATACAACAGTATTTTGAAGCCATGGGGCGGGATCAGCCCTGGCCATTTTTATGCTTATCAGGTATTCACCAGTGATGAGGCAGCTGCAGCCAACAATATGATTTATATGGCCAATTACAGCTAGGGTAACAAAGAAGAATAGTTTCAGTTAGAGTCTTTAAACAATACAAATACAAAACCTGGACCGGCTATTATCAGGAGGTTCCTCCCAGTGGGCAGGGCTTACTCAGAGTAGAATAAATATCTGAGTTCTAAGACTAGAGCCGCAGACTGAGAATGACTTTTGGATGAAAGTCGAAATGTCTTGTTTTTATAATACAGGGTCCAGATGACTACAACTGAATCTTCTTCTGGGAAAAACAGAACAAGCTCTCAGTCAGCTCATATTAGCAGTCCACTCAAATTACTCACTTCGCTAATGCCTTCTGAGCATCCGAATATTCACCACAATGAGTTTATAAGCGCTTTTCACAACATTCTGAGGCCAGAGCGAGTTTTACTTTCACATTAAAGATGACGCATGCTAACAGTGTAATTTTCACCAGACTAGATGCTCTTACAGTATATCTGTACTGCAAAACAGGCACTGCTCCTTTAATACAAGGGTTTTTAGATGTAGCGAGGACTTAGTGTGGTAGCTGGAACAATATGACGCTCACAGCCAGAACAGATCTCCATCACCTTCTGTCTCTGGAGCCTTGAGCCTCTTGTGTGTTAGCCAGCAGTGAGTCTTATCAAAAATGCATTATTCCTGCTGCACTTGATAGTACGCACCCTGGGAAAGCTCTCCCATGGCCTTTTGAGGCGAGTGCATCACCCACAAAAACCATTCACCCTCTGGGACACTGATTCTCCAGCTGTAGACAATCTCACCAAGACCAAGTGCAAGAGTTTTGGAGATGGAGTCCATGCCAAATAGATATACACGACATCAGCGGCACTACTGTATGTTATATAGTTGTCCAGCCAAATAGTGATGAAAACCAAAATGGAATAAGCAAGAAAAGGAAGAGAAGATGGATTATTGATGGATTGATGGATTAAGATGGAACAATTCTTTTTTCTTTCTTTCTTTTTTAAGATTCTACCAAAACGGTTGCCTTTTTCCAGTATTTTGATAATGTTGGCGATGTTTATTTTACTACTTCCTGTTTGAACATGAGCAGAAAATGAGACAAGGGCCAAAATCCATATACTGGTAATAATTATGATTTAACATTTGTCTTGATAACACCTTTATTTTGTTAAATGATTGTTTGAAACGTGTCCGCTGTGTGTAATTTGACCCTACATTTTGGATTATGTTTTATTATTGATGGCATAAACAGGGCGTTTTTAGAACACAGCTCTACTTCATTTTCAACTTTTATTTACTTTTTTCACAAACTGCCACTTGACTGATGTAAAACTATGATACATATAGATACACCATAGAGACTAGCCCACCAAAACTAGAAAAACATGAAAACCTGTCATGTATTAACAATGATGTACTGTAAGGCAAGGCAAGGCAAGTTTATTTGTAGAGCACATTTCATACACAAGGCAATTCAAAGTGCTTCACACAGCAGGAAAAATGCATTAAAATCACAAAGAAATTACAGAAATACAATAAGAGTGCAACGATAAAAATTAACTACAATAAAATTAACTAAATTAAAAATTATCAATCCAACTGATTTTCTAAACTAATAAAATCACAAACAAAAGAGAAGAGTGCAAAGAAAAAATCCCTTCAGTCATATGCGCAGCTAAACAAAACAGTTTTTAGCTTAGATTTGAACATTGTCAGAGTAGAAGCATGTCTCACATCTTCAGGAAGACTGTTCCAGATTTTAGCTGCATAAAACTGAAACGCAGATTCCCCATGTTTTGTCCTGACTCTGGGCACCAGCAGGAGGCCGGTCCCTGAGGTCCTCAGAGTCCGAGATGGTTCATATGGCACTAACATATCCAAGATGTACTTTGGTGCTAGGCCATGGAGAGACTTGTACACAAGCAGAGCTGCTTTAAAGTCTATTCTCTGAGCCACAGGGAGCCAGTGCAGAGACCTGAGAACAGGACTAATGTGATCATACTTCCTGGTTCTAGTCAGGACCCGAGCAGCAGCGTTCTGGATGTACTGCAGCTGTTTTACAGCTCGTTTGGAGAGACCAGTGAGCAGGCCGTTACAGTAGTCTAATCTACTGGAGACAAACGCGTGGATAAGTCTCTCTAAATCTGGTTTTGACACTATATTTTTGATTTTGGCAATGTTTTTTAGATGGTAAAAAGCTGCTGATGTTATTGATTTGACGTGGCTATTAAAGTTCAAGTCTGAGTCCATTATTACCCCCAGATTTCTAATTTGGTTTGTAGGTTTTAGAGCGAGACTCTGGAGGTGACCGCTAACACTTTCTCTTTGTTTCTGTGGGCCAAAAACGATTATTTCAGTCTTGTCTGAGTTCAGCTGGAGAAAGTTGTTTTGCATCCACAAACTGATCTGTTGGATGCAGTGACAGAGTGAATCTACTGGTCCAGAGTCACCTGCCGATAGTGAAACATAGATCTGAGTGTCGTCTGCATAATTGTGATAGGACACATTTTCACTGCGTATCAACTGACCCAAAGGCAGCATGTAGAGGTTGAACAGAAGGGGACCCAGGACTGACCCTTGGGGCACTCCACAGGTCAGGGTCATGTGGTCTGAGACACAGCTACCAATTTCAACAAAGTACTTCCTGTCTTCCAGATAGGACCTTAACCAGTTTAGGGCAGTGCCAGTGATGCCCACCCAGTCCTCTAGTCTCTGTAAGAGGATCCCATGATCGACAGTGTCAAAAGCAGCACTCAGATCTAACAGAATTAAGACTGAGGCTTTGCCCGTGTCAGTGTTCAGGCGGATGTCATTTGTCACCTTGACAAGAGCAGTCTCAGTGCTGTGATGAGGTCTAAAACCTGACTGAAAAACATCAAATTAGTTGTTTATTAAGAGGAAATCTGTGAGCTGTTGGTAAACAACCTTTTCAAGGACTTTGCCCCAAAATGGCAGATTAGAGATGGGCCGGTAATGACTCAGTACTGCGGCATCAAGACTGCTCTTCTTTAGGAGAGGCTTTATGACCGCAGTTTTCAAAGACATTGGGAATGTTCCAGATTGAAGCGACATGTTAACTATGTGAGTGAGTGGTGCTAACAAACTGTTCAGCACAGACTTTAGAAATTTGGTGGGTAACACATCAAGGCAGCATGTAGATGAACTCAGACTGGTGATCTCATGGACAGTTTTGTCAGTTACTGGTGCAAAGTGAGTTAGCTCTAAGTGTCTTGGTGGTTTTAGGGTAATTTTTTGCATTGTGGGATTTATAGCATTTTTAATGCCCTGAACTTTGTCATTAAAGAATAATGCAAACTCATTACACTTGAATGTGGAAATGAGTTCTAATGGCAGCTGAGCTGGAGTGTTTGTTAATCTGTTTACTGTGGCAAACAGGACACGCGAGTTTTTACTGCAGCTTCCAATTATTTCAGAAAAATATCTTTCCCTAGTTCTACATAAGATTAGGTTGTACATGTTCAGCTTTTCTTTGTAAATCTCTTTTTGAACCTGGAGCTTTGACTTGCGCCATTTCCGTTCGGCCCTGCGGCACTCCCTTTTCTGTGCCCTGACCGAATCATCATTTCTCCACGCCGCCTTCTGCTTATTTTTAACTATTTTAGCCTTTATAGGGGCGATGGTGTCCAGAACATTCAAAACACTAGATGTAACAGAGTTCAACAAATCATTTACATTAGAACATGAGACATTTTCAAAGTTTATCATTTCCATAAACAGTGCACCTGTGCCATCACTTATGTGTCTCCTCTGAACAACTGCAGGACCAACCGGAGGTTTGGGAGAAACAGACAGGTCAAAGAAGACACAGAAATGATCAGACAGAGCAACATTGATCACATTAACATTTGAAATATTTACCCCCTTTGTAATTATGAGATCTAGAGTGTGTCCTTTGCTGTGGGTGGGGCCTCTCACATGCTGAGTAAGACTGAAGGTTTCAAGGACAGCATCAAGCTCTTTAGCGTTTCTGTCACAAATATTATCAACATGCACATTGAAATCACCTGTAATGACCAAACCATCAAAGTACACAATGTGAGTGGTGTCTATCGGAGGCAACGATAAATAAATACTCAGAAGCTCTTTGTACCCACAGATGATCTTTTTCTTAGGCTCATTCAAACTCTGACTGTTTATTTCTATTGTATATAATCTCTATAATCATGTGATGTCATGTCTTCTAATGTCATGTTACTGTATGAGCCTGTTGTTGTCTAATTGAAAGTTTAATGTAATTACTTGCCTTGACATATAACAAATGAAATGTAGCTAACTCCATCATATTTACGTTAAAGCTGCTGCTGACACATTGATTAAAATGCACTATCCTAATTCAAATAAATAAATGAACAGTGTCTAGATGTGTATTTTCTTTTTTGCATTTCGTAACCATTTCTATTTAAAACATCAAGCTGCATATTGTGCTACAGTCAGTGAGTAATCCAGACTAAACAACACATTAATGCAGTTATAATGAATAGAAAATTACCAGCTTTTTCATTATTGTCTTAAAATACAACAAAAACTCTCGTCTAGTCAGAACTATCTTCAACTCCTGCTCTCCAAATCCGCCGCTTCACTCCGGATCCCACAGTCCCTCGCCGAGTGCGCAATCCAATGAGTGATATGATAAAATGATGACGGCGGTGCGGCGGGAGGGAGAGGGGGGGAGGACTTTGCGAGAGGATCTGGGTCACGGCGCTAAGAAGCAGGGCGTCGGTGCTCGCCATGCGACACGGAGCAGGAGATCACCACTGACCCTGTCGCACTCGGGGCCGTTTGTCTTCGCGTCGGGCCGACACCATTGTGAGGAACAATGCAGAGCCGCGTGGACGTTATCAGGGCCGGTGCAGACGGGCCCTCCACGCCATCGGCTTATCAAGGTGAACGAGGGGGGGACGCAACAGCCAGTAATGATCTAATCGCTTCGGTCATTATGATCCAAAAGTCTACAGTACAGGGACGTCTTGTTTATCGTAATTATAGGTGCGAGTGATGATATCGCAGTGGTTCATTTTCAATCATCAAACAAGTGAAAGCTTATGTACAATACAGTGTTGACATAAGTGCATGATAATTTAGTCATTACAAGCAGCAATTACCACTTAGAAAAGAAATGACGAGTTCATCTTTCAGTAAGATCATCATTTTTCAACGACATTTTTGGTAATAATGATTTTTATCTTTTAAAAACCCTTCTAAGTACTTTTCTTATAAATGACTTTGAACTGTGGCACACCGCTCTTTCAAATGATTACACGATCTCGCCGCGCAGATTGACAAACACAAACTTCTCCAAAGAGAGGTTTGACCTCTCAATTTATAGTCGTCTTCTTGCTGACGGAGAAATAGCTGTTTTGGAGATGCGCAAAATTAGAATATCAAATATATCGGCAGTAAATAAAGCTATTGAAAATGATCTCAAAAACGTCTAGTGTAATTTCAAACAAACAAACAAGGGCATAAGGGAATATTTCTGCACGTTCGGGGTTGATTTTATGGTACGTTGAGATTTCATGTGATATTTGAACTTCCACTGAGACAATTACAGGCACTTTTTAGAACATTCCTATTGCATTGTTAAAATATCATTTGAATATCCAAACAAACATTGAAATATTCATTTTTGTCTACATCGACCACCCTTAAGTGAGGGATTGCAAAGGTTTTAGAAGCAAAAACAGATGATTTAAAAGTAATATAATCCAAAAAACCTATCCTAAATATAAAGTGCTGTTGTTTCTTCCCACATTAATTAGTATTACTTTTTTCATACAGAAGGTTTCATTTTATAAAACTGGTCACATTTCAGAGAAACTGTAAACAATGGGAATTTAAGCGAATTGTGCATTTCAGAAGTTTTTTTCCTAGTTTTGATCATCGAGAATGACTGTAAAATTGTGTTTTTTCTTCTCACAATCTTATTTAAGATTGTGACATCCTTATCCATAGTAACGGTTTGTGTTTGAATCATAGGAATGTTTTAACCTCTATTATCACAATATCTTCTGGCGTGTGAGAGCTAATTCAAACGGGGATTGAGTCATGTTATTGGCCAAATACACCACCACCAGAGTTAACATTAGCCAAACATATTTTGAAAGGTTTTTTTAAATATCCATTGGTTGATTATACTAACGTGAGGTCACCATAATTACTATATCAACTTAACATTCAATAAATTAGATGTAACAATATTTTTGGGGGCTCAATTTAACATTTTCTTAACATTAATGAAGAAAATGTTATGTTATTTTTATGTTATATGATAATATTTGAGAGTTCAAAGACTCTCTTTCCAGTTATTATCATGCTTTAAGATTATTATACAGCACACAATAATACTAGTACAGTTTCATTATTATAATTTTTCGTCATATTTTCTGTGGCAATATACTGTAGTTTGTCCATTATCAGCTGCTGTTTTTAACACATGTTCCGACAATACTAAGATAAGATAAGATAAGATAAGATATTCCTTTATTGTCCATGGGGAAATTCCATTGGTGCAACGCAGGTTAACTGACAGCACAAACCCTGATGCTGAAATACTTTAATATAATAGAAAATAATATAATATAATATTTCAGCTAAGGCCAAATTTAGAGTCCAGAGCCAGTGGAAATCAGTGCAATGACACAGTGATAAAGTGAAGCGCGTGACTCACACACTCAGTAGAACACTGACCTTTCCGTGTTAACAGTATCCAGCACTTTTACTGAGCACACTTAATTCTGCCCATTCATACTCATTTATACAAAACGTGCTTATGAATTGATAGTATTATGTTTAAATAAAGCAATGGAGAGTTTAAAGTACCTCTGTATAAAGCTGTGACTTGGCGTAATGGACGATTTTTTGGCAACAAATGAGTCTCATTTCCTCGCGGCGTGGACTGCCGATTAGTCCTGCCACGTATAGAACGCACCTACCGCTCACCTGCAGCCTCGCTCTGGCTCGTCCCCAGGAGAGCAGCATGTTTCCCTGTGTCTAAGAGCATGGATCTATCATAATCCATCAGTGTTCAGGACAAAACTGAGAAAGACATAACAACATAAATAACAGTGATATGTTTACTTATATTGCTTACAATAATCCTTTATGTAGTACGAGAAAATACTATATTAACCCTAAAGGAATAATTCAAGCAAATATATATAATTTTAAATATTTTACTAAATTATTTACACGGTATTAACTGATGAAACTACTAAACTAAAGCTATTCTGCATAAATAATATGTGAATTGCGTAATTGTGTACTTTCTTATTGTCTGCAAAGGGACAAATGAACCAGCTTTGTTCCCTAAAAACACAAAAGCCAACAAATATCAATATCCTTTGTCCTCTAATGACAGGTAAGTGTTCATTCCTTCTGTCAGTTTAGGTTCAAATGTCCACATTGTTTGGATGAGTTCCCTTTTACAATGAACCTGGTGGTCTGTCGACTCTTTATGTTTCGAGCTACAAAGGCATGAGCAAACTATAAGCCGAAGTGGGCCGAGGATAAAAGAGCAAAGATGAAAAGAAGAGAGGAGAGGGAGGCGCAACAGGACGGACGAGAATAAAGCCGTCCAAATCAGACAGTGTGCGTCGAGCTTGAAAACACCAAACTCTGCCAACGCCATCCGAGCAGTCTGTGATCTTAAACTTGAAAATCGCGTTGCATCTGTGCCGCTTTCTCTAATGACGACACTTCTCTAAGTATACTAACGTTTTGTTGTTGAGAAAAAGTCACTTCAACAAGTAATCTGTAGCTAACACGTTGAAAATAGACAATCTAGGGACAGGTGAGACGTATTATCCGGATTATAAGCATTATAGAGAAGAAAAAAACATATAGAAGTCGCACTGGAGTATAAGTCGCACTTTGGGGACATTTATTTGATCAAATCCAAGACCAAGAACAGACACTTAATCTTGAAATCCAATATAAAATAATAACAGATGAGAGAACATGGTGAATAGGTGTACGTATGGTAACGCTAACACCTTCAGCTACATGAGGTAGTGTCTGGTATGTTAACGTAACATATGAACAGTTATTCAGATAACTATAGCATAAAGAACATGCTAACAAGTTTACCAAAGCATCAGTTTTACCCCAAATCACTAAATCCATTGAATTCTTCTTCCTCTGTGTCACTTCTAAACAACTCCACAAACTCCAGAGGAAGAGGAAGTGCAGATTCTTCTTCTGCGTCGCTTCGAGCCTAGAGCGCCCTCTTGCGGTTGTCAGAGTGAAAATAACGAATAATATCACATATAAATCGCAACCCCGGCCAAAACTATGAAAATGGTGCTACATATAGTCCGGAAAATACGGTATTTGGATTTCTCAGCACCAGGACTAACCCCAGACGAATGTGTGCGTGATTAATGATGCTGTCTATACTGTCTGCGGTGTCGCTAATGCCCGTGTGCGTGTTATACTGCACAGTACAGTGAGTGTTTACGAATGCATGAGGTGCATTAGGGCTGTGCAATTACGAGTTTGGTAGAATTTGTTTCCGGTACAACAAGAAACGCTCACATCTGTGTCGGTTACAGAAGAAAACAGCAGACAATAAACACGTACAACACACGGCAATCAATCACGATCACTGACGCGGACTCTTAATGGTCTTCAGTGTGTTCATGTGTATTTCCTAAACTGAAAAGATTAGGATTTTTTTTTTCCCAATAATGGAGCAGTCCTATGATGCATGCCCAAGACAAATGTCCCCCATCTGGAACAATAAAGTATACTAACCATGCCAGTTTGCAGTGCTAACTCATACTGACATTAACAGACAGGCTATACACAGATTTTAAACACGTACAGCTCTGTCTCGTTGTTTTGTTTCCTCCGAGGCACAAAGATCACTCACAGTCGCAGCAGGGACAAGAAAGTGACGTTGATTCATTTCTTTGGTAAACTGAAGCTAAATTAGAATAAAGAAGCAGCGCGCCTCTGTTAACCAACAATGTACTGCGTTTACTCCAACAATTACGACACCAAATGCCCCTACAGTTCCTCCAAAACCTCCAAATCTGTAACTCTCTGACCGGCATTTAACACCTGGTGAGCACTGTGTATTTGTGTCACTCCCATTTGATTTAAAGAAGGGGGTTCACCACGTCTCCTTGGTGATGGACGGTGGCAGAAAGGTTACAAAGTGCACCTTTAACTAAACCGATCATGTTATTTTAGTGTGTGATTGTAAAGCGAAAACACAAATCTTTGCATCAAAATGTCGAAGGCTTTGTCATTTTCAGAACACAAAGGTAAAACCGGTGCCGCCGAAGTCCCGTGTGGGTCTAGGACAGGCCTATTCATCCCGTGTGGGTCTACGACAGGCCTATTCATCCCGTGTGGGTCTACGACAGGCCTGTTCAACTTCATTTTCCTGAGGGCCAGATTGTTTGCAGAATCAATCCAACTAGGACAAGACGATGTACCAACCGGGTCTGAACCAGGACTAATCCAGACTAAAAACGGGTCTAAAACAGAACTAAACAAAGACAAAGCCAAGACCAAACCAGATCTAAACTAGAAATAAATCTAACCAAACCGGTAAACAAACCAATATATTTTTTTTTTATATTGGGAGGATGGGTTGTGGCCCAGATTAAATCGTTTGGAGTGCCAGACCGTGCCCCCAGGCCTTACGTTTAATAGCCCCGGTCTATGATGTAAAGGAGCGTCGAGTACAGTGAATAAATAATCGTCTTTCTCTTTCCAAGTCGCCTCTGTTTCCAGCTCACATCCGGCTGCTCAGTTGGCAGTGGAGCAAAGAAATAAACGAAAAGAGAGGGAGCGAGAAAGAATGAGCGAATGAGAGAAAGAGCAAGAAGGAGGGGAGAATTAGAGAGAGGGGGAGATGGGCTGAAGATGAGGATTGGCTTAAAACAGCGCTGGGATGTTTGGCTTAAAAACGGTCAGGCTTTCAACAGTTCTTATCAAGCCGTGTTCCAAGTATTTTATATAATGCATCAGTGTCTATAGCCGCAACACAAAGCAGTATTAAGCTATTCCATTTTGTTTAGATGGACTTGCTGGCTCTGTGTTAGAGAGCACAGAAGGAATATTTAGTACATGAAGGGCTTTGGATGGACTGCTGCTGTACTGACCAATCACTGACCAAAAATGTCACTTGAGAGTAGTTATATAAAGGTTGTGTTGCTTTATTTCTAACTTTTTTTGTACAGAGTTGTTTTAGATTATATTGTGAATATTACTTTAATGATATGCAAAATTTGAATATTGTGAATATCGTTTATTGGAGAAAATAACACAAAGAGCTGATTAAAAGTGAGAATTTTAAAAAGTGATGTTGCATACTTTCAAATAAGGTGAAAAAGATGGTATTTCAGCACGTTTGCCGTTCATTTCACAGACATTTCACATTAGTCTGATAACTAAACCTTAAAAAACACATTTAAAAACATGTTTAACCCATTTCTTTTGAACTGTCATAATACAGTTTATAGGGAAACTCAAATATATATAATATATTATATATATATATATATATATATATATATATATATATATATATATATATATATATATATATATATATATTGTTTTTGTCCATATCGCCCACTGTTATTGTGTTGCTGAGGATGACACTTCACCAACAATGACTGCTCGACTCAATTTATTTCTTGGTTTACTGTTTGAATCAAAATAACATTTCTTATCTTGACAAAAGAGAACGAAAGAGAAGAAAAGCTAACAAAGCCAAACCAAAAAAAAAAAGTACTCAATAACTGCATATGACAGCTACATAACTTAAATATATTACCAGGAAAAGAAGTCACACCACAAACCTACAGTAATGAACACAGCTTGTGTTTATTTGGAACCGCATTTTCCATAATATAGACGCCATTTACTTTAATTATAAACTCATTTTCAATCACCTCTTGCAATTAGGCTAATCGACTAATAAGTGCTTCATATAAATCAAAATGGTGAAGGCATAACACCAGGGCCAGACTCCGAGGCAGAACAACCTGGACAAGCGGACAACTGATCTGTAGGGAATAAAAAAAACTTGTTGCATTGTCAGTGTTATGTTTGGGTTTAATTTCTTGGCTCGGTGCAGAGTTCTTCTGGGCGACGTGCCAACTTATTTCCAGGATATTTAAAATAACACGCAGTTTTAACAGACAGTATTACCTGATGGATCTGCATCATTTCAGATCATAACTATAGGATATTTTGATCTATGGCTTTTAAATCATGAAGTTAAGAGCCATTCATCGTTTACAATTACATCGACGTTGAAATATAGTTTTTGGCGTGGTCGGTGTAATCCCTCGTTCGTCCAGTAGTAGGCCGTGGTAATAAAGACGCTTTTTTAGTGTCTGATTTACCATACTTTTGACAACCCTAACGTGGTGTAAAACAACTTCATTTAGTTTGAACCATCGTTTTAATAAAATATTGATCCAACTGCTGCTAAAATTGCATAACTAGGTAGTATTTGTACTTGTAATCGAGTACAGTTTTAGCCACGTTACTGTACTTTTATTACTTATTTGCAGCACTCCTTCTGGCCGCCTGGAAGAAGGCGCTCACAAAAAAATGGATGACTCAAACCGCTCCTACGTTTAAGCACCGGACGAATATAACAGACAATCGCACAATGGAACAAAATAACCTCAGGACTCAACTTAAAAATAGACCAATTTAAAAAGAAACCATGGATAAAATGGGTCAATTATTCAGAACTTAATATGCTCTAATTCCTCTTTCTTTTTTTCTGATGCCACTCCACTGTTCTACCTGATCCAGCTCGTTCTTTGTGGGGTTTCTTCTGTTTTTTGGTTTTTTTACCCCTTTCTGTTGTTGTCGTTTTGTTGATCTATGTTCTAAGATAAATAAATGAATTGCAGCACTCTTTCCACCGCCGCTGTTCCTTCTCCTGACAACATTTGGCCCCGACACTGCAGAACTGGGAACACCCAACGACAGCTGCAGTACTGGACATGGTCTGAGTGCACGGCCACAATAAAGCCACTGCAGAACGTACTGACCACAACAAAAATATTGACTTGATTCACTTCCGATCGTGCCGGTGGTCGTCATGCTCGACTTGTCCGCACTCAAGCGTTTACTCTGACATTAATCACATGCGTTATCACGTTTCAAATACCGGGCTCGTCCTTCACAACGTCTCTTGACCGAGTTGTACTTCACATAACGGACAGTGAGCGACTTAAAGCAGCTCTACCTCAAAACGTGACTTATGACAGTTGCTGCTGCTGCTGCTGCTGCTGCTGCTGTGACTTTCAAAGCTGCAGAGACAAAGGAGAAAGCGCAAGTAAGTGAAGATGAATAAACTAAATAAAGCCAATTCTGCGTCTGGTTTGTCTGTCTTTGAGGTAAATACTCGAGTCATTGTGTGCAGGGCTTAACCTTAGTGAACTTTAATGTGACTAACAAAGTGTAATGTGACCTCTAAGTAATGGAATCAAATATACTAGATTAGAACTGTGCAATTAACCACATTTTAGATTCAATCGTTTCTAATCGTCGATGACCTTTTCAAACCACTACAGCCAATCCTTTGTCAGGAAGAACATATGGTTCAGAGCAGAGTTTAGACTTTGGAAGAAGGTTTTGTGTGTGGTTTTAATTGCAATAGCTAAAAATCTGCCTTGTTTATGTTCAGGAAATAATTTTGTACAATTATTATAAAGGCATTGTTTTTTTTTTTAATAAGACAATATGAGGAAAATAGATACGACACATTTTCTGCCATAGATTATACAAAAAACTCCTCTTTCTGTAGTTTTGTTTGTATTTTTTTGTATTAATTTATTTAAGGCTGAACTAAACGTTTCTTGGAATAACTGTCAGCTCATTTAGAAATCGAATAGTTGTTAACAGATGCTAAAGAAGTGGTTTTATGACTCAGACTAAGCGGCAGTTACATAAAATTAATGTAACATCTAAAAACGTTGCGTTCTGCTGAAGGGGCCCGAGGCTGTGTGGCATTTACCAAAACTGCAATGACAACAAAACTACTCAACGTCACTGCACATCATTACATAACTCTCAAATGTTCAATACTGCAATAAAAACACACACACCAAAATGCATAAAGATGATTAAACTACATTATTACTTGTCTGTACTTTGCCCGCAGTTGGGATCTTCTTTTATATATATACCGTATTTTCCGGACTATAAGTCGCTCTGGAGTATAAGTCGCAGCAGCCAAAAATGGCATAATAAAGAAGAAAAAACATATAAAAGTTGCACTGGAGTATGAAATGTGGTTGCAAGTGTGAAAATAACAAATAATATCACATATAAGTCGCTCCGGAGTATAAGTAGAGATATATAAGTAGAAATATAAGTAAAAACTATGAAAAAAGGTGCCACTTATAGTCCGGAAAATACAGTATGCAACATTTTGAGGACTTTTTCCCCAGTCAAACTATATAATTCTTTGTTTTTCTTCATCGCTATGGCAACGGCCCCATGGATAGCACCTGTATCCACTTGCAAACACAAACAGAAGATGAGCCCGGTCTCCAAAATCCCAAGTGTGTGCATGTGTCTCAAATGGCTTTAACAAAACAGTTACTACGGCCCATCAAAACGTAAATGCATTCTCTGGACAAAGTTAAATGCTTTATGAAGTGGGCATAAAAAGGAAAACAGCAGAGCCCATTTCACTGGCACACAGGGAGCAGTTGCAGCCCACTTGCCACTCTCGCCTCTACAGTGCAGTGATAGTAACCAGCCCTTAAGAGATAATGTGTCATAAATGAGCAGGATGTCAAATTGCATTATGCTCAAGCCGGGTCTGGAGCTTCTGTGTCAAATGCCTGGTTAGTTTATGCACCCTGACAATGCTTCTTCCTCCTCTTCATCCTCTTCTTCTTCTTCTTGCTGCTGCTTATCCCTCACTGGTACAGACTGTGGCTACACTCACACTGCACTTCATTGACAAACATGTGCAATCATGCAAACTCTACACATTAAAACAGCATGCAACATTTATTTAAAAAAAAAACGTTGCTTTGTTTTGCAGAGGGTGATAAGTGGGGAAAGGGGAAAGTCCACTATGGCGGGTGCAAGAATGAATGTAACGTGCTGCTGGTGGTGATGATCCGTGCCAGTTACAGTGTGTCTTTCTTTCTTTCTTTCTTTCTAACACCGCGATGTCGTGCACAGTTACGTAAAGCTGCATGTGGAGGAATAGATGGCGAAAAAACACCTGCAGAAAGTGAAAACAATAGTGCACGATACGATACCTGCCTCGGATGTTGTCGGGCGAGCACTTTCTCTCATCGGAGCATCCTCCTCTGTGTTGTTTTTTTTTTGGACGCAGGAAAAAATGTGATTTGCAAAGCTCACGAAGCACTAGGTCGCGGTCTGATATCTAACAAATGTCTGTAGAATATTTTAAAAAAGAAAGGAAAAAAAGAAAAGAAAAGCAGAACGCAAGCGAATCAGCCCAGCTCGGCTACAGATAACTATATTCTCTTCACAGACACGCTATTATGTCTGCTTCTCCGGGTAAGAGCCTCGTTTTGTTGAGGTTTACCGGCGGGAAAAGGGTCAGCACATCCCGGATTATTGTCTCGAGGCGATCCGAAGAGTGGAATGGTGCTATCCTGGTGTTTTTTCCCGTCATCCCGTGGTGTTTTGGTGAAAGGATGTGAGGAAATCAAAGAAAAGGATGCTGTGGCAGCGCAGGTCCTCGCTCCTGCTGCCTACGGAAGCCTGCGGTCCCGGCGCGATTCGCTTTTGGTGTCAGTAGGGCGAATTGCAAGTGTTTTATAATTATTATCCCCGTATTACATTGCGTTATAAGTGTCTGTAATGTTTTATATCTTCTAAGCAGCATCACATTTTACTTATTATATTTATCATTACCATTGTTTTAATTGTACTTAATTTATTTTTTATTTATTTTACTACGAGTATTTTTTTTTGCCTGTACACTCAGCAAGTAGCATAACATTTGTATTTAATTAATTTAATTAGGCCCGAGCGCCACAAGCTGGCGAGAGGTCTATTAATCTCGTAAGGCCGTGCGAAGCACGGCTGCGAAAGTGCGCACGTAGTGCGCACGAAATCGAGCGCGAAGCGCTCGCCCACTTCCAAACACTCACTAACGCACTCCTCCACTCATGCACGCCCCGTGCATACTAATTAGTAGTAGGAAAATGGAACATTACCGTTGTAAACGGGCGAAGCCCGTGCAAAAGTTCGCACTAAACGAGCACTTTACATTGCGCTAAGTAGCTCACGAATACGTTCCCCATCTCTTGCATGTTCCGTGCATATAAGCATGTAAGGCAAAAATTGAACATTATTACTGTATAGAGGGCCAAAAACACAAAGTGGGCGGAGCCCACTCAAAATTATCGAAAGTACCCGTCAGTGACCAGGGACCCACACCATGAGGTAGGAAAGCGCGAGCGCTTTCCGAAAAAGTATAGTTTATGATATTTGAAAAATGGGAAACATTGTTTTCGCATCGGAATATTATTCTTTCTTTCTTTCTTCTTCTTCTCGGGACCAACCCCCCTATTTTTCACCCAGTGAACATTGACGAAAAGTCACAAAAATTTGCACGCCTCTAAAAATCGTGCCTCTCTACATTCTGGCTATTTCCCTTTTCTAAAATTAAAAAAATTGGCGCGTCAGCGCCCCCAAATGTACCAAAAATGCATTGAGAGATGGGAAATGACCCAAAAAAAATCTGATCGTAGAATCATGAAATTTGGCGCAGAGGTAGATGGTGACAAGAGAAGTAAAAAATATTATTACGGCAACGCCGTCCGCCCAACCAAATGTCGGCCATATTGCTTCAAAAATGGCTAAACATGACTTCGGAGTTTTTCCAAACGTCGTACTTTTACGAACTCCTCCCAGGGCGTTGGCCCTAAAAAGCTGAAATTTGGTGAAAATGCTACTGAGGAGTGGGACATCAAAAGTTATCCAAATTACATTGATACCTCTCACGGTCTCTGTGCGGCGAAGCCGCAAACTGTAGCTAGAATTTCAGAAATCTCCCATATTTAAAATTTCTGCCGTTTGCGCAGATAAAGTCCGAATTGCGTCAAATTAGAATCAGTTGTTAAACTCTTTGCCCTAAACCTACTTGAAGTGAAATAAATTCATTTGGCGCCACAGCGCCCCCTACAGATTTTATATGGAGGTTAAATGTTTAGTTTTGCGAAATTATATGAAATTTGACACACAACTCAATTTTAGCATCCCCATCAAAAAAGTCAATGACTCATGTCATAATTGTTATGGCGTTGCCGTAACGATGACCGAAACCTTTCATGTTATTCCAATGGGGAAATCGCCAGAACATGTTTACACTTTAGACTTTCACAAACTCCTCCCAGGGCGTCAGCCCTATTAACCTGAAATTTGGTGAGACTCATCTTCAAGACCATCAAAAGTTATCCACATTTTCATTCAAAGAGTCACGGTGTCTGTGCGGCAAAGCCGCACATTTTGCCAAGAATTCAAAATAAAATTGCTTTTTGATGGTAAAACAAAGGGGAGAAGATGTGACAGCGTCACAGATTCAGCAGTAGGCGTAATAAAAGGACAATTGGGGCGCGTTAGCGCCCCCTCCTCTTGCGGCGTGGCGGCGGTGTGGCGGCGGCGTGGCGGCGGCGTGGCGAGGGCCGATCATTGCCGCTTGCGGCTATATTTATTATTATTATTATTATTATTACTACTACTACTATTATTATTTTTTATTATCATCATCTTTCCTTTTTTATTTTACTATTACTATTTTTAATCTTTTTAATAGTTTATTTGAAAACCACCACAACTAGAATCATTAAAAACTTTTATTTATTCATTTTTATATTTGTGATTTATAAGGATAGCAGTTTCAACAGGACATGGACTGAACAAAATTTAAATAAATGCATGTATAAATAACAAACCAACAAATAACAGGACAGTTTTCCACATACAACTGTACATACAAGAACGTCTGTCACCACTTACTTTTCTAAGCATCCTTTTTACCTCATCGTTGTTTTTCCTCCACGTGATAATATAATAGATCCGTGACGTAAACAAGCGCGTGCATTTAACTTGTATATGTCGCCCTCTGGTGGAAAAACAGCATCATCAACGTGTCAAGTGCACGGCCTTTCTATGGTATTAAAGTGATATTGAAACAGGGGGAAAAAAGACTGAGAACATTAATTTGAACGTTTTATTTTCTTACAGACATGTACATGAAGATTTGTATTTCTCACAATGTCAAAAACAAGGTTATTGTCTGATCACCATCACATCAACATTTACATACACACAGGTCCAACTACAGTCACCGAAAGCCAAGGGTCTGATGCATCAATGTTCACCAAATATATTCTCTAAAGCCCAGGTCATTAACTGAACATATTTATACGCTCTAATTTCCCCCCCACACAACTTCAATAAATCTACTTTTACAGGAATTAGTGGATCAACAAAAATGAAACCTTGCGTTCACATTCAGCCATAGTGTGCCAAAAAAGGTCTGACAAAATGACACTGAGATTTTACCCTGCAACAGTAAATGATATAATGGCCGGATGAACCTGTTCACATTAAAAAAAAAACAAGCCTCGAGTAGGAACCGCACGTCACCCACACACAGCTTCAGCGTGTTCACACTTTTAAGGAATGTACAGAAAAGATAAGACAAATAAAAACAAAGATTAAGCAGTGTAACATGTATACCGACTCAAATTAAAGCCAAATTTGATGCCTTTTCAAATCATTTCGTATTTCAAAGCTCGTAATAATGTTTTTGTTCCATTTAACAAGGTCTGCGCAGCTATTTTTGGAAGACGCCAAAGGGTTTCGAATGCAAATCTTCAAAATCTGGGAAGTCGGGAATGTAAGCGATGATGGAAATAAGATGACACATTTGGATCAGACGCTGTGATCCGACTCCGTTTCCGTGCTCAAAATAACATTAAATCCCCCCCCGCCGTGTGAGGCAAACGCTGTTACTGGGACATCGATTAAGGGCCACTGACTTATTTGCGAAACAAACAAAGAGAAAAAGAAACATGTGACAGACCAGGTAAACACGTTTGAACAGCCCCATGCTTCAGTGGAGAGAAGAAAGAGAGAGACGTGTGCGTCATACATACGAACAAACACACACACCAATATGTTCAAATACTCTTGTCTTCAACTTATCATTCCCATATTGATCAAAAACCTTCAAAGCCAAACTATTTACTGGAAGAAACTGCTCCCGCTCTACAGCACGAGCCGGCGTTACGAGCGTTTTCTCTCTCTGAACATTCTTTAAATACAGCCCGGTTCAGCACGGGTCGTTTGCTGTGAATGACAAGTTAAAAACAGGCAAATAGAGACACTTAAATAATTCACGATGTATTTACACAATAATCCATCTGGTTTTCCAGCGAGTTCTTCTTCTCGAGATCAAGAAGGCTTCTAGTCGCCCATCTTTACTTTCGATGTCTGCAAAGCAAAAGGATGTTGGTTAAAAGTCATATTTAGTCAGTTTTAAGATAAGATAAGATAAGATAAGATAATCCTTTATTGTCCCACATGGGGAAATTCCATTGATGCAACGCAGGTAGATACAGAGATAGATACAGAAGAAAAGAACAAATAACTCATAGGAAGTTTGAAAAACACTCTCAGTAGAAGATCTCTTATAAAAATCTTAGGATGTCCGCCGGGATAACGTGACGATCTCCGGGTAAGACGACTGTTCTCCGCAGTTTCATGAGTTCCTCCTTTGTGTAAACGCGGTACGGCGCCGGCCGGGGGGGCACAGGGGGGCCGGGGGGGCTCGGAGCCAGGGCACATCGCGATGACACGAAAACACTCAATCCAGCCGAACAAAGTCAAAACAAGTTGAATTAAAGCGATTCCAGTGCGTGTCCCGATCATTCATGAAGTTCCTCTTTTATATAAACGTGTACCGGCGGCATACTGTACGTCAGGACGGCCGGAGGGCGCGGGGGGGCCGGGGGCTAGCTCAGAGCTAGCGCACATCACGACGAAAACACTCAATAATACAGCCGAACAAAGTCAAAAACAAGTTAAATTAAAGCGATTCCAGCACGTGTCCCTATTGTACAAGTAAAGTAGAATTTTTTTTACAAAATACAAAAGATAAAGCACAATAAGTGTGAAAAAAGTGTGAGAAAAGAGTGGCTTGAGTCTGTCCTTTTGTCCAACTAAAAGACAGATTGATCCCTTCGCATTTGTCCCGTTTGATCCTGGTTTAGTCCTGATATAGTCCAGATTTAATTCTGGTTTAGTTCCAGTTCAGGCCAAAGTTTTATGTGATTGTGATGTCAATGAATGATCATTTACATAATTATTTTATGGTTATGTGTAGTGAATACAACATTTATTCCCAAACCCAACCAAAGTTTAGACAAAGACTCAATCTGGATTAAAATAAATAAAATAAATAAAATAAATAAAATAAATAAAATAAATAAAATATCTTAAAGCATTTTTTTTTTTTTTTTTTAGAAAAAAAAGATGAGTGAGTGAAAAAAAATATCTAGACAATTTGCTATAGTGTATGTATTAAACTTTTCTGGAACTAGAAATTTTCTAATCCAAGATCCAATTACTGGTATGTTCATTTTAGTTCATTAAAAAACAACACAGAAACATCCATTTCTTCTGTGTTACTCACCTGCAGAATGGCTACAATCACACCAAACAGGCCGATGGCGCTGCCGAAGATTTCCACGATGAGGATCTTCACGAACAGACTGGGGTTTTGTGCATCAGCCAGAGCGGCTCCACTGCCCACGATGCCCACACAGATGCCACAGAAGAGGTTTGAGAAGCCCACGGTCAGGCCAGCGCCAAACATCGAGTACCCTGCAAACACAACGCCATTTCTATGTTGTTTCTCTCTCTTTTTTAATCAAAATGCCACTTCATAAATTATTCCACAATATTCTGGCACTGCGCAAATTGCTACTTAAATATAGATATGATTTTATATTTTTTCTTTTTATATTTCAACACCAAAAAACAGAACAAAACCTGAACGTGAAAGTCCAGAAAATAAAACGTCAAATATGTATGTAGACTATGTATCAGTTCGATCTGTCCCAGTTTCTTGTAAAGTTTAAGTTCAAAATGAATGTACGTAATAATAACAACAATAAAACTACCGTAAACTTATCAATACTCAGTTTACACCTGTAAATACTTGTTAAGCTTCGCACCACCAACTCTCCACACTTACCGGCCTGGTAGTTCTTTGCTCCGATGGTGTCTGGGGTTGTTCCAGAGAAAGTCTGCAGAGGAAAAAGATAACTTAAATACAAACAGTAGACAATCATCTACTGACTCATTCTGAACATTTAATAGTTCCCAAAAGGACACGTGTCACAAGGGGCACTTCCTCATTCTATAATAGTATTTGGCCTTGGATATGTAAGTAAATGTTTGAAACTATTGAATGTATAAATATAAAGAAATAAATGGGGAACTATAAATCAAAGAGAGAGAGAGACAGAGAGAGAGACAATCAATGGTCAATGATCAGCTTGGGCCTTATTATTTGAGAGGTCCAGTTTTTTGTCAGTAAAACCACATGGTTTTCTGAATTTGGAGGAATTTGAAGGACAAAAGATTATTTTTTATGATCTGGTTTGGTTGGATTCACGATTCAGGACCTGCGATTCGATTATGTCACGATTCTTAAAATAATTAACATATTAAGATATTCCTTTATTGTCCCACATGGGGAAATTTCATTGGTGCAACGCAGGTAGATACAGAGGTAGATACAGAAGAACAGATCACTTATAGGAAGTCTGAAAAACACTTTCAGTAGAAAATCTCCTATAAATAAATAAAAACTCCCATAGACAAATAAATAAATACCATTTCATGTGATCCCGACAGTAATTGCACATGAATATGTGTCACGACAGCACATGAATTGCACATCAGTATTAGGTTAGGTCAGTATTGCGACGGGATAACGTGACGATCTCCGGGTAAGACGACTGTTGTCCGCAGTTTCACGAGTTCCTCCTTTGTGGGGGGGCGGTACGGGGGGCGGGGCCGGAGCCGGGGGGCGGGGCCGGAGCCGGGGGCGGGGCCGGGGGACTCAGAGCCAAGACACATCGCAACGACACGACGAAAACACTCAATCCAGCCGAATAAAGTCAAAACAAGTTAATTTAAAGCGATTCCAGTGCGTGTCCTGATCGTTCGTGAAGTTCCTCTTTCATATAAACGTGTATATAAACGTGTACCGACGACACGCCGTACTTTAGCGCGGCCGGAGGGCGCGCGGGGGGGGGGGGGGGGGCTGGTGGGCTCGCTCGGAGCTAGCTCACGTAACAACAACACGACGAACGCAACGAAAAACGCTCAAATCCAGCCGAAAAAAGTCCAAAACAGTTGAATTAAAAAACTATTCCAGCGCGTGTCCCTATCGTACAGTAAAATAGAAAAAATATACTAACTATATTTACAAAATATAGGAGATAAAGCACAATAAGTGTGAGAAAGAAGAGAGAGCGTTTACACCGGGCTGCCAGCTGTACTAGCGCCTTATGACGAATATTCATGGTCAATGTCAAAATAATTAATTTGGTCTTTTAATTATTGTTATTGTAAATAATAACATGTGAATTGCACAACCTAATTAAGTTTATGGCATTGTTTGTTATCTCAAACAGGGCTTAATATGGGCTCTCAAATCTCTTAAGTTTAGGCCATATCTTCTTCATACGAGGGGAACCGCTTGATCTATTGCTCATCATAATCCACGTGTGAGATTCAAAGCGAGTGTTTCTTTGTCTTTACAGCACACAATCATGTTTATATAATATATGCAGCGCAGATACAAGGGGCGCGCAGCGGGCTTCCAGGACATGGCAGCGGTGCCATGGTTATAATGTCGTTTTTCAGCTGGCATCATTTTGCATCGAGACGGATCGCGACACGTGTACAATGCATATTGTGACGTTTAAGAATCGCGATGCATTACACCCCTGTCAATTTTTGTCATGTCGCTCAGCTCTAAGTAAATCTGTACTGATCGCTGCATATCTTACCTCTGCCATGTTGCTGATGACAATAGCCATAATAATGCCATAAATTGCTACAGCTTCACAGAAGATGATGCTAGGCACAAAAATAAAAGCAATTGTTTATAAAAATGTAAGTACAGAACATTTAAATGTTTTATTGTTTAGTGGATTTTAAAAATAGTTGAACCTACCTTACTAAATTCTTAGTTTTGATTCTTGGTGCCTTGACACCACCACCAAGGATGCTGGAGCCTGTGATGTAGATGCCCCTGGAAAGAAGAATCCACAATATATCAATCGTTATTGAAGTCTATACATTTATTATGGACTGTTAAGACTTACCAGGCTGCGCCCACCACAGACAGAGAGATGGCCAGGCCAATGCCCAGGTTTGCCCACATGTAAGGTGAGGTCTCTGTCAGGAACCTGAGGAAGAAAAGTTACAAAACTGTCACTCACACAACACAAGAAGAAGTAAGAAGTGTAGAACTCTGCAATGTATAATGACTTTATGTTGCTTAAAGTATCACGATACACATTTTGATATACTGCCATGAAGTCAGTCACGATATATCACGATATCGATATTGATACATCACGAGATCAAACAAGATGAGATTGCATAATTGGAATGAAGTAAATCAGTAATTCCAAACATTTTCTGTACCTGAAAGTTGTGTCTCACACTCCCTAACTCAGGTTTCAGGCCAATAAATTAAGATAAAATAAAAAATAAAATAGAAAAAATAAAGTATTGTATTAATTGCCATATATTTCCTTGTTTTTGTTATGTTTATGTTGAAAATCCTTCAAATAGATGCAGAATATACTGAATATACTGAAATATTGGTTTTATTCAGATAATATTAAATGTCAACTTTTTAATCCATCCCAAGTCCCTTTGGACACTGGGCTACATCATCATAATTTATAAAAAATAAAAAAAAACACTGCTCATTTACTGGACGTCATGACAACCCAAAACCTGTATGGCGCAATCATGGAAATTTAATACGAGTGAAGTACTTACCATGCTACATCAAATCTGAATCCCAAGTCAAAGATTGTATAGCAAATACCTGTGTGGAAAAATAAATAAAACTTAGTTTCCTAAATCAGAACATTGTTTTACTTTAGTAAAATAAGACTAGGGTAACACATTATTGTCAGGTCCACTTACAAACACATCTAACTAGCTGCTAATTTGAATATTTGTAAGTGATTTTTGACAATGTTAATTAGTACTTATTCAGAACAAACTAGCTCTGCAGCTAAATCAGATATTATCTTTACATTTTCTTATGATTAACTCCACAACACTGCTTATTAGTGTGCTTATGCTCATAATAGGCCTTATTTTTTCCATGTACAGAACTGTCCAAACATACCAATTAGCAGTAATACGGACTTTATCGATCGTAAAAAGTTAGTACATGTCTAATAAGCTTCAGAATTTGGATATTGCTGACTAGTTTGATAATAAACCATAAACAAAGTGTGACCCAAGTGTAGCAGTCATGTGCAAATGCCTGGACAAGTTGGCGTTTAGATGTGATAGCTCAATTTCACGTGATGTTTTAATAACTACAGCGCCCAAAAACGCTAAATATTAAATATATCTAAACTGTCATCAACAAAATAACAATCGTGCATGCAAACAGCTTATACTGCAGCAACAAAACTCAGAGCTAATCAAAAATTACTCAGCTGTCACCTTAAAATAGATTTCCCAAGTTAGCTGTCAATGCTAGTCCAGGCTAACATAAACTGCATTGAAAAGGAGATTGCAAATTACAACAATGCTCAAACCAACTGTAATAAAATAGCCACATAAAAAGAGTATATATCTGAAATAATTTGAACTTCTTTACATTACCTGCATTTTGACAGGATGCTAACGCGAAGCTAAACTAGCATAGAGTGCGGATCAGGTGCAAAGAGCAGCTGGATGCTAACAATGCTACGTGCAGAGGGGAAACAGAGCAGTGGGCGCGTATTTAAGCGTGTGTAAGATGTGTTCCGATGTCGATTTCATTCATAAATGTGTAATAGTAGCGTAGGCTTACCGACGATGAGGATGGTGCTCCAGAAGGCCAGAGTGACCCCCGTGTACAGAAGAGCGTGTCCGTTCATCATCCACTCCAGCAGCATCTATCCGCGGATAAACACGCTCCACCGGCAGGCAAATGTCACCTTTATGCCGACAAAAGTGGGATAATACGCTGCTTTAGTGGCCTCGGTCCGTCGACGGAGGACGACAGTCCGCAGAGCATCAAAAAGGAGAAGCGTCGTGATGTCAGCTGATCGCAGGCATGTGACCGGAAACGAGGACTCACACGCGGAAGTGGGAACGTCAACGGTTTCTCTTCATGGATCTATTAGTTTCTCTTTTTCTGGATAAAGGCAAAGACTGATTAGAAATTATTTTAGCAGGCTCACATTTTACAGTAAAAAAACAGGTACATTTCCGACTGATAACTGACAAAGTGCGGGAAATCGGCAGCCTTTTGTGATGTGTAAGGAGCGAAATGGACGCAAGGTGGCACTGTGGAGCTGCACCATGCGTCATATTGTATTATTATTATTTGTTGGCTAATTTCAACTTCAGACCTTTGGCAAATTTATGTCAATTTATCTACAGGACAATGAAATGTGAATTGTACATGTGGAATTCCCATTTTGAAGAAAACCAATCAAACAATAATACTAAACTAATAATAATATAATGAATTTAGTGCACTTTCTCAGGGTGTTACATGTAGAAGTACTGTGTGTGTGTGTGTGTGTGTGTGTGTATATATGCAGTTATTAGAGTTTAAGAGTTGTCACTTGGTGGTACAAATATCTCTGGTTGGCAGAATTACCTTGTGTTTGGATTCTATCTTTTCGCAGTCTGCAGAATTTCACAGACAGGAAACCATTCTTTTTTTTTAACACTCGAGTGGGCAGTAAGTGTTCACTGAAAACACAGTGGAATTGTCTAAGATAGTTGACATTGAGTGAAGCGTAATGGCTTCAGGCCAATTTGTAGACTACTGTAATTGTGTGTTGAAGAATGAAGGTTGAATGCAGTCCATCCTACAGGAATTTGCCAATGAAAACACTCAATATTCACGTTCAGCGCCATAAGTATACTTATTTAAGGTTGTAGAAACCTGGGGAGCCCGGGGCAACATGTCAATATTCTTCAGTCAATATGGCCCAACAGTTAGATCAGTGAACTTAAGTTGCATTTTTACGTCCTTGCACATTATAGTATAGCCTGAGGTGGAGATATGTATCACAACTTTACTTTCTTTGGATTGAGATGAATTTGAACAATTTCCAATACATAACCAACACATGTGTGATATCAATTTGTCTTAGATGGAGGTTTTGCAATCATTAATTAGAGAGCAGTTTGTTCCTAAGATAAGTCATGTAAGATAAGATAAGATAAGATATTCCTTTATTGTCCCACATGGGGAAATTTCATTGTTGCAACGCAGGTAGATACAGAGGTAGATACAGAAGAAAAGAACAGATCACTTATAGGAAGTTTAAAAAACACTCTCAGTAGAAGATCTCCTATAAACAAAAACTCCCATAGACAAAACCTCCCATTTCCCAACAAGAGATGGAGGGGAAAAATAATAAAGATAAAAATAAATACATAAATACCATTGCATGTGATCACGACAGTAATTGCACATGAATATGTGTCACAACGGCACATGGATTGCACATGAATTTCACAGTAATTGCACATGAATCACAACAGTAATTGCACATATGACAGAATTGCACATCAGTATTAGGTTAGGTCAGTATTGCGAGTGTTCAGGACTAACAGTTTTTGTTATAAAGTCTGACAGCAGCAGGAAGGAAAGACCTACGAAACCTTTCCTTCACACAGCGAGGGTGGATCAGTCTCTCACTGAAGCTGCTCTCCAGAGCGGACAGAGTGTCCTGCAGGGGGTGACACTCATGGTCCAGCATAGATGTGAATCTAGCCAGGACCCTTCTGTCCCCCACCTCCTGCACCGAGTCCAGAGCACAGCCCAGGACGGAGCTGGACTTCTTGATGACTCTGTCCAGCCTCTTCCTCTCCCTCTCTGTGATGCTGCTGCTCCAGCAGGCCACACCTACAGGAGCTGATGCCACCACAGAGTCGTAGAAGGTCTTCAGGAGTGGCCCTGTCACTCCAAAAGACCTGAGTCTCCTCAGGAGGTAGAGCCGACTCTGGCTCTTCCTGTACAGTGCGTCTGTGTTATGAGTCCAGTCCAGTTTGTGGTTCAGATGAACACCCAGGTACTTGTATTGAGTCCACTCTCTCAATGTCCCGTCCCTGGATGTTCACTGGTGAGGGGGCAGTGGGGTGGCGTCTGCGGAAATCCACCACCATCTCCTTGGTCTTCCCCGCGTTGATGAGGAGGTGGTTCCGCTGACACCAGTCCACAAAGTCCTGCGCCAGTCCCCTGTACTCTGCATCATTGTCGTCCGTGATGAGTCCGATGATGGCAGAGTCGTCAGAGAACTTCTGCAGGACACAGCTGTCCGTGTCATGTCTGAAGTCTGCAGTGTAAAGGGTGAAGAGAAAAGGGCGCGAGGACAGTGCCCTGGGGCGCCCCCACACTGCAGGTCCGAGTGTCAGACACACAGTTCCGGGCTCTCACAAACTGGGGTCGGTCTGTGAGGTAGTCCAGGATCCACTCTGCCAGGTCATACTCCACACCAGCCGTCTCCAGCTTGTCCCTCAGGAGCAGCGGCTGGATGGTGTTGAAGGCGCTGGAAAGATCGAAGAACAGGATCCTCACAGAGCTGCCAGGCTTTTCCAGGTGAGAGAGAGAGTGGTGCAGCAGGGAGATGACGGCGTCCTCCAGTCCGATGCCAGACCGATATGCAAACTGCAGCGGGTCCATGGCTGAGCTCACGGTGGAGCGGAGGTGGTCCAGGACTAGCCGCTCCAGTGTCTTCATCAGGTGGGACGTGAGAGCCACTGGCCTGAAGCTGTTGAGGTCTTTGGGGCGCGGTGTCTTAGGCACAGGTACCAGACAGGAGGTCTTACAGACCTGTGGTACCACCCTCAGCTTCAGGCTCATGTTGAAGACATGCTCCATAACTCCACACAGTTCATCTGCGCAGGACTTAAGGAGCCTGGGGCTGATGCCATCAGGTCCTGCTGCCTTCCTCACTTTAATCCTCTTCAGCTCACTCCTCACCTGTGCTGCTGTGAGAGTCAGTGGTTGGCAGGGGGACCGTGTGCTGGGGGGATGGGTGAGTCCAGGGGGACTGTGTGCTGGGGGGATGGGTGAGTCCAGGGGGACTGTGTGCTGGGGGGATGGGTGAGTCCAGGGGGACTGTGTGCTGGGGGGATGGGTGAGTCCAGGCGAAGTGGGGAGCTGATGGTCCGGGGCAGAGAAGTGAAGAGGAACAGATGCAGGGCATTGTCCAGCTGTGGAAGAGGGAGCATGTGAGCAACAAGTGAACAACTTCTTAATAAACAAAAAAATAAAACATTTAGGATAAAAAATGTCACTTTGGGCTCTTTAATACATTACTTTTATTTACTCCTCAACACACAAACTATTCATCATCCACAGAAAACATGTCTGCATTTCGCCACGAGTGGAAGCAGCAAATCCGTTCTGAACATCTGCATTCAGACGTATCGACCCACTTGATGAAACATGCTCTTTAATTTTGCCCTTCCTGCTCTGCGCCGCCGCTGATATGAACAAGCCAAATAACACAAAATCCATCTTGATAATTTGTGCTGGTCGTTGGAGCCCGAGGAACTGGAGTCACAGTGGCCCTCATTCTTCACCTGCCACTAGTTTACCACCACATCCTCTGGTCTTTATAGGGTAAAGTTACATTTACACCTAATTGTATGTGTGAATTCAACATTTAATTTTTTGTTTGTGTATTATTTTCAATGCCCACTTAAAGATATTTTATTCTGAGAGGTACTGCTGTCATTGCCCTCACCATTGGCCCCTTTGTCTCATTGAGCATTTCATGAACCGACATGACCCCCAGGTACGGCGGTATTTAAACCGGAAAATAATTAAGCTGCTGTTAGGGAAACTTTAACAGCATTTGTTGCAAACGTTGCTTGTTATAAATCTGAAGCGGTTCGACACGAGGGTGACCCCACTGGTAAACAACACTTTTGACATATTCAGAAGAATAAGACTAACTTTATTTTCTCTGTCTGGGTGTTTTTCCTCTGCGTTTACCTTGGTCAGAAGTAACTGGAGGTTAATTGTGCTCTGACAGAAAGGAAAGGTAGACTCACACTTCTCCTTCACTCCTCTTACATCACTGTATTTGAAGTCATATCTGGAATTGAGAAATCTTCAGAGCGGTTAAATGGCGATAATGTGCAATCGTGCATATACTGTGGACTTCACAGCCTCCAGTAATTCATTTTGATTATATCTAAATACTAAATGAATAAAGCATTTTGCGTAAATGTAGTGTGCCCCTTTCTCCATGGGTAAAGAAACAAAAATATGCAGCAATGTTCTTATCAGGGATTCAAGTTGATAACAAAGTGGTGACTTTAGACTCTATGAATACAATTCAATGTTTCACTTAAGTGTAGTTTTTTTTGGGGATAAATGATAAGGGACATCACAGTTACTTTAATGTATTATTGCTGAGTTGGTAAAGCATGTAACTTTCTCCTGCGAATTGTTTTACTTTTTGGTCTATTTTGTGACATTTGCGATAACAATCTAAAGTGGAAATATACTAAATTGTATTAATTCAACATTGACAAGTTTTTTGTTTTTGTGTGATCAGTATTTTATTGGATTGTGCATCATGTGTGATACTTCAGTATAATCCGTAATGTTTCCTTTTTTAAATCCCAGTGTGTAGCAGTGCAGCATTAGAGCAATATCAAAAAGGTGTATGATAAAACAATAGGATATATACATAAAATAATGACAGCAATAATAATAAAGTAAGATTTCAAAAAAGAAGGAAAAAGGGATAATAGAACTATTGGTGATTGCAAATGTTATTTTCATTTTATTGGTCGCCATGAGACAGGAATATGTTGTTTAAACCAAAGGACAAGTTCATGCCATAAATACCATTCGAAACTAGATGATGTGCAATGGCTGAAGCCATTGCGAGTGTCTGCATTCTTGCGTAAAAGTACTACATGTGTGTAGTAAAGACTTTATTCTTCTTAGGCTCGAGCCATGGAATGACATGTTCATTCCATGTAATGCTCGAGTCTATTGTTCTTCCCCTGGTTTCTGTTGTTGTTGTTGTTGTTTTATGGCAGCTGGTATCCAAGTGTTACATTGCCGCCAGACTTTATTCTTCAGACTTTATTCTTCAGACTTTATTCTTGAGATGTTGTTGTTGTTTTCTTTAGAAGTTCTTCTTCCATTACTTTGGTGTTTCAAAGCCCACGTTCTGCAGATTGAACCAACCCGGTCCTCTCTCTTTCATAGCCCGCACAGCGAATCAGCACATGCTCGACAGTCTCTGGCACTTGACAGTGATTACACAGACCGGTCGGATGTTTGCCTGTCCTTCTCAGTGACCAATTGAGTCCAGTATGGCCCATCCTCATGCGGGCAAAGGCCCTTTCCTCCCCTGCGTTCCTGCCCATGGATCTGCAAGGACCGACACTACCCTGTACATGATAGAGGTGCCGTCCAGTATCACAATGACTCCAAAATTCCTGCCAAAGGCCGAACACGTGACTCTTGATAATAGGCTTGATTTCAGATTTACTTAACTCAACCGCCACATCAAATGATGGCCGCCTAGGGGAACGTTTATTCCTATTATTCCTATAATAAAGTCTAAAGAACAAGACTCTTAACTCTTACATAACTCTTCCTGTTCCATAAGTGCCTGTAACAGATTGTAGTTTCTTCCAATATCCTTGAGGTGGCGATATAGGCAGCAAAGAGCTTAAAAATGTATGCGAGGTAAAATATAAATGTTGAAGATTGAAAGGACATTGGAAGTGAGCCCAGTCTGCCATAGTTGCTTGTGTTTGAGTATAATGTTTAGTTAAAATTGTTATTGGTTAGGATGTCCATATTAGGGTATACAGAGATCCCAAGGTAATGGAAATGTGTTTGGGATATTGAATGACATGTCGGTAGTGGTTTCCCTCAAGGGCATCAGTGCAGATTTGATCCAGTTCACTTTTTAACCTGAGATGTGGCCAAATTGTTCAAATGTTCAAAGGAGAAATGGTATTGACACAGCTGGATCACTTGCATGTGTTAAATTGTCCTCAAGGTAAAGAGAGATAACGGGAGGTGTTATGAACGGTAATTGGTGTCAGTCTTTCAGATTGCCAAATTAATTGTGCCATGGGATGGCAGCGGGCAGCCCCAACGTGAAGAACGAGAGACTGTGAACCTGGATGAACAGGTACTGCCCGAGATCACCATTGCTGTAGGACAAGCGTGCAATCAATCAAGATGAATCCCTCACCAAAACCCATATTATGAAGCTCAACACATAAATAATCCCATTCTAACGGATCAAAAGCCTTCTCAGCATCATTCTCATTGGTTGGTTTAGATGATGCATTAGAACATAAAGTAAGCGGCGCGTATTATCAGAAGCACAGAGGGACTTTATGAACCCTGTTGATGATAAAGGAAATGTGGCATGTGCCAGTCTCATTGCAAGGACTTTAGATTTGAGCTCAGTATTTAAGAGGTTGATTAGAGCCAAACTCTTTTTTAAGAATGAGAAATATGACATTACATCTGTCTGTGAAAGAGTTTAGCATTTCTAAAAGGAGTGGCCCAAGCTGAGACCAGAAGGAGATACAACAAACACTGTTAGTCCTGAACACTCGCAATACTGACCTAACCATGTGCAATTCTGTCATATGTGCAATTACTGTTGGAATTCATGTGCAATTCATGTGCAATTACTGTGAAATTCATGTGCAATCTATGTGCTGTCGTGACACATATTCATGTGCAATTACTGTCGTGATCACATGCAATGGTATTTATTTATTTATTTGTCTATGGGAGTTTTTATTTATTTATAGGAGATCTTCTACTGAAAGTGTTTTTTCAGACTTCCTATAAGTGATCTGTTCTTCTGTATCTACCTCTGTATCTACCTGCGTTGCACCAATGAAATTTCCCCATGTGGGACAATAAAGGAATATCTTATCTTATACAGAGCTCTGGAGGATCCATCTAGGCCTGGACATTTTATTCATATTGTGTATTGCTTTGTGTCTGTGTATTGTGTGATTTTATTTTCCCAATGAACTTGCCGTGTCAGGTGAGATTTGAGGTGGAGAGAGTGTAAAACATTGTTGCAGATGTCTTTGTAGTTGATAAAACCTTTTGAAGGCATTTGTTATACTGCTAGGATCAGAGAATATGGTACACTACATACAAATTTGTGGAACAACCAAGTAACGACAAAACTGATTGTCTTTGTCTATTGCTTTGTTGTGTTCATCTGCTTAATATTTTATTATTCTTATAACGTTTATTTCATCTGGACAACAGCAGAAGATGAAAAGCATGTGAGTTCATTTGGGAGCAATCTGTATGTTTACTCCGCTTTTTTCATACAAATACACCGTTTACAAGTACTTCTTTTTCTTTTTTAATGTTTTTCTTTTTTAAATTCAAGAACACATAAAAGAACACACACAATGAAGGAAAAACATGCAGAGAGAGAGCAGACATCCAACGAATAATTGAACAAATTAAATCATGGCATTTACATGAACTTCTATTTATTATTATTATTTATAGGCCTATTGGTTTTGTCAACTTAGAGTTTCTGTTTTTTATACTACAGCCCAATAATAAGTCACTAAAACAAAATCACTTTTAGTTTCTTTCAACTAATGATGTCCTTCAGTTTAGTGCAGTCTAATTCAGCATAATTACAGACCCTCAGAGAGTTCTGCTGTAAAATTATACGCTTATGTAGAGTTTTAATCATCATTCAAATGCTGGATGTGATGTGCTAGAGCACTCACGCTGCTGAGATGTAACAATATGTAATAATGGGCTGGTAGTTTGCATAAATTGTGTAACAGAACGGTTTCTGCTCTGTGCTTCAAAGGTAGAACATATGTGAGGCTTACATTTGCTCATATACAGCCATGTTTCATCAGTCTATATGTCCTGTCCTAACTGGAACTGCACATGGTAAGCAGACGGCTGGCAGTTGAATCATAATAACACTATTAGATTGATTGGACATCTGACACGACTGAGTCAAAATATTCGACGTGAAACACAGTGGTTTATTTGTTAAAACTGTCCGTTCTCATTCAGAGCACGAGTGTCCCTGGCCAGAAGAAATCACACTCAGAATATAGACTTCTCATAAATGATTCATTTAAATTTGGACAATAAAATTATGTCCTACAACTAGGAATTTATAACTGCTGCTAAGTGTAAACTGCAACAATGTATTATATAAGCTGATTATACAAGACTTTGACCATCCACATGTTATATATGCATGTATGCATAAGTACTGGCATGTATGCATGTATGCATATATGTACTCACTAATGCACAGTAGAAGAAGAGGCAATAATAGTAACATTTAAACAAAGTCATGTGATTTGTACATGAGACATGGGCAGGTTCATGCTGCACAGAAGATTGTAATAAAGTTATCTGTAGTAATCTTATCTGTAGGGCCTTCTCTTTGGAAGAGGGCTGTGCTGAAAACAGTCTTGGTTTGTTTTCTGGAAAATATTTTTAAAGCTCTTTCATGATTCGATGTGACATCTACGCTACAATACATTGTTTAAAGGAATAAAACAAAACATAAATACATATTGCCACCTTATTTAAGCTACTACAATGAATAAAGGATGAGCAACAATGGACATTGAACTTTATATTTGCCCAGTTTCTAGGACTTTCTTTCTCTTCAAGTCCCAAAGTGACCATTTTTTGGTGGTCTGGTGGTCAAATCTTTCTTTTCAGGGACATTTTTGCTCTCTGTTTTCAAGACTTTGGGGGCTGGTCTGATCATGGCACCTGTCAAGAGAGGGGGTGATCTAACTGTCTGTCCAGCCTTGACAACGCTGCTGAGCAATGCAACCCACTGACAAGGACCAGGTGCAGCGGCGGGTCCAGAACAAACTGACTGAGGGTGCAGCAGGGACGCAAAGACAGTACTCTTCAACAAAATACAATATAAATAAAGCTCAAAACGAGGGGACAAAACTTTCCAAATCCCCTGTAAACCTGCACCAGGGCCATTGAGACCACAAGAAAGAAAATAAGACAAAGAAGGAGAACGCTACTAATACAAATACAAAAAAACAACTTACATACTTACAATATATTTTTACATAATACATCACAACATAAATACAATGGCAATCTGTGTTTCTGTTGTGATGTGATATTTTTTATAACTCGATAAAATAAATTATACTTATCGTGGTGCCAAAGGAAAACTAATTCTCATTATGCAGATTTAAACAGAGCTAGTAAATCCTTATGAATAGTGAATACTCTGACATTGTGTTATAAAAAAGTGATATATTTGTCCAACATCTTTGCAAACACATGGTTTTTGTTGTCCTCCATTGAGAAATACACAGACTTTCTTCATCTGTCAGAACAAAAGTACCTTCTCTTTCCATTTGTTTTTAACATATTTAGCATGTATGGTATGTGAGAAGCGTACAAATCACAATTGTCTTGTCCTACTCATTAAACAACCGACTGTAGATGGAGACTGGGAGGATCTGGAATAGATGGAGAAATCTGGGTCTGAAATGTAAGAACCAACAAGTAAAACGTTATAATTCAGACAAAAACATGAATACAATTAAAAACACACCTCTACACAAATTTAGCATCGCCTCTAAATCACTCTCTTGGTTATTTTCGAGCATCAGTTTGTCAAGATCACTTTCTAAATCCCTAAATGACATTATTGTCTGGGTTTGACTGGACAAGAAGCATATCGTTGCCATAATATGTTGACAAAAACGGTGACGCGAAGTACACGCCGTGCACTGGCAGCTTATTTAATACGTTATCCTGGTCTGTTTTTGTGCATCTTTGATCAATGCAGGTTTTTAACACACACAAGCCAAGGGTTAACAAGTAAGGCAAGACAGAGAGGACATAAAGCACAATGTTCAATCCAAGTTAATCAGGACTCATTAGCAGTACATTGAGGTGTTGTTGTTATTTGGAAGGTTTGTCTTGTTATGACCCTGCGTGTGAATTCAGAGAGCTGCGTTTGTGTACCAGTCAAGATGGACAGAAAGTAACCAAAGTACATTGAGACACAGCACGGCGTAACTCATAACTGGTTCTGTTGCCGGGATATTTGTGAGATAAACATGTCGTGTAAAATCATCAAACGTGTTTTATTTTCTGTGTTTTCTAAGGTTTGCGAAAGTAAGGACAAAAACACAAAATAAATACTCATCAATGATACACAAATGTTGTATGTAGTTGCAAAGGGGAAAGATGTGGAGATGCGTCACTTGGGAGCCAAATGTTTAAGTCGCTTTCATGAGAGAGTAAATTTATTCATTCATAAATAAAAAAAATACCGTAAGCTGAATTTTTAAAAGGTCATTGAATAAGAGCGGACCTCAGCTGAAGATTATCATTCTTATGGTGCGACTTGTTCATTATTATAACACTTGGGCCTCAGTCGTGCCCTTGGTCAAACGAGCCACGGAAACGACCAAACAAGCCTCATCTGCATCTGTGAATGAGAGAAACAGACTGAATCATTAACCACAGGACAACAGTGTGGGAACTTCAGAGCGGTGTGTGTGTGTGTGTGTTTGTGTGTGTGTGTGTTTGTGTGTGTGTGTGTGTGTGTGTGTGTGTTTGTGTGTGTGTGCGTGCGTGCATGTGTGTGAGTGTGTGTTTGTGTGTGTGTGTGTGTTGCATGTGGAATGGAATACAAAGGAGTAGCTGTTGCATATTATGTTCATTTCACTTTATTTGTGCATTTTAGTTTTGAGCCTCAATCAATTTGCAGAGCACAATTTGTATAAAATGCACTTCAAAATGCTTTACAGATATAAAGAAAATAAAACCCATTAAAATACAAACAAATAAAAGCATAAATAATCTTTTAAAAATACATTTAAAAGCATCCATCTGCAAGAAAGACAGAAACAAAACAAAAAAACACTAAGACCACTATCACTCAAATAAGCAAAATGAACTATGTGCGAAAAATAATATCACACCAACAATAAAGAAAAAACAAATAAAACCGTAAATAACAATAAAATGCATAAAACAATATTAGTCACAGTTTTGAGCAAGATTCAAACATTTTCAGAGCCTCATAAAACACCTTTGGCAGGTGTAGAGCTACAGCAGATACACTTCCGTACGCTCATTCACAGGAACGCCACGTGAATTGTCTGTATTGGATTGACACGATGACCTCGGTCTTGGAGAAAGAACCCTCGATTTCTTCTACGATCGTTTATCGTAGAAGAAAGAACAGCTCTCCAGTCGGTTAAAATGAATGGTGAAGATGGCAGTTGTTAAGGGGACTGGAAGGGCGCAGTGACAGAGCCAGTGTGATGACTGATGTGTTCTGGTGCCGATGGTCTTTCTGACAAATGCAGGAGTTTTAGAGTTGCAGCCTTATGAAACTTTGACAATAAACCAGCTAAAATGTATATCTATTGATTTATGTTCCTGTTTTGGCCCTTATGGTTTGTAGAAATGCTTAAATCACTGCACGACTGTTGCTCTGTATGTCTGTGTGTATGTAGTAAAACCGTATGCGCTATTTTTCCTATTTTGACTAAACTGAGGCCCAATTAAAACTTGAGTTGTTCCTGAACCATTTGGACAGTTGGCTGCGGTCTTTGTGAAGCTGATCCCTCTGGAGGTTTGTGTTCTGATAACACAAGTTGACACAAGCTCGGAGAAAATCAGATTTTAAAATCCGCCCAGGTTTTCTTTGTTAAATATATGAATGAGTAAAGCTGGTTTCTGGGGGGATGGTCTGATTGACACTCATTTGAGCTTTCATTGGGTTTTGATTTTTTTTTTTTTTTTTTAAAGCTGAAGGTAAATTCACTAAAAATTAGGTTTAGGCGAAAATGTCCAGGCACAATCCATATAAAAGTCCTATAATATTTTTCTTTGATTTTAGGGTTATTTATTATTTGTGGGTTTGGAGCACAATCTGACCCTGATGCTTCCCAGAATGATTGATTTGACTGGAAATAAGCGGGTTACAGCTTTATTTTTTAAGTACAACAAACCAAGCAGCTTGAGAGTTCCATTTAATCAGATGTTGGCAAAATTGAATATAGTAAAATGCCAACGTCCCACTTTTTTATCAACAAATGTACAATTCATGTTCAATTAAGGCAGGGACAGGGGCACTAAAAGAACAAAGAGTCATTTGAGTATTTATAAAATGTCTTTTTTTAAGTGAGTTAACCTTAAAGCATTCCAAATTTCAAACCACAAGAGGAGTAAGGTATTTAAACCTATCTGTCTCCAACCTGAATCTCACAACGCTTTGGCACATCTCTAGGATTCACATGCAGCCTTTCTCAATTTTTCTTCCAGGTTTGCGATCAATATAATACTTTATCAGGGTGAAAGTAGGAAGAAGCAGAGGATAGTACTAGGTTTTTATTTCTGTTCCTAACCAGCCTGAACATAAACTATTTAAAAGAGGAATTGTTAAGCCTTAACTTAAATGAAGAGACAGGAACATGGACAGGATTGCAATTAGATGTTTCCATAAACGTTCAGCCCCATAGTGCAGTGGTCTGATTTCACACATTTCTGATTTTACAACATACATATGAAGAGTTTTTTGTTTCTTCTCATTAACTAGAATAAGTCAAAGTACAACACGTCTTAGATCCCTCGGTTCAAGCCCAAGCCTGACGAACACCATGTTGACCCTGCCTTCACGTCTAGTAAAAAGCTCCACTGACAATGTACTTGGCAGCGCTGTTAATGGGAAGAGTACAATGACAGGATCTACTGCAGAGATTGATTGGCTGTGACTCTGTGGAGTGGAGAGCCATTTCTTCATATTAAACTCCACATGCACAGCTCAAGGGAAATTCATGTTTAATCTATTGAAACCCGACTGAAAGTTTGCCAGGTCTGAATATGGGCTGTAGGTGTAGTTTGGCGAATTTTCAAAGAACTTTTCATTTTCACGTGTTTTTTGAAGATGGTGTCGAGCAATAGTGTTCATTTTGACTAGATGTTTTGATTTAGTTTTAGTCTTTTGTATGACATGTATGTATGATATGAATGTTTTTCGTTTTAGTTGAGTTTGTTTTTCTAATTCAGTTTAGTTTTAATGTAGTTTCAGTCGACCAAATGTTTAGTCTTTAGTCTAACCTAATAACATGCCATGTCCCAGCCTGCTTCAAATCATCCATCATTGTCCCTGTCCCCAAGAAGCCCCGGTTCGCTGGATTTAATAATTACAGATTACAGAACCTATGCCAGGATCCTGTTCGTGGACTTGTGCATGACTTCTCCAATGCACCTGCTGTAGAACATGATGTGCAAAGCGCCGTCTTCATATTAAGTTCATATAATAAAGTAATATGTCTTGCCCCAGTACAAATATATATTGTAAAATCAGCTCTACAAGCGCTGCATGCTCAAGTCTCTGAAAGATGTGGAAAGCATTTATAAACTTGACTGAGATTAATAATTAAGATGCCGAAAATGTATTAGGTATGTAAGCCATAACTGCAAACAGTTTGAAATGAACTAATTCTGTTTTTCCTCATTCTTTAAATCTGGTACAGCACCATTAACATGCCTCATATGGAGCGTTCACATATGGTGCGTTCACGTACGGAGCGTTCACGTATGGAGCGTTCACGTACGGAGCGTTCACGTATGGAGCGTTCACGTACGGTGCGTTCACGTACGGAGCGTTCACGTACGGTGCGTTCACGTATGGAGCATTCACGTACGGAGCGTTCACGTATGGTGCGTTCACATATGGAGCATTCACGTACGGAGCGTTCACGTATGGTGCGTTCACATATGGAGCGTTCACGTACGGTGCGTTCACGTATGGAGCGTTCACATATGGAGCGTTCACGTACGGAGCGTTCACGTACGGAGCGTTCACGTACGGAGCGTTCACGTATGGTGCGTTCACATATGGAGCGTTCACGTACGGAGCGTTCACGTACGGAGCGTTCACATATGGAGCGTTCACGTACGGTGCGTTCACGTATGGAGCGTTCACATATGGAGCGTTCACGTACGGAGCGTTCACGTACGGAGCGTTCACGTATGGAGCGTTCACATATGGAGCGTTCACGTACGGAGCGTTCACGTACGGAGCGTTCACGTATGGAGCGTTCACGTACGGAGCGTTTACGTACGGAGCGTTCACGTACGGTGCGTTCACGTACGGAGCGTTCACGTACGGTGCGTTTCACGTACGGAGCGTTCACATATGGAGCGTTCACATATGGTGCGTTCACGTATGGAGCGTTCACGTACGGTGCGTTCACGTACGGTGTACGGAGCGTTCACATACGGTGCGTTCACGTACGGAGCGTTTACGTACGGAGCGTTCACGTACGGTGCGTTCACGTACGGAGCGTTCACGTACGGTGCGTTCACGTACGGTGCGTTCACGTACGGTGCGTTTCACGTACGGAGCGTTCACATATGGAGCGTTCACGTATGGAGCGTTCACGTACGGTGCGTTCACGTACGGTGTACGGAGCGTTCACATACGGTGCGTTCACGTACGGAGCGTTTACGTACGGAGCGTTCACGTACGGTGCGTTCACGTACGGAGCGTTCACGTACGGTGCGTTCACGTACGGAGCGTTCACATATGGAGCGTTCACATACGGTGCGTTCACGTATGGAGCGTTCACATATGGAGCGTTCACGTACGGTGCGTTCACGTACGGAGCGTTCACATATGGAGCGTTCACATATGGAGCGTTCACGTACGGTGCGTTCACGTACGGAGCGTTCACATATGGAGCGTTCACGTACGGTGCGTTCACGTACGGAGCGTTCACATATGGAGCGTTCACGTACGGTGCGTTCACGTACGGAGCGTTCACATATGGAGCGTTCACGTACGGTGCGTTCACGTACGGAGCGTTCACATATGGTGCGTTCACGTACGGTGCGTTCACATATGGAGCGTTCACATATGGTGCGTTCACGTATGGAGCGTTCACATATGGAGCGTTCACGTACGGTGCGTTCACGTACGGAGCGTTCACATATGGAGTGTTCACATATGGTGCGTTCACGTACGGAGCGTTCACATATGGAGCGTTCACATACGGTGCGTTCACGTACGGTGCGTTCACGTACGGAGCGTTCACATATGGAGCGTTCACGTACGGTGCGTTCACGTACGGAGCGTTCACATATGGAGCGTTCACGTACGGTGCGTTCACGTACGGAGCGTTCACATATGGTGCGTTCACGTACGGTGCGTTCACGTACGGAGCGTTCACATATGGAGCGTTCACATATGGAGCGTTCACGTACGGTGCGTTCACGTACGGAGCGTTCACATATGGAGCGTTCACGTACGGTGCGTTCACGTACGGAGCGTTCACATATGGAGCGTTCACGTACGGTGCGTTCACGTACGGAGCGTTCACATATGGTGCGTTCACGTACGGTGCGTTCACGTACGGTGTACGGAGCGTTCACATACGGTGCGTTCACGTACGGAGCGTTCACGTACGGTGCGTTCACGTACGGAGCGTTCACATTTGTTGCGAATAATTTAGGACTAAATCCCCAACTAAAACCAGGACAAAACCAGGATTAGCGCATGACAAAGCCGTCAGGACTAAACTCGGTTATAACAGGACCAGAGAACACACCTACAGTAAACATACATAATCATAAACAATACATAATCAGGTGCTGAATGCTGTGTTTTACTTCTGTCCAAACGCACTAATCCTGTGAGAGTACCAGCACCATGATGAGCTCTTCCCTCCTCATCACTCTTCATCGATCTGGTTAGACTTGATAAGCCGGGCACATCTGAGGCTCCATCTGTTGCCTCTGTCTCCTTGTAAGAGGGATGACAAAGGATTTGGACACTTTTAAGATACTTACAAGTCATGCATTGAAATATTAAGTACCATCCACTTTGTAAAAATGTGTTAAAGCATGAACAAATATTTAATTCATAATGAACCAATCGTTTATTAAGAATTGTTTAGGCTTTGTAAGGGATCATCTCAAAATGGGTTGAAGCTGAAAAGACTTAATATTTTTCATCTCTCTCTGGACCCCCTCCCCCCCTCAAAAGACTTTAAAAAAAATGTCTGGCTTCACATAAAATGTTACGCGTTGATAAAACGATAGTAGCTTGATAGACCCTCCTCACCTCTAGTGAACATCTCTGAACATCCTTTGGTAAGTTTATATGTAGAAGTTGTGAACTCTCCAAATAATGTATTATGTCACCTGTCGCATGTTTGTTTACTCAATCCACATGGTCCACAGGCCCTAGGGGCCCTACGGCACATCCCATTCAACTGAAACTGTGAGATGACCACATTGAGATAGTCTCAAGAGGATGAGAGAGTGAGAAACTAATGTTTCTTGTCAAAACCTGTAATTGTCAGTTGCCTGAGTTTAGACCTTAGACGAGCTGTCAGAGTGACAGAAGCAGAACACGCGCTTTTGTCTCAGTGAGAATCTCACGTCCTCTGTGATTGGCCGAAACCTCATGCGGGTTTGTTTTGTTTCCTTATTCCGGTCAGTGCGTAGCACGTTACTAGACCCAAATCTCGTGATCATTTGCTGCGCCGCGTCTTGCCGCAAAAAAGCTTTTCCAACTTTTCTGCACCAGTCGCGTTGGCGACGGCGACGCCCGCCCGTCGCGCGGGCTCCGCGCACGCATCCGCCCACACTCGCCTAAGGTAGGCCTAATGCTCGTTGCTGTTGCTGAGTTTTTTTGAGATGATCCCTAACTACTTAGGATTAGGAGTCAGGGTATTGATTAAGAAGTTGCTAAGCTGGAATAGTTCTTGATAAACTATTTGTTCATCAATAATTAATTATTTCATGTTTTATTAAGGCTATTCAATTATAAAGTGTTATTGTTGCACCCTTGAATGATACGCCGATACATTCCGTTTTGCAACTTTTATTAGGTCCACGGTTCAAAATACACGTTTGAGGCACGCAGACGTACAACACCCACAACACACCTGGGCCACACTCAACACAAATGAATAGGCGTGGCTAACCTACTTTTAACGCCTGTCCAGGTAGAGCCCCTTTCATGAACGTTCACTCTAATTAAAGTGCTCCGTGCTAACATGTACAATCTAACACACAAAAGTAATAATAGTTTAGCAGTGTATTGTATCATCACAATTAAATATCAGCATAATAAACTAGATGAGCAACATTATGGTCAGTGTAAATATAGTGTTATGGTTACTATGCACATGAATATTATTCTTCTCTCATTAAACATTGTACATTTACATGGCATTTAATTGCATTAAGTTGTACAGAGCCCAAGTGGAGTAGGCTGAAGCAATAGCTTAAGGGCGCCTACTCCAAACCATTTGATATTCACAGCTGCAAGACTGTAGAGTATACACAAAACAGAATAATTCCTTATGACACAGATCTAATACATTGTTTACATCCAGGGATGAGCCCCGGGCGATAACTTCAGCCATTATGTCCTCTAAATCGTCACCTTGTCTCCGAGACCCGATTCTAAGCAGACTCCTCAAAGACACTCCCCCCAATTAAAGATTCTATTTTTAACATAACAAAAACTTCATTAGAAAGTGGAATGTTCCACAGTCTTTCAAACATGCTGTCATTAAGCCACTTTTTGATCCTGACCTATTGGTAAACTACAAACCTATTTTAAATCTTCCCTTTGTCTCTAAAATCCTTGAAAAAGTTGTAGTAAAACAGCTTTGTCGCCACCTGCAGGACAATAACTTATTTGAAGTTTTCCAGTCAGGGTTCAGAGCCCACCACAGCACTGAAACTGCACTAGTTAAAGTCACAAATGATTTGTTATTAGCCGCTGACGATGGACTGGTCTCAATCCTGGTTCTGTTGGACCTCAGCGCAGCGTTTGACACCATTGACCACAACATTCTACTGCAGAGGTTAGAATGTGACGCAGCGTGTACCCAGCCATTTTCGGTATTCATTAACAATATAGTTGAAAATACCAACGATAGCTAAGGGATTGTATTCCACTTAAATTGTTACCATACCATATGCCACTGTCAATGTGTTTAATTGTACATTTTTATCCATACATTGGCACATGCTCGCCAAGTTTGATTTTTCACCCGTCGATGCCATCCGTTTGTGCTCAGCTGCTAACACAACGTGCATAAGTGAATTACAATATTAATGCTAAGGAAATCTTTAACTGTTATATTAAAATGATGAGAGTGTTATTTTCGTATATATATATATATATATATATATATATATATATATGTGTGTGACTTTTGTGAGCATACAAAATAATAAATAAGTCCCGTCACACACAGAGTGCATGTGACTCTCTATAAATCATATTCTAATTACATACAATGTGTGTATTTTTTAACTATAGCTTCTTAAATAAGACAATGTTTAAACAAGTAAAGCTTACATATTATTTTACTTTATCTGAATTATTGCAGGAACATTACATCTTCATATGTTATAATCAGTCCATATAATGAGTCCATTATTACACCCGAATATCTCATTTGATTTGTAGGTTTTAGAGCCAGACCGCTAACACTTTCTCTTTGTTTCTGTGGGCCAAATATGATGATTTCAGACTGAGTTCAGCTGGAGATAGTTGTTTTGCATCCACACACTGAACTGTCGGATGCAGTGACAGAGTGTATCCACTGGTCCATATTCACCGCCGTCAGTGAGAGAACGACTGAGTGTCGTCTGCATAATTATGATAGGACACATTATCGCTGAGTATTAACTGACTTAATGGCAGCATTTAGAGTTTGAGCAATAATAAGATCACACAATCACACTCTTTCCTGAACATTCTGTCAGGTTTGGAACAGCCCTGGTTTTTCAGTGTTTGTGATGTTTGGAGGCTCACGCTAACTCCCCATGGAAAATACATCAGTGCTAGCTCCTGGAATCTGTTCATGCCAACGTCACATATCAAGAGTAGAGTTAAACTGCGGCAGATTGGAGATTATTGTTTCTACTGCGTTTTAAAATGCAACTGAACTCTTGTACCACATAACCATGTAGATATAAAGTTCATAACTACAGCTGACAGTGAAGTTTACAACTGTTTACATGGTAAACTTGGTTTATGCATATTTCCTTTAGAGTTTACATTTGTTTACATCAGTGACCGGAACCAAGATTGTCGTACAGGCCGTGTTTGGCATGAATAGCACCAGGCTAATGGAACGCAGCGTTTTGTTTCCAAACTCTGGAAGGGTCTGGACTTAAAGGTCAATCAAAAGGTCAAAAATAAAACATATTTTCTGGGTTCGTCTGTCTAGCGTTTTTAATACCTGTCCTCCAATAATATTAACCCTGCCTGAAACTTATCTTCTGTGCTGTAGAAAACCATATTAACAAAGAAAAACTGTGGTTTGATACAAAAAATATTGATTTTTTTTCATTAATTCTGCAGTTTTAACCATACCTGGAGCTAAAACACTATAGTTTACATATAAATGTTTAACGTTTTCCCCATAAAACCTGTTTCTGTTGCTGGTTATATCAAACCATATTATCTCCTTTCTTTGGAGCACTTTTGACCAGAAGAAAGCTGCACCTGCTCCTCTCCAAACATCATTTTCAGCCCAACAGAGAAAAGGTAAGAGCTCTCAGGGCTATTTCACGCTCTCAGCTGTAACATAAATGGCTGCTTCTTTACACCTACAAAATATAAATGGGAGGGTGTTTCTTCTCTCTCTCTCTCTCTCTAAATCCACTATCCGAGCAGATTCAAATCATGACTATTTCTTCTAAGCCTGGACAGTAATGCTCCACAACCAGTCAAAATATAATCCTCTTTAAACAGACTGACTATGCAACAACCTTTTGTTTACGCATTGCACATACAGAATGCTAATGCACTTGTATGAGATAATTATGTATGGAACAGTCAACAATATTGAACGAATTATATCAAAAACTGTCAAACTGCAATTTGCTTCGACCTCACCAAATGTAACCTCATAATAACAACGCATTTGATAAAAACATATACAGTTAGAAACATGACAAAATAAAATATGTGAACATGCAAATAATCTCATGAGATTTTGCTTGGATTTCATTCCAACTGGCTCGATATTCAAAGTAACAAATCAAAAGTGTGAACGCAAACATGTTTCATATGAAGTCTACATCAAATCTGCTGCACTTTACACAGATGTGAATTGTCTTTTTTACAGAATCAAACGCTGAAAAACTGAGTGGAATTGGTCCCTGTGAATTTGGTCATAACAGTGTACAACAACTGGACTTTTATTGTTAAAACGATACCAGGAAGCAGAAACAAATTGAATAGATGAAGAAGAAACGTACAAAACAAAACATTTCACACTTCAAATTCCATCAATGACATAGACATAGTAAACCACCAGTTTATCTCTATGTAGTAACTGACAGTATGACACTATCGATCCATTGTATTTACTCTATTCACATGTTTTTACTGCTCAAATATCCATTCTTACTGTGAACAGTCTCACCTCTCCACCGAACTGGCCTGTAACTTAGCATCACTGGTGCCATCACTTACTTGTTCCCATGGAGATAGATACGTTAGGGATGTTTAAGCAGGTGACAAACCAGAAAAGTTATGCAGTGCCTTTTTAAAGTCTGTCGGTGGTTTTATCTTTGTAATGCACGTCATGATCCAAAGAGAAAGGCCAAACCCAGCAACAGAAAATCTTCATGTATGACACAACTCTGCCCTTTTGAAACATATGATTTGGATTTTGCTTCAGCCATTTAAAATCCAGACCAATAGATCCTATGGGACTTGTGTAAAGGTCACAAGCAACACAGCAACATAGTATACAACGCCGTTCCAAGCTCAGCATCGTTATCTACAGGTAAGAACAGCAGAATGTGCAGAATAAACAGTAGACTTCATGTTTCTCACTGTGGTCGAGGTACATTTTAACCTCATTGTGTGTGTGTGTGTGTGTGTGTGTGAGAGAGAATTATGGCATATGTCGACCATATAGGCCAGAAACGACATGTCCCAGGGAACATGTGATGAGCCAAAACAAAGGGAAACATCAGGGTGAACAAGAGCTTCAGTGAGGAGGCTTCATCAGAAACGTTGGTGTCTGTGGGGCAGTGAACGCTCAAAATTGTCTTTTGATTAGTTTTGCTGTATGTACACTATAATATAAAAAGAGAAAAAACAAAATAGCATCACTTAAAAAGGTGCACTATAAAACTTTGCCCCATGCTACCCAAAGTTATGCAGTCGGAATCAAATGTTCCATCGCATAGACATGAAAGGTGAGAGAGCTATGATCATATATTATCTTCAAATACTCTTCTAAAATGTATAACTGAAAACAGTCTAATTGAGTGTCTGCGTGATGACGTCACGCAGACATTATGTTCTACAATTTATTATATTTTCCATGATTTTCCATTTAGCCAGTTCCTTAACGCCTCAATCGATTTCGACAAGTTATACCTCATTACAAACGCTTTCACAGTATTACATGTGCTATTACTTTTGACATTTGAACAACTTGTACTTTTTGCAGAATTTGCAAAAGTATCAGTACTTTTTTTCCCAGTGAAATGGGGCATTATGAGTGTCTGCGGAATTCTTTAGGCTTTATTCTTTAGACTTTATTCTTTAGGCTTTATTCTTTAGACTTTAGTGACGGAGCCAGTTGAGTGAGAGAGAGAGAGAGAGAGAGAGAGAGACTCTAACAATGGCTTCAGCCATTGCAAATGATCTAGTTGACACATGGCGTCTGATGAATCCATCCACTAGAGAATTCTTTTTCCTCAAAAAGATGTTATACATAAGGACATTCATCATAAAACCTTCTCTAGGTTTGATTACATATTTATGTTCAAACCTCTTGCAACGATATGAACAAATAAATATTCCCATTTCCAATCTTAGATCACAGAGCAGTGAATCTCAGTGAATGAGCCAAGAATATTAGAGAAAGCCATCAAGGGAAGTATCAGAAATGTCACTATTTCCCATGTCTTCAAATTAAACAGAACCAGGAAGCAGGGAATAAAAGTACTAGGATCTGAAATAGCTGTGACTGAGGGTGAAATGGTATCCAAAGCAACACCTGAAAATGGAATCTAAGGATCTAAATGATCTGCTGAGAAGGTGGACAGCAATGCTATAAAAACAGGGCCAAGCCATAACGAGCAGCTAGGCAACATGCAATAACGACAGAGGAGGGCATGGTGACCTCTGAACCTGCAGGCATTAATGATACTTATCAAAAGCTTTCAAAAACCTTTAAGAATCAGAGGCCACTTTCAATGATAAGTTAGGGTTCAAATGTTGCAATTATTTCACTTTTACTAAAAGTGATGAAAACTGAATGGTCTTTTAAACACAGAGTTAAAGGCCTTTGCAAAGGTTATGGCCTCAAGACTTGAACCATACATGCCATGATTGGTCCATCATGACCAAAACATTCATTAAATCAAAATTCTGCCATTCTTTCTCTCGATACCGAGAAGGCATTTGACCTTGTGTGGGGTCATGACCTTGAGTGGGGTCATGGTCTGTGCCGAGACAGATGGGTTTAAACGAGGGTTTTATCTCTGATACAAACTTTATATGCTAAGCCTAGTGCAACGATGATAACAGGCAACATCTGAGGGAGTCGGCTCGCTCCTTCACTGTGGAACTCCTCCACATTTCTACTTTTCCCAAAGAACTTTGGCAGTTTGTCATGGCTGAAAAGGAGGGTCTAAGGACAGGGGAGCTTGGGACATTTGTCTAAACAGTTTCAGACAATATCTGGGAGAAATTGGCTCTGATGGCAGACATGTCCCCTATTAATATCCTTCCTTATTAATCTGTCAATTGAAATTCTGAATCAAACACTGTGATCAATGCCAACTCTCTGCATTCCATAACTAATGCCTTTGTCAGAAATGGAAGTCCTGTCACCGAAATATGTCAGGTAAATTACCAATCGCTTGTATACCACTGTCTTATTAGAAGAAAAGTTAGATATGTTAGATATTGTGGAACATTCCAGGAAAAGCAAGTTTTAAAAAACTTTTTTTTACACTGAAAATCTATTCATTTCTCATTTTACCCAAAGACCAGTTCTATCACACTACAACACCCCTGGCACTCCTTCTCTGTCCACTTTAGGAAATTGATATGAACCATTGAAGAAGCAGTATCTGCGGCTTTGAATGAAGAGCCAGTTCTACAGCTCACACTCCTGTCTCCAGACTGAGAGCTGCACCAAGAACAAAACTACTGCTTGTCTTTCTCAGGAAGTCTGCTCCGTATTAGACATTGTAACAAAATAAGACCAATACCATAGTGGAACATTCCAGGCAAAGCAATAATATCGCCATGGAGACAAGTGGGCAGCGACCTACCACCAGAATAGTTCAGTTACATAGTGCATCGATAACTAATGTAAGTCCAAATATTTCAACATTTGAATGGGGACGGCAGTTCCTCAAAACGTCCTTCGAAACAGGAACCATGTGATTGAAATGAATAGCAGTTTGCATGTTCTCCCCATGTCCAAGTGGGTTCCCTTCGGGTGCTCTGGTTTCCCCCATCAACCCAAAACATGCACAATAGGTAAACTCCTCCAGCAATGCTAGTCCTGAGCAAGCCGAGCTCCAGATCCGGAGATGGGTCCCCTGAAGAGATGCCCCGGTGGCACTGAAGGATGGGTCAAATGATCAGTTTAGCTCAATGATCTGGCTTTTAGCACTGCAGCTTTGATTCCCAGTTTGTCATCTGTCCAGTGCAACCCCATTGGGCCAGTTCTTTTCAAATAGAAAGAATGGGATGACTGAGCAGAGTTAATTTAGACTGAGGTCAAGTCAACACCATGAGCAGGACATGATAAATGGACAACACAGACAATATCCAGGAGGGCACCGCAAGACATTAGTAACAAAACACGGCACAATCCTGTAAAATATCAGAAACATGACATTAAGTTATAAAAGGACCAAGTATAGAGACGATTGGAACTAAAGGCTGGGTTTATTATTTATTATGTTATATTTTATTGTAAATCTCTAAGGCTGGTGAGTTAATTTGTTTTCGATTGCCGTTTTCGATTGCTGTTTTCGACCAGACAGTGACCCTGAGCGGTGCTTTTATTAAAAGTGGACCCAAGATAGCAGAACAAATCATAGTTGCAAGAGCATAGACTGATGGAGACAAAAACATACTGTATAACAAGAGACCAATAACCACAATGCAGAGATGGTTACAGTAACCAAACAATCTGAAGATGTGACACTCCTATACAATATTTTCCAAGTTGAAGTAAGAAGTAGCGGTCCAAGAAATTGCTCAAGTAAAAAGAATAAAAGATATTTGGGGAAACTTTACTGAGTAACTGGATATATAATTTTAAGTTTATGTCACTGGACACATGGCATTATGGACAAAATCTAGTATTTTCAAAGGATAGACAAACTAATAAGAAAACATAAATATCTGAAGTAGCAGTCCAAGAAAGACAAATGTTCAAATCACTCAATATTGACATGAGCTTTTGTCACTTAGTAAGAGTAGTGTTACACTGCACACTATATTAGTCAAGTAGGAGTAAAAGTATGGTGTCTGAATAATAAGAATAAGAATAAGAATAATAATAACTTTTATTTATATAGCGCTTTTCAGTGACCCAAAGACGCTGAACATAATAAAAAAGGGGGGGTATTTACAGACAGGGGGGACAACACGTACAATACACATTAATATACAGATAAAATGAACAAGACAGAAGAAGTAGAAAGAAAAAGATGGGGATGTAACAGGGGGTAGAAGAGTAGGCAATGGGGTAGAGGAGGCTAGGGGTAGGGGAGGTCATAAGCTTGGGTGAAGAGGTATGTATGAAAACTTGAGAAGTGCAATTGTGTTAAAAAGTTTCTCAAGTACTTGGTCACCTCTGGCCACGATGACCCTTACACTGTCGTTACTGGCAGTCAGACAATCAAAGCCACACCCATTCACTTTAATAGGAACTGGAAAGGAAACTTCTGATCACATTGTTGAAGAATGAAACTATATCCAACTTCCACTCTGATAGGTTACATTCTCCTCCTTGAATTTGAAGATGTCGTCATTTCAGGGGCCCTTGTTAAATCTATGTGAGATATATGTTGTATGTACAAATCTGCAATCTCACCATTAAACAGCAAATTCTACATTAGCATTCTGATCCGAAATTACTAGGCCCATCAACTTGAAACAAAAATGTTTTGTGGTAAATGTAAGGTCAGCAAATCTTTCTATATTGGCAACTAAGTTTATAAATAATTTGAATAGGTTAGAAGGAAAGTTATTTTTATAAGTTTGTCGTTGATGTGCTTATTCAAAAGTAGCAAAGTTCCTTGTTTGGTCATTAATTAGTGGTCTTCCTTTGCTGACGTTCACTATCTCCTCTTCCATGAATGATTCAGTACGTGCATTTTCAGGCAGTGCTCCAGTAATCCACAGTACAATAATGATTATATGCTGCACATGATTTTCCCAGGGCTGCAAATTAGGCTGTTTTTCAGGTATTGTATTCAACCATAAAATATGTAGATCATTATTTTTATATTATCATTATATTTTAAAATTGTTAACTTTTTGGTGTTTATCTTGAGGAAGAGATTCTTCAAGTGCAGCTGGAGAGCCTTAGCATGACATTCACATTTCCTCATTAATTCAAGATGCATGTTAGATTGTGGACACATGGCAAACGTATCAGCGTGTATATTGCCTTGTGTGCGAAGCTTCTTAGTTAGCTTTGTGTTGATAGCCGCAGCATTGACCCGTCATCAATCTCCCACACAAACTCGCTCCTCTTGTGTACAATACAAAACATAGCAATGCTGCAAACTTTATTGACATGTGCTGCACGAGAGTATGAGCAGAGGTGGGGACAGGACCCTGTGCATGCTCTTTATAAAGAAGCTGATCTGTGCGCTCCATCAATACACAGGTCTCAGCTTCCTGTTCAGACTTTTGCCCATTCAAAAGATTTAGTTTAAAAAACATTTTTGTAAAGTTAAAGTTCACAAAAAAGATGCTCCTTTTTATTAAAGGAGAATCTTTTCAACTTATTTCCATGAATGTTATGGCTTTGTCTGGAATGTCCCACAGTATGGCATTAAACATCTATATCGAAACGAACAACAGCTCTAAGTGTCCGTATACTGAGCAGAGCTTTGGGGTGTAAATGATACGTGTAATGGTGACGGTGCCTTACTGAGGTGAGCTCGGACGAGACGACCCAGATGACGTCGACGAGCAGCAGGATGACGACGCCCAGAGCCATCCGCCGCCGCTGGACCGCCGAGCTGGTCTGAGCGCTCATCCGGTTCATCACAAACACCCACTCCATCCGGACTGCACAACACACAACACACAATCTCATAAACACACAACACACAATCTCATAAACACACAACACACAATGTCATAAACACATTCAGCTGAGCACAAATGTTCTTTATACAATAGAGAGAGCTGGGAACCATTTAATGAGGACCAATACTACAACGACAAAAATAATAAGTTATCTGTTCTTTTACTTCTGTACTTACTTTTGTTGCAACACAGAAATTCCCCCATTGTGTGGACAAACAAAGGCTTATCTTATCTTATCTTAAGAAAGAGCTCTTTCTGGCCCCTCGGGAGGTAAGAAAAGTGTCCTCCCCACGGCCTCTGGGACAGGGCAGAACTGGAGCTTCACCGCGGTAAATACGGCGTTTCAAGGAGAAGACGCACTATCGTCACTTCTCGTCACTGTGGATCACAAAGTGTGTGTTTTGTGCTGTACTGTGAAGAAGAAAAGAACGGAGGAAAGAAAAAAACAAGGAGACAGAGGGAGAGAGCGAGAGAGCGAGAGAGCGAGAGCGAGAGAGAGAGAGAGAGAGAGAGAGACGTACGTCTTATGTCGTTGTCTTCAAAACCCATGAGATCAAAGTGGAAAGGAATGGAATGCACACATTATTTTGCATAACGCTTGTTTGAAGGTTCAAAGTGTGGAGACTCAAAGTCTGAGGAATAAAGTCTGGCGGTAATGCAACACTTGGATGCCAACCGCCATATGGGCTTTGTACTTCCAAAGCACCGAACGTCAAAGAGGGCGAGGAAGGTGAAGAAGAGTCTCCCTGGAATAAAGCCGGTTGGTCTCTGACACAACAACTATTCTAGTCACAAAAACACATCATGACCTCATGGGCTTTGTAACGCCAAAGCGATGGGAGGAGTACTTTTACGGACTACGACAGAGTCTGAGGACTACGAAACGTCTGAGGAATAAAGTCTGGCGGTAATGCAACACTCGGATGCCAACCGCCATAAAACAACAACAACAACAACATAAAACAACAACAACAACAACAACAACATCTATATCGCAAATATTTGATTACAGATGTTGCGTTGCTTCTCCACAGATATGACCAGTAACTTGGCCTGGCAACGTCATCTACTTGTCTACAATCCAGGCAAAGCAACAACATGTTCATGAATCACAAGCTGGTGGCGAGCCCTCTGCCAGAAAAAGTGACATGGTGCTCCTTTAAGTGATCATAATGTTATGGCTCATCCAGTTGTTACATTTCCTTTTTGTCCTCCGTTGCACTGAGTAACATTGTAGACAGAACAAAACGCTCAAAGCACACAGGGGGAAAAGAGAGAGAAGAGAGGGGCTGAAATCATAGTTGATGATAAAAAATTCCCATCATGCACTTGGCGACATGAAGCCTGGTTGAATTGTTTATTTACCTCTGAGTTTGGCTCTTCTCACAATCCAATCTCCACAGAGCACCAAAACTGCCACCATCAAAAGTGTACTTTCTGATCCCTGCAACTTGTTTTTTTGGTATGTTGCCATTCAGAAAAGTACGAATTAGAAAAGCAAAACATTCTAGAATGTGTTTGTAATGTGACTTGGTGATTATTGAATAAAGGGAAATTAAATTTTTGATTAAGATAAGAATATTGTTGAATTAAAACTGAAATGAAATAAAAACAACGACAGCGGTGAGATGCACAAATACATGTTATTGCAAAAAACGCTTAAAAATGTTTCCAGTTAAAATCAGACCCACAATAAAAGCAGACATTCTAGCTAAAACACTAGGTGGGTAACAATAAAACTTAAAGAAAAAGCAAAGGGATAAAACTTGAGATCCTGGGTCCAAAGAAAGATGCCACACACTTCCAGACGGGTGAACTAACCCAGTCAGAGCGCTGTATAAATAATACATAATAAACATTCAAGTGCAGTTTCATTGGATTAAAGTGTCAAGTGCTCGGGGTTGTCAGGGCAACATGTTAAAAGGGGGTGAACGTAAATTCCTACATTGGTAAATCATGCCATTCAAATCCATTCAACAGCAAACAAAGCTCACCAGACTTACCTTTCCCTGGTCCATGCAGTGTATACAGCATAAATGTTTTTTTGTCAGGATAATGTGTCCTGTAAAAGCTGCTTTTTGTATGATAAACACAGGCAGCTGTTCATAATAACTCAACAACAAACAAGTGGACGGGGCAAAAATTGACCCCTGTTCCTTATTCACTGTTCAAAATCAAGTGCATTTCAACCATTTGAGAAGTTAAATGATATGAATGAGTCTGTTGACGGTGTACGGACTGTAAAAACATGGAGGAGCACTGCCTGGAAAATCAACTAATGATGTCATAATTCTGAGCTCTTGAGAGGGAGATGGCCAGAATGTGAATAATAACTCACAAATTGAATTAAGCTCAAAAATATCTATATCATTTATCATTCACAAAACACTATCTCAATTTCTGTTTGACCCGTTCTTTCCCAACTTGTTGAGATGAAATGTGTTTAACAATTTCACCACTATAGTATAACATTTAAGAATAAAATATGAGCTCTGCAAATCGTTACATTCTGAGAAATGATGAATGTACTTTTCATTGGTCCAGTCGTTCTTCTAAATTAAATTCAATGTATTTTTGCAGAGCACACAATCACAACAGCAGGGGCCTTGCAGGGCTTCATTTAACAGTTGAATTAAACTACAGTGGTTAGAAAATCCAACAATTAAACATTCATGGTTCAAAAGAAGCAGATTAAGCAAAATGTACAAGAAATAAGCAAATGGATGATGTCCCAGAGCATCTTGTGTTCTTAGACTCTCCTTTTCAGCAAGGAAAAATGACAAAAAAAATCTTTATCAATTCTAATTCCTATTCCTTTTAGGAGACAATTAAGTAACACTGGATCAAAATGGGGTATCACACCCTAATATGGTTACAGAACTGACAAAAGTTCCACCCTTCGTTAACTTAGGGTGTTTTGTACAGTAATATCAACCAAACTCTGCCTCTTTTTATATTTCTACCCACACAGTGCACACCTAATCGTCTCTTGCGTCCTGTGCACACCGAGTGCTTTCTCCAGACTTCTAACACATCCAAAGTTCAGGCAGTCGTGCCCAAAGATCTGAAAAACAAATCGATATTCTCAGGTCCTTTCTGCTACGGTCGTACACAAAACACTGCCCGTTCAAACATAGAGGCCACAGGAGAGAAGACAGTGCAGCTTTGGCTTTCTCTTGTACAATATCATATTACAAATGCAAGCGTAGGTAAGAAAATTGCTTTTATATTGAAACAATGAGTTTCTATATACTGTGCAATATGGTGCAATTGAGGTAGCATCACCAGTTTGCTTAATAGGATCTACACTATTGTATTCTCTGTAACTTTGAATCTTAATATATAATACAAGATGATACCAGCACTGCAGTGATTTTAAAAGTTTTGGTGGAGTTTTGTCTGTCTAGTAAAAGTAAAATCTAGGGAGGGGGCAGACGGGATCGGGTCTGTCGTTAAAGATACGGACACAATGTGTGAGTCATCTCAGCAAAATTGTTGAATTGAATGAATAGAAATGAAGGTGTTGTGATTTCTGTCATGTCTTTGTTATTTTAATTGAATTGCCTTGTGTACGAATTGTGCTCTACAAATAAACTTGCCTTGCCTAAGTGCTATTTCTGATTATGCTTCCAGTGCCATGGTTATCTATATTATTTTGTGCATTAGGGAAGTGGGGAGGTGGTGGAAAAAGTTGAAAATGAAAGGATTTCTGTATAGGCTCAAGAGATTATGTGAAGAAAACAGTGACGTGTGAATCTGTAATAAATGCTATTATGGTGCAGAGGAGGGAAGTCGCTTTTATGGGCCGATTATCCATCAACCACAAACTTCTTTGACAGCTTAGTCATTCTATTTTCTGAAGTATAACCGAAACGATGTATGTGTGTTGGAAATACCTCACGGCCTTAAAGTGCCTTTGACAGCGTTGACTACTCATTGAACAAAAATGCTAATAAAATATATATATTTAACATTTTGATTAAAAAAATATTTAAAAAACGTATCAAAGAATAGCAATTTTTTCAGGTTTATCAATTGACATCCCACTAGGATTACACCCAGCAAACTCTGGGCAAAAACGCATCTAATGTCACTATATTCATCTTTATTCTTATGACAAACTAAAATATATGAGAGCGAATTGGCTCCTTCAGCTCCGTCTCGCATTCACTTTCTATTGAAACATGTGCACCAGTTTCTCTGTTACAGCTGCTGTGAGACTCGTCATTCTGGACTTAAAATGTTCGTTTTAAAAGCTCCTGGGATTTTGATTGACAGCTAGTGCGACCCGTTGCTAAGCTCGGCCCTAAATTAATGACCTTTTTTCACAGTTTTGGCCGGGGTGCGACTTCTACTCTAGAGCGACTTATGTGTGATATTATTTGTTATTTTCCCACTGGCAACCGCATGTCACATGTTGATTATTTTCACACTGACAACCACAAGAGGGCGCTCTAGGCTCTAAGCAACACAAAAGAAGCATCTGCACTTCCTCTACCTCCGGAGTTTGCAGAGTTGTTTATGAGTAACACAGAGGAGGAAGAATTCAATGAATTTAGTGATTTAGTGATAAAATGCGACTTATATATGTTTTTTTCTTCTCTATTATGCATTGTTTTGGCTCGTGCGACTTATTGTCCGGAAATACGGTAAGTCAAAAAGAAAAACAGTTTAAATCTGCTTTATGATAAAAAAAAATAAAATAGGCTTACTATGTCTAAGTAACAATGAACACTATCATCAATAATGCAGACATTGAAATGATGATATAGATCATGCAGTTGTCCATATAAGATGATTACACTGACGCATCCAAAATATAAAATAATGCTCCATATCTGTCATGAATTAGAACTAGTATACTGAACACATAGTATGTATTCTTTAGTGATTGTTGCAGCGTAAAGACTTCTTTGTGTTTCATTTGGACTTATTCGTTGACTAATAGATCATCGACTTCTAGTTTATGACTGAGCTTTAATGACTTATTTTATTCATGATACAAATAATGGTATGACAAATTAAGGGGTATCAGTTAAATGGGCGTGAAGAATACATCAGGCAAAAGCTATTACACTATTTGAGCAGCTGTTTTTCTGCTTTTTTGTGTCTACTTCATCAAATGACGGTGACCTTCAACATTATTGCTGAAACATTTGGCCTGGCCTCTCATAACATTGTTGCCAGTTAATTCCTGATCTTGCTGCAAGCTCTCCTTCTCCTATAATTGGACTGAAGCTGTTCTTCCCAAGCAGCTATATCTGTCTTTGCTTTGTGCTTCCAAATGAGGTCTGGGAGCATAAACTTATAAACAGAAAATCTGATTAACAGAAAACAAGACATTTATGATTCTGACGAGTAATGGAAACTTTGTGGTAGTATTGGTAAGACAGGTGGTGACCTCTTATTTAAGGACCTTATTACAAGCTTTGTGTGAAATTATGGCTTTTTCCAAAGGATAGTGTGCAATAGGTGGTCTTTAGAGTATAAAAGCCTCTCCTTCTCTCTTCTTTGCTCTCTGATGCGTTTATTTCCTCCTCCGCTCCAGCAGGCCTGCCCTGAGCGCTTCTGCACCAGGTAGACATGCATTCCTGTTATTCTCCAGATCTAAAACTATTGTTTATTTGTCTAACGTTAATGCTTGTATTATTGTAGTTCGGAGCCCTGAGATTCACCTCTTCATGGCGCTCTTAGTTCTGCATTGTGGGGCTGGTGTTTCATGTGAAGCTGGTGCCCCATGTGTCTCACCTATGGTCCTGAACATGATGTAAGTTCTACTTTAAAGGGGAGTGCATATACCAGTATATGGCTTTTATTTAACCTAATCTTCTCATGTTCGGGCTGAGGGTTGAGTCTCGGCCTATCCTTGCCTTGCCTGGAAGGGTCTTGTACATGTTTATTGGATCTGGCTTCGTCTTTTATTTTGTTTATAAATGTAATTTTTGCTTAGGAATGTTGATTGGGTGTGTGCAATCATTCCCACTTCTAAACTCAATGGACTCAAATAACATTTTATTCATATTTAAATTAATCAATATTTAAAATCATTATCAAGTATTTAATAAATTATTTTCATTATTTTCATTTCATTTTTTTTATCAAGTTTATTGCATCTCAGCTCAAGTATTCACTGTTTGAGATCTCAGGACATTTTTATCTTACAATCCAATCAGAGACAGGAAAAAAAGCTTTCAACAACTTTGCTCCTGTGGATTTTAAAGCACTGGTCAAGGACTACCCTCAGAGCTGATGCACTTGTTCTATATATTTTTATCTCATATTGTAAGTGTAAATGTGTTTTATGTACTGGATAAATTTATTTGTGTATTAGTATCCTCTGTTTGCTTGTTGTTTATTTTGTGTTGTGTTCTAACCCATGAAAAGAGAACTTTTCTCATTGGGTTTTCCCTGTATAAATTAATCAAATGAATGAATAAATAAAATAAATGTGTATAAATTGGGTATATTATATGCCCTGGAGTTGATGGATTCTTTAAATGGCTCTTCAGTATTTGTGATTTAAGTTACATCGCAGTACTCGAGACACCCCATATGTGTGGAAAATAAATGAAAGCAAACCCATCCTCACTCACATAAAACAATAGAGGGCACAAAGACTGAAGATTGAAGCCATTTGAATGAGACTAAAAACAAAAGCTGCTATCACTGAGACTGGTTAAACCATGTAGGGAAGGCAACTGAAGTGTTCACTTCAAAGGAGACTTATTGTTCGCATACCCATTATTCTCAAATAAATACATAGCCTTCTATTTACAAAATGTAAAATTATAATCTAAATCACAACTCACTACCAAAAAACAAAGATATGGATTACCACTGAATTATCACTTTGTCTACTAATTCCGATACGATTTTTGTCGAGGTAGAAGTAGCTCAGTGACATTTAAAACAGCAATGTTTTCTCCACGTTTAATCAATTTTTCAGAATATTATTTCTCCTCAATACCTCTACCTTCCTGCTCACATTAAATGTGATAATGATATGCACTAACAGAGGCTCAAGAACACTATAGAAAATACTGTTTTTTCACACAGTAAAAAAGGGAAATTAAAAAAGGCATCTGTTGAGAGCTTCACAAGTGGCTGGTGATCTACAGGCAGTTATAGTTGTGTTATTGTGAATGCTGTTCCAGGCTCTTGGCTTATGTTGGACATGATAAAGCCTTTACCACGTCCAACATAAGCCAAGTGACATAGATGAGTATTACTCTGATGCTCACTTTATTACAACACAGACACTCAACAATGGCATATCATTTGCAAATTGGATGATTTCCCACGGCTCACACGATCTCTCACGTTACAGCCGTGTACAGCAGGCTGAACATCACTGGGTAAAGGGACTTAGGGGAACTCCAGGGTACGCTGCATGGGGGAATTGGTAATACATGATTGAGGCAGAAGAAATATGACATGGAACTTAGACGGTGTGGGATATCAGTGAAGCAGATTACGTTTGTGCCAGTGGGAAGAATATATAAATATAGCCGCAAGCGGCAATGATCGGCCCTCGCCACGCCGCCGCCACGCCGCCGCCACACCGCCGCCACACCGCAAGAGGAGGGGGCGCTAACGCGCCCCAATTGTCCTTTTATTACGCCTACTGCTGAATCTGTGACGCTGTCACATCTTCTCCCCTTTGTTTTACCATCAAAAAGCTATTTTATTTTGAATTCTTGGCAAAATGTGCGGCTTTGCCGCACAGACACCGTGGCTCTTTGAATGAAAATGTGGATAACTTTTGATGGTCCTGAAGATGAGTCTCACCAAATTTCAGGTTAATAGGGCTGACGCCCTGGGAGGAGTTTGTGAAAGTCTAAAGTGTAAACATGTTCTGGCGATTTCCCCATTGGAATAACATGAAAGGTTTCGGTCATCGTTACGGCAACGCCATAACAATTATGACATGGGTCTCATTGACTTTTTTGATGGGGATGCTAAAATTGAGTTGTGTGTCAAATTTCATATAATTTCGCAAAACTAAACATTTAACCTCCATATAAAATCTGTAGGGGGCGCTGTGGCGCCAAATGAATTTATTTCACTTCAAGTAGGTTTAGGGCAAAGAGTTTAACAACTGATTCTAATTTGACGCAATTCGGACTTTATCCGCGCAAACGGCAGAAATTTTAAATATGGGAGATTTCTGAAATTCTAGCTACAGTTTGCGGCTTCGCCGCACAGAGACCGTGAGAGGTATCAATGTAATTTGGATAACTTTTGATGTCCCACTCCTCAGTAGCATTTTTACCAAATTTCAGCTTTTTAGGGCTAACGCCCTGGGAGGAGTTCGTAAAAGTACGACGTTTGGAAAAACTCCGAAGTCATGTTTAGCCATTTTTGAAGCAATATGGCCAACATTTGGTTGGGCGGACGGCGTTGCCGTAATAATATTTTTTACTTCTCTTGTCACCATCTACCTCTGTGCCAAATTTCATGATTCTACGATCAGATTTTTTTTGGGTCATTTCCCATCTCTCAATGCATTTTTGGTACATTTGGGGGCGCTGACGCGCCAATTTTTTTAATTTTAGAAAAGGGAAATAGCCAGAATGTAGAGAGGCACGATTTTTAGAGGTGTGAACATTTTTGTGACTTTTCGTCAATGTTCACTGGGTGAAAAATAGGGGGGTTGGTCCCGAGAAGAAGAAGAAGAAAGAAAGAATTAAAGCCGCAAGCGGCATCCAACGGCCCTCGCGGGCCGCCGGCCTTCCGACTCTGCTCTCTGCATTTTACAGAGTTGGCGCTAACGCAATTGTCTAAGAACTAAGACAGTGACACATTGGACATGTACAATGCTGTGCTTAACCAGTGCAAATGAAGACAAATATCGGTCAAATGTGCAGCTCCAGCGCACAGAGACCGTGACACTTGGAATAAAAATATGGATAACTTTTGATGCCCCGCTTGTGTAGATGATTCTCCCCAAATATGAACTTGATCGGATAATCGCCCTAGGAGGAGTTTGTTAAAGTGTGAAGTGTAAAAATGTGGTCATTTTAGAGATTTTGCGGTTTCCCCATAGGGATAACATGGGATGTTTCTGTCATCGCTACGGCTACGCTTTACCAAATATGACTTTGGCTCCCATACTTTTATTTTGGGGATGGCAAATGAGAATTGTGTGCAAAATGTCATGTCATTTGGAAAAACTCTTGTTTATAGGCCACTCTGAAGGCCAAATAGTCCAAATTCTGCGAAAAGTTTGCGGCTCAGCTGCACAGACCGTAAATGTTATCCATAAAATTTGAATAACTTTTGATGCCCCACTTGTATAGAGGAGGTATACCGATTTTGAGATCGGTGGGCCAAACGCACTAGGAGGAGTTTGTTAAAGTGTGAAGCGTAAATGTGAACATTTCAAGGATTTGGCGTTTTTCCCATTTGTGACAGTATATTTGCAGCTCCACGGCACAGAGACCGTACCACTTAAAATCAAAATATGGATAACTTTTGATGCCTCGCTTGTGTAGATGATTTTCCCCAAATATGAGCTTGATCGGGCAATCGCCCTGGGAGGAGTTCGTTAAAGTGTGAAGCGTAAAAATGTGGTCATTTTAGAGATTTTGCTGTTTTTCCATTTCTGACATATATTTGCGGGTCCGCCACACAGAGACCGTAGCACTTAGAATCAAAATATGGATACGTTTTGATGCCCCGCTTGTGTAGATGATATTCTCCAAATATGAACTTGATCGGACAATCGCCCTAGGAGGAGTTCGTTAAAGTGTGAAGCGTAAAAATGTGGTGATTTGAGCGATTCTACGATTTTCCCATAAGGATAACATGGGATGTTTCTGTCATCGCTACGGTTACGCCGTACAAAATATGACTTTGGCTCTCATACTTTCATGATCAGGATGGCAAATTAGAATTTTTTTCAAAATATCATGTCATTTGGAAAAACTCTATTGCTTATAGGCCACTCTGAAGGCCAAATAGTCAGAATTCTGGGAAACGTTTGCGGCTCCGTCGCACAGAGACCGTAAAAGCTATCCTTAAAATGTGGATAACTTTAGATGCCCCACTTGTCTAGAGGATGTACACCGATTTTGAGGTTGGTGGGCAAAACGCACTAGGAGGAGTTCGTTAAAGTGTGAAACAGAAAAATGTTGATATTCGAGAGATTTAGCGGTATTCCCATAGGGATAACATGGGAAGTTTATGTCATCGCTACGACTACGCCGTAAAAATTAAGGCATTTGTCTGATTGGCTTTTTTGATCGGGACGCCAAAATAGAATTTTGGGTAAAGTTTAGAATATTTTGGTAAAACTAATTTTTGACCTTCAATGTTAATTTAAAGGTCACTCTGTAGGGGGCGCTATCGCGCCCATTTAAATTTTGTCATCATAAACTTGTCCAAACTAGAAAGTTGAACAACTGATTCAAATTTGGTCATAATCGGACTGGTTTTGATCAAATGGGAGCAATTTTTAGACCTGCAATATTCTTAAATAAGTTGTCCAACTTTGCGGCTGCGCCGCACACAGACCGTAAAAGGTATCTCCAAAAATTGGATAACTTTAGATGCCCCACTTGTCCAGAGGACGTACGCCAATTTTGAAGTTGGTGGGCAAAACGCCCTAGGAGGAGTTCGTCAAAGTTTGACGTGAACAAAATGGCTAACACAGCGTGTTTTAATTTTCTAAGGAAGATGGCGGCCATAGGGTAAGTCTGGGGGTGTGGTCACAATGATTTTTTTTTTTGTCCTCACGAGAGGAATGCGTGTCCCGAATTTCGTAGCTTTACAACAAAGTTGACCTCGGGGCGTCTCCCATAGGCGCAATGTATTTTGACTTTTGTCGGTGGCGCTGTCGCGCCATTTTTTGACGAAAAAAAAAATGGCCCAGAAAAAACAAAATTTTTCGCCGATTCTGAATTTTGGGCAAAGTTTGGTGAGTTTTTGAGCATGTTCAGGGGGTCAAATTAGAGTTCAAAGCGCTGAAGAAGAACAAGAAAAAAAATAATAATATTTTTAGCAAAAACAATATAGCCGTTTCCACTATAACAACAAATTATACATCGTTTGAAAGCTCTAAGCCTTCCCGATGCCGCCATGGGGTGGAATCATCATTACGAGCGCTTACGCGCTCATCACTCCCTATTCCGTCGGGATGCCCCGCCCACTCCCCATAGACTTCCATTGATTTGAGCAGATACAAGCATGGCCCATGCCTGCGGCATGGATTCTCGCATACGGGACAATGCCAGGAGGGTTTTTGAAGGAATGCAGCGCTTCGCGCTGCTGTTGTCAACAATTAGTGAATGGACTACGCCCATTCACTAATTGTTGACTATTTCTGTCATAGCAGGAGTAAGTATGCATGATCCATGCCTTCGGCATGGGCTAGTTCACTGTACTTGCCAGGGGCGACGGGGCACCAAACATGCGGGCTGCGCCCGCATGTTTGGTCAGACAGTTGCAACGCTGCCTTCGGCAGCGTTGCGGGAGCAATAGGCCCTCCGCCCTGCTGGGGCTCGGGCCTAATAATATTCCGATGCGAAAACAATGTTTCCCATTTTTCAAATATCATAAACTATACATTTTCGGAAAGCGCTCGCGCTTTCCTACCTCATGGTGTGGGTCCCTGGTCACTGACGGGTACTTTCGTTAATTTTGAGTGGGCTCCGCCCACTTTGTGTTTTTGGCCCTCTATACAGTAATAATGTTCAATTTTTGCATTACATGCTTATATGCACGGAACATGCAAGAGATGGGGAACGTATTCGTGAGCTACTTAGCGCAAATGAGTGCTTTATATGGGGATGACGACCGCTTCGCGGTCGTCATCTCAATGTAAAGTGCTCGTTTAGTGCGCACTTTTGCACGGGCTTCGCCCGTTTACAACGGTAATGTTCCATTTTCCTACTACTAATTAGTATGCACGGGGCGTGCATGAGTGAAGGAGTGCGTTAGTGAGTGTTTGGAAGTGGGCGAGCGCTTCGCGCTCGATTTCGTGCGCACTACGTGCTCACTTTCGCAGCCGTGCTTCGCACGGCCTTACAAGATTAATAGGCCTCTCGCCAGCTTGTGGCGCTCGGGCCTAACAAGAATGTATGACATTCCCCCCCAAGAAATCATACAGTATAACATTTCTTATTCAGGCCTTTTTAAAATCTTTGAAATAAAGTATTAAAGGACACTTATCATGCAAAAAAATACTTTCTTGAGCTTTTGACTTTATCATAACATTGTTCCCTGTTGTAAACAGGTAAATAATGTGTTAAATAATTTAAATCTGTTGTCTTACTTTGATCATCTGTGTTCGTTTTGGTGGTTCTTCAAAGTCCCCTCTTTTCTGAAAGAGAGAGGCATTTTTCTTTTTAGTGTTTGTAGACTGGTAACTTACTAATGTCAAATCAATATTTTTACTGCTTTGGATAGCATCCTTCATGTTTGCCAGCTGTGCATAACGGTGTGATGCTGTGCTGCATGTGACTCGTGCTGTCCTTGCTTTAGTCCGGTTAAATTGGCACAAGCCCATCTCGAGGGCTCAAACAGCTGTCTCTGCGGTCTGGCACCGGGACTAATGCGGGTCATCGCAGCAGTCTAAGAGTTTGAGCTTCGGGATCATCCACTCCCGTGACTCTGCTGCTGCCGGCCCTCATTTGTGGATCACAAGTCTAGTTTATAAGCAGTGTGAGACTGTGCCATATTCTGTGCTCAGCGCCTCCGGGTTTTGTATCTAGTTAAGTCCGGGTTTAGTCCGGGTTTAGTCCAGGTTTAGTCCGGGTTTAGTCCAGGTTTAGTCCAGGTTTAGTCCGGGTTTAGTCCGGGTTTAGTCCAGGTTTAGTCCAGGTTTAGTCCGGGTTTAGTCCGGGTTTAGTCCGGGTTTAGTCCGGGCAACCCAGGAATGAAGGCGAGTTCTCTGCATCGCGCAAAAACAAATAAAGGTGAATTAAACACTTTGAACAAATTGAAAAATGGAAAATCACTTCTTTCTTTGCCTGGATATGAGGCTATGACAAACATTTCCCACAGGAGGTGCTTTTGAATGACACAGTTATCAGTCATTGGAACAAACACTAACACTATGGACTGGCACCATCCCACTCCAGCCTCCAGCCGCCACGTCCAGCCTCTTCACAGCAGCCTTAAGGTCGGGGAGGCAGCAAAATAGTGCCCTGGAACAGCCTCCTGGAACAGCCTCCTGGAACAGCCTCCCATTAATGCTAACTATGGCCCTCTGCGTTTACAGTCATGCAATTTGTTTGAAATAAAAATAACCTTAACGTCAAATAAAAAGCACACACAGAAATGTAGTTACAATGACTCAATCAGCAACAGTTTAACATTTTTTAAAAGGGAAATTTCCGAGGGAGGAACTAGACCAACAAATTTAACAAAGTCAGGTTTATAAAATCTTAACATCTTTGACAGAGAATTCTAAAACAGTCATGTTACGGTTGCAAATTCTGTAATTTTGCAATATGAGCAACGCAACTCTTAGACTGTTTTTTCAGTGTATGTATATTGCACTAGCATGTCAGGGAAAGTTAGGTTTGTTCATCTCCCAGTAGCTGGCACTCTAACTCAATTACTGACGTGTGAAACGCCTGGCTGATATAAAGTTGTGAGTCCTTTTTGTATTCTTTTTTTTTTTACATTTCATTTGTTTTATCCTCTGCTCTTAACAACATAACATATAGATGCTCTTATGTCTCTTTACCCAACAATTGCATAAGTCCTAATGGACCTCTATGGAACACAATGGAACATGAAAGGACATTTTTCAGGGACATAATCCTTTTGAAGAGAGAAAATACTATTTGTGTCACTACTAAACCGAGGATAAATGGAAAAGATTGCATATAAGAAACATGACAATTCAAGGTTTTCAGAATCGTGCAAAATTAGGACCATTGACATAGCATTTTTTTAATGATGAAAAGTCCTCAAATCGTTGTATAAAACAGGAAGCTGAAACCCATGAACACTCGAGGAGGGAGAATTGTGGATTATTTTATGGCTGTGAAGCTGCTGAACATTGTCCCCTTCTCATGGACAATAATCACATCAAATATTGCATCGTTGCATGATCACAAAAAACAACTCTGTTCAGCTGTGCATATGACTGAAAGGATTTCATCTGCACTCTTCTCTTTTAAAGTACAGTTTATAACGGTTATTTGTGTGTTTATGGGTTTTGTGATTTTATACATATTTTCCTGTCCTGCAAAGCACTTCAAATTACTTCAAGTACAAATAGTGCTCTACAAATAAACTTGCCTTCCCTAGATATATGAACAATGAGAATTTCTGTGCATTGTACCTTCAACATTCCCAGGGACTTCAGGGACTCTTTCCTTTTTTGGTCAAAGTTAATTGTACACTGTCCCTGTTCAAATACAACACAAACCATACAATATACCATATAATAGACAGTAATAACATGTTGCATAATACATCATTAAATCCATATTTCTGTTTTGTGTACTTGTTTATTTGCTTCATGCAGTAAATGCTTTTTTTGTTACTGAACAAAAAGAGTGCTCACATGTGTTTGCTGGTGAATTGTGCATGTACCAAGCTAATGAATACACTAAGGAGGTGGGGTCAGTCAAGAAACTCAAGAGCCACAAACAGTTCCATGTATTTTTACTTGTATGGACCACTCCAACCCATTCTCCCAGTTATAAAGACAAAATAGGTTGTTTTTTACCTTGATATCTGGAGCTGGGTTTCGATTCAAATTTCAAGAATCGATTCAATTCCGATTTTACGTTTCAAAATCGTTTTTTTCCGATTTCTCAGATCCCATTCGATCCGCTCCGATTTCGATCTGATTTCCGATTCGATCCGATTTTGATTCGATCCGGGGGTTAATGTTATTAAAAATGAAAAATGTATTTGAACTGTTTCCTTCACTTCATGACTGTGTAGAGAAGCAACATATTAAAACTAGTATTATATCAATATTAAACAGCAAATCTTACAAGTATTGGTAGTTACTGATGGAAGACTGATGAAAAGGTTAAGGGTCAATCTACCTTCAAGAAAGATAATCCAGGAGTCCTGAATTATCTTTATTGAAGGTAGATTGAAGTTCACTGAGGGAAATGTAGAAAAGAATTTTAAATAAAAAAAAAGAAAAAAAAGATTTTTTTTTTTTTTTTTAAATAAAAAAAAAAAATCGGAAAAATGATTATTTCAACCCAGCTCTATTGATATCTTACGAGAAAGATACAACAACGTGTCAAAACGTACTGCCATGTGGAGAAGTTGAACAGATCGCACGCCCGTTTCCGAAACCGCCTAAAACACAAAGTTACCGCACAGCAACGCCACAAAAGAAGAGTGAAAAGCCAGAACAATAGTAGTTATGGATACAGAGATGTATGACGCAAATGTATGCGGACGATGACACATGACACAAAACAAAGCCGGCAGAAGAAAAGAAAAAGGCACTCAAAGCGTTACTAAAAGCATCAGCAGAGTCAGATGCATAGAAGAACCTCATAACCAAAACCATCGTCACTGTACGCATTATATGTCACATTAAAAATACTCTATAAAGACACTGCGACCCATAAATGACAGCACCGGCTCTGTTACGTACAATCTATCAAAGGCTCTCGTGGACATAATGAAACCTCTCCTTGGACAAACAGAACATCGCTGCAAAAAGGCCAAACAGCCAGCTCAAGAACTCCGAAACATTAAAGTAGAAGAGGAAATATTAATATCACATGACGTCATCTCGCTCTTCACAAAAAACCCCATAGTCGACGTCACCCTCCACACTGTAAAGAAGTGACGCGCACGAGACCCTTAAAAAACGCACAAACCCCTCCGTCACAGACATTCATGAACTTCGTTGCAAAATCCGTTACAATATTTTAATCAAATACATGGTTGTCATGGAAGATCTGGAGGAAAAGGCCTTCAGAACAGCACAACTACACGTCAGATCCAGCCTGCGGAGAAGGTACGAGGACGACAATAAACACGCAGGAACTGACAGAGCAACTGAACACAATAGACAGAACGGGAAACATAAAATTCACCTGCAACTCGAGGAGGGAAAGGAGGAAAAGGAGGAGGAGCCATAGCTTTTTTGGACACAAACGTTGAACACAAACAGGACGGAAAACTCCAAACCACAACTGGTCCATGAAAAGATCTTCCAAAGGTGATTACAAATCTGATGATAGAAAAAAAATCAATGTTAGGCAAAAAAAACCCTCTGTAATGGTATTTAGAGCATGTGCACCGATAAGAGCTGCACTTACGGGGCCAAATGATACATCCAGAAGTAATGAGGAAGAAATGAATCCATGACCATGAAACAGGACGTTCTCTGCGTAATTCCCCTTAGAGCATCATCACAGGAGAAGATCTGTAAACTGTGTCAGAATGAGAGCCGACAATCAAAGTCACAGCGAGCGGAGCCCAGCGGGAAGGATAAACCAGCAGAAAGAGGCAGGAAGGATAAACCAGCAGAAAGAGGCGGGAAGGATAAACCAGCAGAAAGAGGCGGGAAGGATAAACCAGCAGAAAGAGGCGGGAAGGATAAACCAGCAGAAAGAGGCGGGAAGGATAAACCAGCAGAAAGAGGCGGGAAGGATAAACCAGCAGAAAGAGGCAGGAAGGATAAACCAGCAGAAAGAGGCGGGAAGGATAAACCAGCAGAAAGAGGCGGGAAGGATAAACCAGCAGAAAGAGGCAGGAAGGATAAACCAGCAGAAAGAGGCGGGAAGGATAAACCAGCAGAAAGAGGCGGGAAGGATAAACCAGCAGAACGAGAGAAGCATTCAAGGACAGAAGAAGGTACAAATTGAACTCGTAAGGGCCAAAGTGGAGAGCAGAGTTAGGGAGTAATGAGAACAGCAGTGGAACAGAGAATTTGTGGTTTTCTTTACCTGGGTTACATTTATACTGACACTGATGCTGTAGGTCTATGAAGGCAGGACACACTTTTATTATAATGTATTTATTTATTTTGTCAAACATTAAAAATACATACAAATTTTTCAAATGTTTTCACATGAAAACTTTAACCGATCTCTATATTATGCAAAACCCACTTGAATGAGCTTTAAATTTGCTACAACCGTGTTGCCTCATCATTTGAGTGAGTCTGGATTGTCTGCTTTCACCTACCTCCTATCCCCGCCCACATCCCTGTGCTTTATATGATTATTTGAAATTATATAATATTCTGAGTGATACATGTTTGGATCTAAAACATCATGTGGCTTTTTGTCAAAAATGAAACACTTGTGAATAACACTTGTTACAGTGAAATGTCCCTCTGAAGAGGCGGGGCTTATGAGCTCTGCAGTGTCAAACAGGAAGTCAATGACCCTGTTTCTATTACTGAACCGTTTTAGAACAAAATGTAAACTGATGATCTACTTAAATATTATCGTTCAATACTAAACACCTGAAATGAGAATGTGCTGGAGGTAATATGATATTTCAGTATACAGAATGTACCCACGCACTTGCATGATTGGGTCAGTTAATAAGTTGCTAATATGTTGTGCTTGTTTAATTTAGTAAAGCTTTAATCACTTAATATACGACTCATCTGCCAGTACTGCGGTTATTTCATTTAAGCTCCTGTTACATAGCAAATCCAATCTTACTCTCTCACTGCGATCAATTTCTCAAGGGACATTATTACTTACGATGTGTCTCTAGTGGTGAAAGAGGTCTGATATATGTGCTATGAGTTTATATAACACGGCCGTTAATAAACAGTGTGCACAATCGCTTCAATACTCCAGAGACAGAATATGGATTTTTTTTCATACTTTTGTCAGCTCATTTTGCAGTTTATCATTGTCCGAACATCATTTACACTTTCTCCCACTAAATATGTCCTCTAGCAAGTCTATTTATGTTTATGTAAAATTGTAGACGTCTGTGTTAAACGCTTGTGTTTGATCTGACGGTTTGGCGGCTTATCTGCAGTGGCACCACATGAAAAATGTGCATGGACAGAGGTTGGTCTTTTTTTTGGGGTCATTTGTCATTTGCTCTTCACCAAAATAAATAAACTAATAAATCAAATAGATGGATATAATGATAAGGTTGCCAGGGAACGCGTGACTTGAGAGGTTTTCATCCTAAATAGCCCATATGCATTGTCTCTCTCTCTCTCTCTCTCTCTCTCCCTCTCTCTCTCTCTCTCTCTCTCTCTCTCCCTCTCTCTTTCTATGTCCCTCTCTCTCTCTATCTTTGTCTCTCACTCTTTGTCTCTCCTCTCCTTCTCTATCCCTCTCTCATCCCTCTCTCTCCTCTTCTTCTCTTTCCTTTCCTACTCTCTCTCCCGCTCTCTATCTCTGTCTCTCCACCTCTCCTCTCCTTCTCTCTCCTCTTTCTTTTCTCTCCTCTCCTCTCTCTCGCTCTCTCTGTCTCTCCCTCACTCTCCCCCCTCTCTATCCTCTCCTTCTCTCGCTCTCTATCTCTGTCTCTCCCTTCTCTCTCCTCCTTCTCTCTTTCACTCCCTCTGTCTCTCCTTCTCTCTCTCCTTCTCTCTCTCTCTCTCTGTCTCTCACCCCTCTCTCTCCTCCTTCTCTCTCTCTCTCTCTCTCCCTCTCTCTCCATCTATCTCTGTCTCTCCCTCTCTTTCCTTCTCTCTCTCGCTCTCTCTCTCTCTGTCTCTCACCCCTCTCTCTCTCCTCCTTCTCTCTCCCTCTCTCTCACTCTCTCTCTCCATCTATCTCTGTCTCTCACCCCTCTCTCTCCTCTCCTTCTCTCTCCCTCTCTCTCTCTCTCTCTCTCTCTCTCTCTCTCTCCATCTATCTCTGTCTCTCCCCCTCTCTCCTCTCCCCACTCTCCCCTCTCCTTCTCTCTCCTCCTTCTCTCTCCCCCTCTCTCCTTCTCTCTCTCTCCCCTCCTCTCTCCTCTCCTTCTCTCTCCCTCTCTCTCTCTCCATCTATCTGTCTCTCCTCTCTCTCCTCCCCTTCTCTCTCCCTCCCTCTCTCTCCTCTCTCTCTCTCTCTCTCTCCATCTATCTGTCTCTCCTCTCTCTCCTCTCCTTCTCTCTCCCTCCCTCTCTCTCTCTCTCTCTCTCTCTCTCCATCTATCTGTCTCTCCCCTCTCTGTCTCTCTCCCTCTCTCTCCTCCTTCTCTCTCTCTCTCTCTCCATCTACCTCTGTCTCTCCCCCTCTCTCTCCTCTCCCCCTCTCTCCTCTCCTTCTCTTTCCTCCTTCTCGCCGTCCTCGCTCTTACTATAAAACGGCAGCATCGGACCCGGCGAGCGCTCAGACTCTCTGCGGATCGCGGAGGCAACGATTCCACTTATTGGCAACAAAAGAAAGAGAAGAGAAAATCTATTTCTGAATTGTCATGTCACTGCAAACCTGACATGATTGCAGTGATCTTGAGGGATTGGACGATTGGAAAAACACCGCTTTGTGGAAATAATTCAATGGATAACCTTGCCTAGTTGACTTAGACTGATAATATTGCTTTGCTGCGAATAATGGACTCTAGAGACGGCTTCCCAAGGGCATTGCTTATGTGAGTTAGATAAATAAAACCCTTTTGCAGCAGTTTTGAGCAGTTTGAAATAACTTTTGATGTCACTATTTTGATTTTTTCCCATTCCTAATCCCCTTTTGTTTCCTGTATAGCTTCCCCCCCCCTTCTTTGTTTTATTTTTTTACACGCCTTTTGACCGTATAACTGCTTCACCTTGTCTTCTGCATCTTCAGCTGCCAATCATTGTCAACTTTCCTCCTGGCGCTGCAGGGCATGTTACCTTTCATCTTCCCTGATTGCCGTTAGCGTGCGCTATCGTCCCCCCGTCAAGATGCATCCCTCGGAGGACCTTTGGAACACCACGGAGCAGACGTGGATAAACGCGACCGAGGCAAACTTTTCCCAAGAGAGACGGCCAAAGGAGGACCATGGGAGTCACGAGCACCCGTTCCTGACAGACGCCTGGCTTGTACCGCTGTTTTTCTCTCTGATAATGCTGGTTGGACTGGTGGGCAACTCTTTGGTGATCTATGTCATTACCAAGCACAGGCAAATGAGAACAGCGACCAACTTTTACATAGGTGAGTAGCAGAAAGCGAATGGGATTTTAGTTCATTCAATAATAATGTGTGTCTTTCATGTAACGCTTCAACTCGTGTCAGCTGTAGCATCAAAGGGGCATCGGAACAGTCTGATTGGATACGCGAGGTGCTGTGTGCAGAAGTGTGTGTATGTGATGTGTTAAAGTGAATAAAGGATCACTCAAACGCTACATGGCAAGAACCATTAAAGCAGGACATCCCAATCCCAAAGGAGATGTGGGCTCCTGATACTGCAGGGGAATGCAAATATGTCAGCCCGTGTTATGGTATGGAAACATAATGAAATACATACAATAAATACATACAATAAAAGGAGTTTTTTTTAATGAAAGTGCAAACTATGAGGTGCCATTTAAAGTGAAAGTAATGAGTGGAATTGTAATGTTTGAGGAGGTTGTGACGTACCAGAAAAGTTTCGCTTGGCTTCTCTGAAATGTATATAAAAAGTTAAATATTGGTTCTTGATTTTGGAGCGAGCTAGATGTTAGACCAGTAGTAATTTGGTGTATTTATTTAACCAGCATAGTCCCACTGAAATTTGGATTTTGTTTTTCAGTATTTACATATATTGGCCGATTGCATTTCAGCACCATTGACAGCTCTACGCTTCCGTATAGAGCTGCACGATATTAGAATGGGCTTTGGACATCAGGCAGTGCAATCATTTTACGCTTAGGGCATTCCACGCATGGGACGTTCTTTATTTATTCTATTTTGTCCAGCATCTTATGAAAGGGAACTCTCAAGCTGATTGATATTTTGTACATAACAGTTAAGCTGTAACCCTCTTATTTCCAGTCAAATCAATCATTCTGGGAAGAATCAGGGTCAGTTTGTACTAGTAAGTAAAAAAATTACCCTAAAATAAAATGAAAATGTAATAGGACTTTTATATGGATTCTGCCTGGACATTTGTGCTTCATTCCAAGTCCCTAAAACATTTTTTTTGTGAATTTACCGTCAGCTTTTAAAAAAAGAATAGTTAAAACCCAATAAATGCTCATTTTACTGTCATTCAGCTGATCCCGTTCTACTCATTCATATATTTACATATATATATCATACAAAGACAATCTAGGGGAGATTTAAAATCTGACTTCCTCTTTGCAGAGCTTGTTTCTACTTATAATTAGAGTAAAACAGTAATATAGAGTAAAACAGACATCAGAACACAAAACTACAGCTTCAGTCTCAGCTTCGCAAAGGCTCCAGAGGCGTCAGGAACAGCTTCAGTTTTAAATGGGGGTCATTTTTTCCAGGCATTTTAGGAATAATGGACCCCTAAGCAAGAGGGGTTAAAACATGTTAATACCTTAATGTATTAGTCAAACTCTGAACAAAAAAGTGTATAATTAATAGAAACAAAACCAAGACTAAATCAAGGCTAATTGTGACTGAAAATATGTAATTCAAAATGATGAATAAATCACTAAATATTTACCACAGAGCCGTGCTGCCTGGTGTCCAGTAGCAGTAAAATAGCTTACATTCCATGAAGCCACAAAGAATGAATGAATGTGATGCTTCATTCACGTCTCTTCCCCAAAGTCACCTGTCTTTGTCCTCTAGAGAGGGCTGCACTGGCTCCTCTCTTTCTTGAACATGAGTTTTAGCATTGAAATACTGTACATAGAATCTCTACACTTCAGTTTGCATAGCTGTAATTAAAAAAAAAATACGATGATTTATGGCATTTTTCTTTGGCATGTTGAACATAATTTAGGTACAATAAGAACTAAAAATATAGCCGCAAGCGGCAATGATCGGCCCTCGCCACGCCGCCGCCACACCGCCGCCACGCCGCAAGAGGAGGGGGCGCTAACGCGCCCCAATTGTCCTTTTATTACGCCTACTGCTGAATCTGTGACGCTGTCACATCTTCTCCCCTTTGTTTTACCATCAAAAAGCTATTTTATTTTGAATTCTTGGCAAAATGTGCAGCTTTGCCGCACAGACACCGTGACTCTTTGAATGAAAATGTGGATAACTTTTGATGGTCCTGAAGATGAGTCTCACCAAATTTCAGGTTAATATGTCTAACGCCCTGGGAGGAGTTCGTGAAAGTCTAAAGTGTAAACATGTTCTGGCGATTTCCCCATTGGAATAACATGAAAGGTTTCGGTCATCGTTACGGCAACGCCATAACAATTATGACATGGGTCTCATTGTGTGTGTCAAATTTCATATAATTTCGCAAAACTAAACATTTAACCTCCATATAAAATCTGTAGGGGGCGCTGTGGCGCCAAATGAATTTATTTCACTTCAAGTAGGTTTAGGGCAAAGAGTTTAACAACTGATTCTAATTTGACGCAATTCGGACTTTATCTGCGCAAACGGCAGAAATTTTAAATATGGGAGATTTCTGAAATTCTAGCTACAGTTTGCGGCTTCGCCGCACCGAGACCGTGAGAGGTATCAATGTAATTTGGATAACTTTTGATGTCCCACTCCTCAGTAGCATTTTCACCAAATTTCAGCTTTTTAGGGCCAACGCCCTGGGAGGAGTTCGTAAAAGTACGACGTTTGGAAAAACTCCGAAGTCATGTTTAGCCATTTTTGAAACAATATGGCCGACATTTGGTTGGGCGGACGGCGTTGCCGTAATAATATTTTTTACTTCTCTTGTCACCATCTACCTCTGCGCCAAATTTCATGATTCTACGATCAGATTTTTTTTGGGTCATTTCCCATCTCTCAATGCATTTTTGGTACATTTGGGGGCGCTGACGCGCCAATTTTTTTAATTTTAGAAAAGGGAAATAGCCAGAATGTAGAGAGGCACGATTTTTAGAGGCGTGCAAATTTTTGTGACTTTTCGTCAATGTTCACTGGGTGAAAAATAGGGGGGTTGGTCCCGAGAAGAAGAAGAAGAAAGAAAGAAAGAATAATATTCCGATGCGAAAACAATGTTTCCCATTTTTCAAATATCATAAACTATACATTTTCGGAAAGCGCTCGCGCTTTCCTACCTCATGGTGTGGGTCCCTGGTCACTGACGGGTACTTTCGATAATTTTGAGTGGGCTCCGCCCACTTTGTGTTTTTGGCCCTCTAAACAGTAATAATGTTCAATTTTTGCATTACATGTTTATATGCACGGAACATGCAAGAGATGGGGAACGTATTCGTGAGCTACTTAGCGCAAATGAGTGCTTTATATGGGGATGACGACCGCTTCGCGGTCGTCATCTCAATGTAAAGTGCTCGTTTAGTGCGCACTTTTGCCCGGGCTTCGCCCGTTTACAACGGTAATGTTCCATTTTCCTACTACTAATTAGTATGCACGGGGCGTGCATGAGTGAAGGAGTGCATTAGTGAGTGTTTGGAAGTGGGCGAGCGCTTCGCGCTCGATTTCGTGCGCACTTTCGCAGCCGTGCTTCGCACGGCCTTACGAGATTAATAGGCCTCTCGCCAGCTTGTGGCGCTCGGGCCTAAATATAGCCGCAAGCGGCAATGATCGGCCCTCGCCACGCCGCCGCCACGCCGCAAGAGGAGGGGGCGCTAACGCGCCCCAATTGTCCTTTTATTACATCTACTGCTGAATCTGTGACGCTGTCACATCTTCTCCCCTTTGTTTTACCATCAAAAAGCAATTTTATTTTGGATTCTTGGCAAAGACACCGTGACTCTTTGAATAAAAATGTGGATAACTTTTGATGGTCCACCCCTGAAGATGAGTCTCACCAAATTTCAGGTTGATAGGGCAACATGGAACATGTTCTGGCGATTTCCCCATTGGAATAACATGGGAGGTTTTGGTCATCGCTACGGCAAAACCATAACAATTATGACATGGGTCTTGTTGACTTTTTTGATGGGAATGCCAAAATTGAGTTTTGTGTCAAATTTCATATAATTTCGCAAAACTAAACATTTAACCTTCATATAAAATCTGCAGGGGGCGCTGTGGCGCCAAATTAATTTATTTCACTTCAAGTAGGTTTAGGGCAAAGAGTTTAACAACTGATTCTAATTTGACGCAATTCGGACTTTATCTGCGCAGACGGCAGAAATGTTAAATATGGGAGATTTCTGAAATTCTAGCTACAGTTTGCGGCTTCGCCGCACAGAGACCGTGACAGGAGTTCGTAAAAGTACGACGTTTGGAAAAACTCCCGAGTCATGCTTAGCCATTTTTGAAGCAATATAGTTGGTTGGGCGGACGGCGTTGCCGTGATAATATTTTTTACTTCTCTTGTCACCATCTACCTCAGCGCCAAATTTCATGATTCTACAATCAGATTTTTTTTGGGTCAATTCCCATCTCTCAATGCATTTTTGGTACATTTGGGGGCGCTGACGTGCCAATATTTTTTATTTTAGAAAAGGGAAATAGTCAGAATGTAGAGAGGCACGATTTTTAGAGGTGTGCAAATTTTTGTGACTTTTCGTCAATGTTCACTGGGTGAAAAATAGGGGGGTTGGTCCCGAGAAGAAGAAGAAGAAGAAGAAGAAGAAGAAGAAGAAGAAGAAGAAGAAGAAGAAGAAGAAGAAGAAGAAGAAGAAGAAGAAGAAGAAGAAGAAGAAGAAGAAGAAGAAGAAGAAGAAGAAGAAGAAGAAGAAGAAGAAGAAGAAGAAGAAGATGAAGATGAAGAAGATTAAAGCCGCAAGCGGCATCCAACGGCCCTCGCGGGCCGCCGGCCTTCCGACTCTGCTCTCTGCATTTTACAAAGATGGCGCTAACGCAATTGTCTAAGAACTAAGACAGCGACACATTGGCAATGCTGTGCTTAACCAGTACAAATGAACACAAATGTCGGTCAAATGTGCAGCTCCAGCGCACAGAGACCGTGACACTTGGAATAAAAATATGGATATCTTTTGATGCCCCGCTTGTGTAGATTATTTTCCCAAAATATGAGCTTGATCGAGCTATTGCCCACAGAGGAGTTTGTTAAAGTGTGAAGCATAAAAGTGAACATTTCAAGGATTTGGCGTTTTTCCCATTTGTGACAGTATATTTGCTGCTCCGCCACACAGAGACCCTAGTACTTAAAATCAAAATATGGATAACTTTTGATGCTCCGCTTGTGTAGATGATTCTCCCCAAATATGAACTTGATCGGGTAATCGCCCTAGGAGGAGTTTGTTAAAGTGTGAAGTGTAAAAATGTGGTCATTTTAGAGATTTTGCGGTTTCCCCATAGGGATAACATGGGATGTTTCTGTCATCGCTACGGCTACGCTTTACCAAATATGACTTTGGCTCCCATACTTTTAATTTGGGGATGGCAAATGAGATTTGTGTGCAAAATGTCATGTCATTTGGAAAAACTCTTGTTTATAGGCCACTCTGAAGGCCAAATAGTCCAAATTCTGCGAAAAGTTTGGGGCTCAGCTGCACAGAGACCGTAAATGTTATCCATAAAATTTGAATAAATTTAGATGCCCCACTTGTCTAGAGGAGGTACACCGATTTTGAGATCGGTGGGCCAAACGCACTAGGAGGAGTTGGTTAAAGTGTGAAGCGTGAAAATGTGGTCATTTTAGAGATTTCGCTGTTTTTCCATTTGTGACATATATTTGCGGGTCCGCCACACAGAGACCGTAGCACTTAGAATCAAAATATGGATACCTTTAGATGCCCCGCTTGTGTAGATGATTTTCCCCAAATATGAGTTTGATCGGACAATCGCCCTAGGAGGAGTTTGTTAAAGTGTGAAGCGTAAAAATGTGGTGATTTGAGCGATTCTACGATTTTCCCATAAGGATAACATGGGATGTTTCTGTCATCGCTACGGTTACGCCGTACAAAATATGACTTTGGCTCTCATACTTGTATGATCAGGATGGCAAATTAGAATTTAGTGCAAAATGTCATGTCATTTGGAAAAACTCTATTGTTTATAGGCCACTCTGAAGGCCAAATAGTCAGAATTCTGGGAAACGTTTGCGGCTCCGTCGCACAGAGACCGTAAAAGTTATCCTTAAAATTTGGATAACTTTAGATGCCCCACTTGTCTAGAGGACGTACACCGATTTTGAGGTTGTTGGGCAAAACGCACTAGGAGGAGTTCGTTAAAGTGTAAAACACAAAAATGTGGTAATTTGAGAGATTTTGCTGTTTTCCCATAGGGATAACATGGGAGGTTTCTGTGATCGCTATGACTACGCCTCAAAAATTTAGGCATTTTTGTGATTGGCTTTTGTGATCGGGACGGCAAAATAGAATTTTGGGTAAAGTTTAGACAATTTTGGTAAAACTAATTTTTGACCTTCAATGTTAATTTAAAGGTCACTCTGTAGGGGGCGCTATCGCGGCCATTTCAATTTTGTCAGCCTAAACTGGTCCAAACTAGAAAGTTTAACAACTGATTCAAATTTGGTCCTAATCGGACTGGTTTTGATCAAATGGGAGCAATTTTTAGATCTGCAATATTCCAAAATAAGTTGTCCAACTTTGCGGCTGCGCCGCACACAGACCGTAAAAGGCATCTCAAAAAATTTGATAACTTTAGATGCCCCACTTGTCCAGAGGACGTCCGCCGATTTTGAAGTCGGTGGGCAAAACGCCCTAGGAGGAGTTCGTCAAAGTTTGACGTGAACAAAATGGCTAACTCAGCTTGTTTTCATTTTCAAAGGAAGATGGCGGCCATAGGGTAAGTCTGGGGGCGTGGCCACAATAATATTTTTTTTTTGTCTTCACGAGAGGAATGCGTGTCCCGAATTTCGTAGCTTTACGCCAAAGTTGACCTCGGGGCGTTTCCCATAGGCGCAATGTATTTTGACTTTTGTCGGTGGCGCTGTTGCGCCATTTTTTAACGAAAAAAAAAAAAATGGCCCAGAAAAAATCAAATTTTTCGCCAATTCTGAATTTTGGGCAAAGTTTGGTGAGTTTTTGAACATGTTCAGGGGGTCAAATTAGAGTTCAAAGCGCTGAAGAAGAACAAGAAAAATAAAAAAAATAATAATATTTTTAGCAAAAACAATATAGCCGTTTCCACTATAACAACAAATTATACATCGTTTGAAAGCTCTAAGCCTTCCCGATGCCGCACATGGGGTGGAATCATCATTACGAGCGCTTACGCGCTCGTCACTCCCTATTCCGTCGGGATGCCCCGCCCACTCCCCATAGACTTCCATTGATTTGAGCAGATACAAGCATGGCCATGCCTGCGGCATGGATTCTCGCGTACGGGACGATGCCAGGAGGGTTTTTGGAGGAATGCAGCGCTTCGCGCTGCTGTTGTCAACAATGAGTGAATGGGCTACGCCCATTCACTCATTGTTGACTATTTCTGTCATAGCAGGAGTAAGTATGCATGATCCATGCCTTCGGCATGGGCTAGTTCACTGTACTTGCCAGGGGCGACGGGGTACCAAACATGCGGGCTGCCTTCGGCAGCGTTGCGGGAGCAATAGGCCCTCCGCCCTGCTGGGGCTCGGGCCTAATAATAATAATAATAATATTTTTAGCAAAAACAATATAGCCGTTTCCACTATAACAACAAATTATACATCGTTTGAAAGCTCTAAGCCTTCCCGATGTCGCCATGGGGTGGAATCATCATTACGAGCGCTTACGCGCTCGTCACTCCCTATTCCGTCGGGATGCCTTCGGCAGCGTTGCGGGAGCAATAGGCCCTCCGCCCTGCTGGGGCTCGGGCCTAAAGAAGAAGAAGTAGAAGAAGAAGTAGAAGAAGAAGAAGAAGAAGAAGAAGAAGAAGAAGAAGAAGAAGATTCCGATGCGAAAACAATGTTTCCCATTTTTCAAATATCATAAACTATACATTTTCAGAAAGCGCTCGCGCTTTCCTACCTCCCTACCTTTACCCAATGTAAAGTGCTCGTTTAGTGCGCACATTTGCACGGGCTTCGATTTACGGGACTAATAGGCCTCTCGCCAGCTTGTGGCGCTCGGGCCTAATAAGATTTCCTGATGGAATTTTGTTTACCGGCATTTTTCTGGTTTGGTGGTTCATGTTTTTATCTTTCATCTGGTATTTTTTTTATGTAGACACAGTTTTGTTTATTGAAATAATGGACATAAGGAAGGAGCAAGAAGTACAATACATGACCACAAAGTTTGTTGGGGCGTAACTGAGGAAAAACATACGGACCAAACATGAAGCTACTTGCATTTAATAATGCAGGTGCAGCAAATATCTCTAGCATACTAAGTAGAAGCATTGCATTACTTATTTATTTTTTAGAGAGAGGACAGGTAGTCTGCATTGTCTCCTCTGTTTTGAACTTTATATTGCACATTTTCTATATGGAATACACTGTGACAAAAGTTTTGAGAGCGCTGGACTTTCAGAAATGGTTAAAATTTGCTCTGCTCGTCGTCCATGTGTTGGCTTCTTGTGTTTATGCAGAAATGTTTTTTTCTGACAAATAGCTGCTACCGTGAGTTGTCTGCATAATTTTCATAGTGTGTTTTGACGTTCATGAACAAGAAAGTGCACGGTTAGCGAGCTAGTTGTTGTTAGCTTCACCGTGACAGCAAAACTTAATCCTGGGACCTGCAAGTTGTGAAAAAAGCAAAGAGAACAATAACCAAAAAATAAATACTCACCGCAAGGAATCATTAGGATTCCTGGAATGCAATAGGAAAATGAGCTGCGTTTTTTAACACAAAAAATCTGGTTCACCGGCTTTAACTTTGAACACAAAAAGGACAAATGCATTTTTAAAATGTTTAATCAATTATTCAAAATGCTACTTTTTAATTGTACTTAAGTGCTATTTCAAACTTACGCTACTCTTCCTCAAGTGTATTTTTTGGCTACCACTGATGATTAAAAAAAGATGTATTTTAACTGCATCACATGTTCAATGATTAGTACCGTAAAAACCTTCATACACAACATTTGACCCTGACATAATCACTCAATCTCCTGTTTAGTACAAATAAAGTAACTGTAAATGGTGGCTGCACTGCACAAAAACCCATCACAGAAGCTCTATTGTTCCTGCTTTGTGATTTGAGCTCCAGAATGAGCACAAAGAGGGCTGTTTCCATAGACAGATACTAACAAAACCACACTAAAGCAAACTGTTCTCCAAATGAGTTGTTTAGTATCATCACTGCACAGATCAATAGAAGGTCAGAAAAAAGCATTTCACATCAAGTGCCATTTATAACTAAAAACATTTGAATTTTTAAGCATAATCTTTTTAAGAGACAAGAAAAACAGGACAAGAAAAAGGGTGCAAAATAAGCAGCTAAAGCAGGTTTCATTGGGAATTAAGTCAGGACTATCCCAGGACTCCGCCACAAAAATAAACCAGGATTTAATTTCATTCATCCAGGAGAGTTCCATTGTTGAAAAAATTCAGTTGTAGTTTTCTGGACACTGTTTTAGAAAAACAAGACATTTGGACTCTCATCCAAGAGTCTGAGAACACAGATACTTATCCCACTCTGAGTAAGCCCTGCCCACCAGGCGGAGCCTCCTGATAATAATCCTGTATTTGTTTACACTGTGAGTTTCACCTGGAGCCAATATTCTGTGTTCACCCTTACAGCCCTGTACTTGATTAGGATCAGCATTCTGGTACAATTACAGGACAAAGGCAATAAATCCCTTTCTGAATCTGAAGTATCAAAGTTCTCAGACTAGATCTGCAGATTGAAAATGACTCTTGCATGGGAGACGTCTTGTTTTTCTAAAACAGTGTCCAGATGACAACAACTGAATCTTTTCTACAATTAAATCCTGCACTAAATTAGGATTAAATAGGACTAAACTAGGAATACACCAGTGCTAAATTAGAAGTAAACCAGGATTAAACCAGGGCTAAACCAGGCTCAACTGGGGCTAAACCAGGACCAAATCAGGATTAAATTATGATGGAACAAGGACAAAATTACGATTAAACCATGACTAAATCAGGACTAAACCAGTGCTAAAACAGGACTAATTTTAAACCAGGACTAATTTAGGATAAAACCAGGATTAAAGAAAAATGGCCTCCTCCATCATTGTTTTGTGTGTGTGTTTATTTTGTGTGGCATGTGCTACGCCTTAAAAGCTTGAAATAGGTTCACCTTTGGAGCTACAGGAGGAGCACCTTTGCAGCTACAGATTATACTGCAGTGTGTCCTCTGAGATGATGTCCTTCAAGACGGATTAGCATTTGCACTGTCCACCCCATAAAGCACCCATATGTCTTATTGTATTTTTTTAAGTGTTCATCTAATTCATCTAAAATTCAATCCAAACCACTATAATTTGGTTATTATTTTGTACATGTCATTTCATTCTCTTCACAGTCATCTAACCCGCATAATAAGATCTGGGTTTGGCCTGTTGACTACACTGGGTGGGATTACATGTCAAGGGTGGTCTCAAAGCGATGCATGTTTAGTCCAACATGTTTCATCAGAATTCTCCTCACGCACATTTCAAAGGAAGGTAATTGATTCCTGTTGCTCAACTCAATTACGACATGTCTGAAAGATCGGCGACGGGATCTGCCTCGTTCCGAAAATGCAAACGTGATGGTTATTGCAGGTGGGCAAAAAAAAGAATAATAATATTTCCTGTGGTTCAAGTGTCACATACAGATTTGATGTAATTACCTCTTTTTGTAGCATTTTGTAATTAGTTCATTTTTTTGGACGACACTTGATATTCACAGCTTTCATATCTCCAAAACAACAATGGAGATATTATTTATTTTCTTCCCACCTCTTGTGATTGTTTGTCAAAGGTCATTGTATTTTTCAGAGAAGTCAATATGCATCAGTTGAAAGATGACGCAGAATAATATGCACAAAACTAACAAAGATGTGTGCGTAGAGGGTAAACACAGTCTTTTCCAAAAACTTGACATTTGAGGTGGGCGAGACATATTGTGGGTGTGATTTTAAGCATTGAATTATATCACAAGTAGATCATAATTTAACGTGTTATTCTTTGTAAAGCACAATATTGATCTACAGTAAAACCTAAAAAAATAATAGAAAAACTGATTAAAAACACGTCCAAAACTGTTGAAAAACTGCAGAATTGATTGTGACATTTCACCGTAACAAGCAGCCGATTGTTATTTACATGTTTTTTTTATTTTTACTGGCTCTGTGACATTTAAAAACTCTCACTCAAGAAACTGACCAAATAAAATGCCATTTATTTGCATTAAATGGAGAAAAACTGGATTACAAGAGTTATAAGAAATCTGTCATGTTAGTTCCCCGCAAATGTTCTTTCATACTTTTATGATTTCAGCTGATAACCAAAGGCGCTGCATGAACCGCTTTAATATTCCCAATCATATCAGGCTTGTCCTCCTGCAAAATAATGACCCAGCCGCTGTAATGCGATTAAACTGTGCTACAAAACAAACGCAGAGACTTTGTAAAACACGGAAAAGGGACGATGTTTTCACCTCCCAAACTTCATTTGATTATGATGACCTCTGAAATAGAATAGTGTCAATTGTGTATTTTAACAACGGCCTTTAATGATAAATCCAGAGTTTGAAGTAAAGCCGGGGCAGATGGGGGAAACTGTCTGTATCTTGGTGAGTCAACATTATTTTCCTCCTGAGCTTAATTATAGATTGTGCTCGGGGTTTTGTTTGCAAATGCTGGAATTGTGAGATCTGTGGGTTGGATGTGGATTTGGTCCAGTTTTACAGTATGTGAATGGTGAACCAAAGAACAGCTTATACTATATACAATTGTTAGCGGGGCACCAGCTGTAAAAAAGAAAAATAATATTATATCCACAGCAAATAAAATGATAATATAAAATCATTCAAATAGGGTCAACCTCTTTGGCAGAAAAAAAAAACAATATGTCAAATGAGACTTTTAGTTGTATTCCATAGACATACATGATTTGAAAATATATAACCTAAAGCAGGTTTCTAAAAGCCTGAAACAATGACATTTACATTCAGAACTGAACGTTGCAGCTCCAACACTGAACAACACATGCATTTTAATAATAACCCCACTTTAATCACTTTAACTGGAATTGACTGGTTGATTATTGCCTGCCAAAACAAATCACATATTATGTTGTTTTCTAAAACTAATTCTGAATGTGCAAGGACACTAATGGACATGAAAGTGGAATAAATTAAATAAAATTTGAATTAAATTGTCTGTTTGCTGCATATTGACAACGTACCAAACATAAATTAAATTTTATCTTGTTGTCAGGGTCTACTGCAGATGCATTAAAATGTGTTTTTGTTTTGTCATTTGTGATACCTCATGCTCATTGGGTCAAGTCCAAGGTTTAGGAATTACCACATTTCACAGTAAATGCTTAATCAGAAACAGCATCAAAACACTTTCAAATGTAATTTCTACAAACAAATATGGCCCGCTATCTCACTAATAATTTCAAACAACACTTTAGCTCGAGTGATTATCTTAAAAAGGTTTGTTGAAGCTCTTTATTTACGTTGTCAGGATATAAAATTGACAAATATTCATTTTTATTGACACCAAAACAAATATCAGTGAAAGCCTCAGTGTCCAGTTTTATGAAATCAAACTTTTAGAATGATAGAGTAAAGTGACGTAAACGGTCAAATAAAAAAGTGCTAGATTCCTTTTGCTTCTAAAATTGTGACGATTATGATTTCTTAGTTTTAACAATAGTAAAGAGGAAATGGATCAGCGGTTATCAACCTGGGGCTCGCGAAATGATCTCTCTCTCTATATGATGGGGACAATAGTCTTAAACAAGGCCCGACACCCTTCAAATGCAGTGGGAAATGTAGATTCTTGTTTGTTGGAAATGATTGTTTCTAGGCCTGTATCCAGAATCTAAACCAAAATATAAGAAATGAGGCTAGTTTATCATTTTGCGAGTGGGTTATTTTGCATGTTTTGGGGTCACAATCGACAAAGATTGCTATTATGGGGTCGTGACTGAAAAGGGATGAGAACCACTGATACACAGATAGAGTGTCGGGTAATCCTCCTTTTATTTAAGCTTATATTAAGAGTCTCACCCAAAGCTGATCTGATATTTTCAGGTGCAATTCAGGTGTTTCCATTAATCCCCCGCATGTTTGCCTTGTCACTTTGAAGAACAGCCTCTAGTCTGGAGATAATGTGCTGCTTTAAGACTCCAACTCTCACTCACAGATATGTCTTTTATTTCCACAGCTAACCTCGCTGCCACAGATATCATCTTCCTCGTGTGCTGCGTGCCCTTCACTGCCACACTCTACCCTCTGCCCGGGTGGATCTTCGGCAACTTCATGTGCAAATTTGTAGCATTTCTCCAACAGGTAAATTCACGTGATTGATGAGGTCGTCACACTTTGAACACTAAGCACATAAAATGTGTGAATTTTCAATGTCCTTAAAATTCAAGTGGTTTGTTTACCAATCTGGTGCACAAGATGAAGTGCCAACACATTCACGCTCTACAATAAGATGATGTCCTAAATTCAGTTGATGTGCAGCGGCTTGTGTAACTCTATGGGAGATATGAACCATGAAACGGGTAAACAAATCTGCAATCGGACAGTTAAACTGAAAATTCTACCATACAATCCTGACCTAAGTTGTAGAACGTTGTGATGTCCCATGAACGTACCTAGAATCTGGCAATAACAACTGATCGTCACTAATGTTCTCCCCCTGCTTTGACGTTGACCCCCGCACGTGTCTCTCAAATGCAGAAGACCTCACCTCTCAAAAATCCTCGTATCGTGGTTTGCTCCACACAAACACTTTCCCTGTTATGGAATTTGTCCTTTTCATGTCTCATGGTCAACTCGACTCACAGAGACCTTTGCACGTGTGTGTAAAAGGAATAAAACCCTTGATGGTTGAATGTGTCCATGAGTGTCAGAATGATAAGAAATGAGGACTGCTGTGATTAACAATTTAAAATATTATTATATATTTTAAATGGGAAAAAGTCCTCAAAATGTTACATACAACAGGAAGTGGAAACTAAACCAGGATTAAAACCCTTAGTAATTATATTGTGCCTGGTCGTTTGTCTGGAACGGGTCAATGCAGAGTAGGGATGGGCAATACCGTCATTTTTGGGATCTATATAGTTTTTGGGGTACATTGTTTCTAAACACTAAACTTTGGCCTTATGGGTGACGGCATCTACAAAAATACATGAATAAAAAGGGTTAAATGGACTCAAAAGGACCCACGATGGATCAGTCGAATGAGCTGCTGGTGAAGAATGAAGAACTGGCTGTAACATGTGTACAACCCTTAAATAATAACATTTATTTCATTTTTATCTATTTATTTTATTCATAATATATAAAAAGGCAGTTTATATACAAAATGTCAGTTGTAAAAATGGCAGTTTTAACTTGGTTTGCTGGTGCTATCAGCTCGTCTTCATGGAGAGAGATAAGTTCAATGTCTTACTGTGGAACAGACAAAGCTATGCATGTCTCCATGGAGACAAGCACTTGTTGGACCATCCACACAGTTTATTTCTAATTAAAATAATCCATCCACTAATGAATATCTGTGGGGGAAGCAATCCATTCATTTGAATGTAGAAAAGCTGCTCTATCACTCACTGTACAACGACAGTTATAGTGTACTAAATACAGACATGGAGAACGTGTTTACTTTTCTGAGGTAACACCATGTCAACAACATCTGGCAACACTTCTGACTTGATTTGAACTAGTTGTGCTTTAAATACACATCATTTGCCAGAAAACATCTCAAAAGAGTGAAAAAAGTAGCGTTCCCAATTGAATAAACAGAGAGAATCAACATTATGACCCGTGGCCGACTTTATCTTCACTGTATCAAATGATTGTCAGCGTGAATGAGTTTTGTAGCTACGGGCAGTGAATCCGAAGATGTGTTTCGCTTCATCTAACCTAATCTAAATCATCACATTGTCTAACTTGCCTCTCTGACTTCTTCTCTGAAAACATCTTGACATTTCAACTTTCTAATTTAGCAGGGTTATCTGGGTCATGATCAGAGAGAATATGTTCAGGTGCACATCCCTCCCTCACGTTCCCACCTGTTTCCCTTCACTCGTATCCCATTTCAAACAAAGAACTCTTTCATAATAATACAATCAGACAGACTAAGCCATTTAGATTTTAGAAACTGGTTGTAAGAACAGTACGAAGCCCCATTCTCGAGCACAGAAACTTGTCCGTGCTGTTTAACGTTACCATCTGTCTTGTTACTTACCTCGGCTGCTTTCACTTCAAGCTGTGCTCAAAACGACACCTCAGCCTGATATAGTTATGAATAAGTCATTTGCAGGAAAAGGCAACACAATAAGTCATTCTGACGGAAAGTGATTGGGGTGAAATGTTTAAGAGATGCTCCCGTAAGCTTTCCCAAAACGAATAGCGATGAAATATATTCAACTGTTGCAAATGTCATTTCCGGAAACAACAAAAGATTATATGGCTCAGAACTTCTCTCAAATGCTAATGGATGCTGATTGTGTTTGAAATGTGTGCCTTTAACTAAAACATGATTTGAAAACCAAAATTTCAAAGCAAAATCTACAAAATTATGAAAATTAATTACACTTTTTGGCCTTTTCATCTGCCTTTCTAGTCTGCACAAAGTAGCTCTCTTCTCTGTGGATCTGGTCTGTGTTTAGGGATGATGACCAAATGGAATAAGATTAAATATTCCACAAACATGAAACTAATCAGGCGACAGCAGGCAGCGCTTCTGAGGCTTTGATTTCACAGGCTTTTTGTTCATACCAAAACCACGATGCTGGGTGGATCAAGGAGACATTGCCAAATATCCAAAGCATTTCTCACACAAAAATCTATTTCACAAACCAATAATGTTCATCAAAAGCAGAGAATATTTGAGAAGTAACTCCATACGGGCAAATGTACTGTAAATGTCAATAGTAATAGCAGAGAAAATAAGAATGCTATCAAAAATGCTATCAAAATACAATTATTTATCATGGCAATGACAGAACTGTGTGGACAAAACTTTGACAAAACTAAACATACTCAATAGAAAGCAAATTGGAACGCTGCATCACAGTTGATCATCAAGTTTAAAGCATTATTTGACTTGCAATGTCTGAAATTATCTGAGTTATGACACAAATAAATGAAACAAAACTAAAGAAAGCTTTACTGACTGAACATGGAAGACAGACAGGCCTGTGTTATATATCTTTAAAACAAATATGACTCTCACTGTGACTCAAACAACCTCCAGCCAGTGTTATTTAGAGAGATGACGCACTGGTGAAGAACGGCACTGCCAGAAGTCCACAATGCAGTGGATGTGCACAGAGATCAGTGATTTATGCTTACATACTGTACAACTACACAACTGTGGCTGTTTAATCACTTTAATCTCAGTAAACAGTATTCTGGAATGTCCCGCAGCATAGATAAGATAAGATGAGATAAGCCTTTATTTGTCCACACGTGTGTTGCAACACAAGTAGGTAAAGAAGTAAAAGAACAGATAACGTATAGAAAGCTTTAAGAAAAAAAAAAACACTCTTTATAGAAAAGCTATCATAAAAACAAACAAACAAACCTCTTTTATTCTTAATAAAAAGTAAGAGAAAAAAAGTAAAATAAAATAAAAATAATAATAATAGTAACAAAAGTAACCCTCTTATTTACAGCAGTTATAATAGCAGCATAGCATCAAAGCAGACATATGCAAACTATTGAACTTGTTATAAAAATTGTAGAAAAAGCTTCAGTTGTATCATCTGGACTCGGTTAGAAAAAATTAGACGTTTCGACTCTCATCCAAGAGTCATTGTTAATAGGGAATTTAGGTCGAGAACTCAGATATTTATACTATTCTGTGGTAAGTCCAGCCCATTGGGCGGACCCTTCCTGAAGTGGAACGAGTTTGTTGTTTGTTTCAACCGAAACTTACCCTATTGTATCTACCGAGATGCCATCAATGCGGTGGACCCACATATCAGGTTTACAAGAGAAGACGCTAAGGAGAATCGCTTGGCCTTTCTTGATTGTTCCACGATCAGAGGAGAGGACGGGAAGCTCCAAATAGAAGTATATAGGAAACCTACACACACGGACCAGTATCTGCTCTTTGGTTCCAACCACCCACTACAGCACAAGCTGGGAGTGATCAGAACCTTACAACACAGAGCTCAAGGTGTGCCCACCAGCTCAGAGGGCAAGAAGAAAGAGGAAAAACATGTCCGAAATGCCCTCTCAGCCTGTGGTTACCCCGCTTGGGCTCTCAACAGAGTGAAGAGAACCAAGAAGCAGGACAAAAGGGAAACTGAACAGAGAAGGAAGGGTGTTTCTATCCCTTATGTGTCTGGCCTGTCGGAAAAACTGCAGAGAATTTTTAGACAACACGAAGTCCCTGTTTATTTTAAACCAGGAAACACTTTAAGACAAAAACTGGTTCACCCAAAGGACAAGTTGCCGACTCAAAAACAGAGCAATGTAGTTTATTCTATCCAATGCAGTGAAGAAAGCTGTAAAGAACGTTACATAGGTGAGACTAAACAGCCTCTACACAAGAGGCTTTATCAGCACAGAAGAAATACTAGTTCAGGACCTCAGAGTGCCGTGCATCTCCATCTTGAAGCCTCTAATCACTCGTTTGAAGACGGTGAGGTGAAGGTTTTAAGCAGGGAGAAAAGATGGTTTGAAAGAGGAGTTAAGGAAGCTATTTTTGTTAAAAAAGAAAGACCTTCTTTAAACAGAAATGGAGTGGTAGAGGACCAGGACCAGGACATTTAGATCAGGTACTCAGGGTGGGTGAGCCAGGGTCTCACAAAGACAAAGGGGAGACTAATAGCCCATTAAAGGACTGAATAGGCTCGGTAGATACAAAGAGGGTAAGTTTCTGTTGAAACAAACAACAAACTCGTTCCACTGCAGGAAGGCTCCGCCCAATGGGCTGGACTTACCACAGAATAGTATAAATATCTGAGTTCTCGACCTAAATTCCCTATTGACAATGACTCTTGGATGAGAGTCGAAACGTCTATTTTTTTCTAACCGAGTCCAGATGATACAACTGAAGCTTTTTCTACAATGGAACACGCCTGGACGAATGAGGGATTACACCGACATACTTGTTATAAAAATGTTTTTCCTTTCTCATTTTATCACATGAGGTTGTAGAGTCATGAATGTGCACCACACCATTGCTCTGAAAATTCAAGAAAAAAAAATCCTCTGCTGCTTTTTTTTCAATTATCATTCGGAAAACGATATGATTTAGAAGCTTTGCGTAGATTAAACCATTCACTGTCTCCCCATTCAGCTGAATCCATCCATAGACGTCGACGTCCACAGAGTTTGACCGCGTGACACTTTGTCGCGATGACGCCAACAAAAGGAGCAGACAGAACAGAAATCAGTGCCAGTTTCCAACCGAATGTCTGGTGTCTTTTCAGGGTCAGAATCAGAAAAGGTTTATTGCCAATGAACAGTTTGTGTAATTGAATAAATCCAAGATAGATTTAATGCTACTATAATGTCTCCATCCCCGCCGGCCCACAGTGTGTTCGCAGCTCCCCCTGGTGAATACTGCTGTTGTGTCCTTGGGCAAGACACTTAACCCGCCTCATCCCCAGTGTCTGTGTACAACTGCTGTGTGTATATGTGTGTGAATGTGGTGCCTTGATGTAAAGCGCTTCGAGAGTCTTGAAGGTAGAAAAGCGCTGTATAAATGTGACAATTTACCTCAGAAACTCAATAGTTCTCTAACAAACGGGCTTTTAAAATAATGTACATCTTGTAGTCCTTGAAAGATGAAAAGGAATGAACGCTTCTATATATTTAGATTTCTCGGCTGAATCCACTTAAATGCAGACCACACTTTGATTTAAAACAGCACCTCTACTGTATTTAACGCAGGAGATGGGGATTTGAGTGACAAAACGCCTACATTTCCAGCTGCGACATAAATGACTCACCGAACACGAGTCATTTTGAGTTCAAAGAAATAAACTGTCACTCAATGAACTGGAGGTTAAAAGGAATTTTTAGCGTGAATGTTGAGATTTATGCAGTAATTTATGTCGAACTAATGGCATTTCATGGGAAGAATTCAGCACATTTAAAGTAGTTTGAACATCATTTCACACATGGGGAGTAATTGCAATTTAATTGATGTAATTAGACATGGCAGATTGGGTTATTTTTCCCAAATTAGCTGTGGCTTTGAAGAGGAGAAATAACTGCAATTTTAAATAGCGATCCGTAATGACTTATAGGATCACCAGGGGTGATGATATACTGTATGTCTGTTTAAGGAAAAATGAACCACTGGAAAACATTGCAAATGAAGTCAAAGATATTGCATCAACAAACTTCCAAAGCACGCTAAGCACAAGCGCACTCTTAAAGCTGTTTCGATGGACATGTTTATAATGTTGGTCTTTTAAGTTTGACGTTCTCTATCGTATTGTAACTAGAGATCGACCACGCACGATGCAGATATTGATATATTAGAATCCAGAGCAGCCAATAAGCACTGCAAAGTAGGGCTAATTTATGACCAATTTTGACAAAGTTCTACACAGACACATAGATGTTTTCGGGAACGGACTCAATTTAGGTCAATATAGGCCAACGTCAAATAATAGGCTCATTTCTACACTCTTAATTTCTTCACTCACACATGTTGTAGAGTAATAGTCCATCCACAGACTCGCACATTTGACCCGTTCTCCCCTGAAGTCATGTGAAACTACAGTATGAGGAGCACCAGTCAAGTCTTTGTCTCAAGACTCATTAGCGACTCCAGTTCGACTCCAGTCCTCTGAGGAGAAGAACTGCCTATACAACGCAATAAAATAGAGCTTTGTCTTTCCTTTCAAAGAGGACATCGGCCTATACGGGAGATTTCATGTTGTTTGCCAATACAGTGTGCAAATATCTGCCCAATATATCAGCTAACCAGCATTGGCAATAGCCCAATATTCTATATGTTGTCATGAAATGTGTGACTCAATTTCACTTTATAAGAAATCTGTCCTATTAATTATATTATAGTTTTTTTTTTTTTTTTTTTAACTTGTTCTCAACATTTAATTTCATTTTTTGCAATGACTTATTGACTTTGGTATTTTGCTTATGTGCACCCTCACGAAGAACTTTTAAGCTCTCTTTAAACTTACTTTGTTCTCTAATGTGTTTGTTTTCTTGCCTCGTTTTCTTATCACTTTTTATCCTCAGCAGCCAATTTATTTATGTCATTTCGTTGCCGGCGCCATACATTCTAGTCATTGCCACTTTCCCACACTTGTATGCAGCATTCGTCTTTCTGTCAATGCTTTCTCCAAAATGTGCAACTTGGGAGAGAAAGTGTCACTTTGCTGACAACTCAGACCACAACTGAATCATTTGAGTAAATAATGTATAAGGAGCCAGTACAACAACTTCTGCACTGGTGAAAAACTTTTGAGTGAGATTTTTTTGGATCTCATAAAGTGAAGTTGCAGTGGTCACCAATTCAGAAAGAGTAGCTTACACTATGTAAACAGTCAAATACTTAGCTTGTAGTAGTAGTAGTAGTAGTAGTAGTAGTAGTAGTAGTAGTAGTAGTAGTAGTAGTAGTAGTAGTAGTAGTAGTAGATGAAGATGCAGTACAGTTAGATAAATAATATGAATCTTAGTTGTATTTATTTACTTTATGTTCCAGCAAAGTTGGATATGGAAGAAGCAAATCATAAACAGCAACACATCTAACACGTATGCTATTGAGTTAAAGTAGTTTTAAAGTACCCACTTACAAATGTACTAAGAGTAAAAAGTATTTTACAAAGATTTGAAAACACTCAGTCCAGTTAAAAAAACGTAGTGAAGTAGAAAGTAAAGATACCTAAAACGTATCCACCTTAAAATGTACTTAAGTAAAGTACAGATACCAAAACATGTATTTAAGTACAGTATTTTTACTTTTGTGTTTTATTACTTTCCACCACTGGTTTTAACTTAGTCAAACAAACTTAATCAAGCTATAATTGTAAATGAAACTATTTGCTTACCTATTCACACATGAGCTCTCAGCCAATCACAGCTCATATCTTCAGCCATAAAAACCCTTTTAAAGTGGCTATAACATATTTCTTCATCCAGTCTTTGGTCGTCAGTGTGATCTGTGTCGTTCTTTGTGATGGCCTTTCCCCACAGGCACATGTTCTAAAGGTATCACTCACTGTGTCCAAGGCAGGAGTTTTGAGGCCCAAGTACATAGTCTTAAGATTGAGTGGGATGGTAATGTCAAAAGTCATAGTAACCACAGTTCCTCCAGCTGTTAGAATTTCCCTGTGAATAGTGAGCACTTTGACATGAAAAGAACTGTTACATTTTTACAACAGAACTCCTTCCAAATGTTTGTGGTTTTCCATTGAGCTGTACATACATGTTCTCATACTTTGTCTGTCAAAACAAAGTTACCTTCTCTTTACAATTTATTTTTAATATATATATAGTAAAATGTTTTCCATATTATCAAGGCATGTATATAATTTAGATACTATTCCCCTTGAAAGTTTTGATGTATATACCTTAATACAAATTATAGTCTGAGGGTTAAAGTAGACTTTGTTTAATTTCTTTGTAAATATCTATAAAAGTTCTGCTTTTAAAGGCCAAAGGATTATTTCAACATAACAAAGCTTTTACATTGATTTTCTTTTACAATCTGGTAAAAAAAAAAAGACTTTTGTTATCCAGACCTTGAATCTCAGGTTGCTGCTGTTTGGTACAAGACAACCATTTTAAGAATGTATTGTTTTTCAAAGATGTTTCACAGTATATTTTAGACATTATATGATACTGATTATATTTCATCAGTTTACGATTAGGGTTAGGATTATGTTTATAAATTCAATTCAATTTATTTTTGTAATGCCCAAAATCACAACAACGGTTGCCTCTGAGGGCCAGGGTAAAACAAATTTGGACGATGTCCCAGAGTCCTCTGTCCTTCGACCCTCCTTCTGTCCTTAGACCCTCCTTCTGTCCTTAGGCCCTCCTTCTGTCCTTCGACCCTCCTTCTGTCCTTAGACCCTCCTTCTGTCCTTAGGCCCTCCTTCTGTCCTTAGACCCTCCTTCTGTCCTTAGGCCCTCCTTCTGTCCTTAGACCCTCCTTCTGTCCTTAGGCCCTCCTTCTGTCCTTAGACCCTCCTTCTGTCCTTAGACCCTCTTTCTGTCCTTACACTCTCCTTCTGTCCTTAGACCCTCCTTCTGTCCTTAGACCCTCCTTCTGTCCTTAGACCCTCCTTCTGTCCTTACACTCTCCTTCTGTCCTTACGCCCTCCTTCTGTCCTTAGACCCTCCTTCTGTCCTTAGACCCTCCTTCTGTCCTTACACTCTCCTTCTGTCCTTAGACCCTCCTTCTGTCCTTACACTCTCCTTCTGTCCTTTGACCCTCCTTCTGTACTTAGACCCTCCTTCTGTCCTTAGGCCCTCCTTCTGTCCTTAGACTCTCCTTCTCGGCCAGGAAAAACTACAAAAAAACTATTTGGGAAAAAGTAGAAACCTGGAGGAGTTCCAGAGTGAAGGAGAGATCTGTCTCTCACAGACGGACGCGATGGAGCCTGTGGAGCTGGACCCACTCCAGGAGAACCAGCTCTTCAGGAGGAGAACCAGCTCTTCAGGAGGAGAACCAGCTCTTCAGGAGGAGAACCAGTTCTTCAGGAGGAGAACCAGTTCTCATTCAGTTAGTTAAGATTAGAGCTTTGGGACATTGGTGGCTTTGCTTTCAGATGTTCATTTTGACAATTCAATTTCAATGTATTTATTTTTGTAACGCCCAAAATCACATTAACGGTTGCCTCTGAGGGCGACAGTGAAAAACAATGTCTGTGGTGGCGGGAGACGATGTCCCAGAGTCCTCTGTCCTCAGACAGGGTAGAGTTAGGATTAGGGTTAAGTGCACTCACTCTTTCTTCACTATCGCTACAGCAGCAGAACCAATGGCCACTTCACTTTCTCCTCCTCTTAAAAATTCCAACACCAGTGTTTATGTCTCAAGATTGAATATTTTCTGTCATGCTCTGTCTTCATTAACATCCTGCTAGGGTCTAAGTCGCATATGACAAGTAAAAATGAATGTCTGGAGGCAAGTGTAATAGTCCGTGCAGACCTAATGGGATTCCGCACACTTTTGCAACAATAACAACAACTAGCTTGTTTGTGTTCCGTGCATATTTCAATATTGCTCTAAATGTCGTCGCTTTGTAGCTTTGCGATGTGACACATCAACTTAGCATAATGCAGGAAGCTCAAAGATGATAGCTATTGTGCTAATGACAGAAAACCTTGGGAAAGCCATTTGAACTAAATGAGCCTAAATGAGCCATCTCACTTGTGAACAATTTAGCAAATTGTCCTCATTTCTGTTTTAGTTTTATGAGCAGTGAATTTGCAACAGCAGAAAGGTCCGCCAAGGAACTTCCATCCTAACTAATTAGTAATAGTGCAGTTATGGTAGCAAGTTATACACACTGGCCATATTGGAGGAGTTGCAGAGTAACACATAGTCGAATTATCAATGTATATGTGTTTTTGACCTGGTTTATGGTTAATATCTCCAATTTTGGGCCTATTTACAAAACTGGCTCAAAGTTCATTAGCTTCGCTGCCCTAGTTTGTCACTTTTACATTGATACTTCTTTTGTCATCCAATAAACAATAAAGATGGCTTAGTAAACTATTGGAGTTGTCAACACTTTGTGAGATTAGAAAAGTAATTAAGTTATTTAATTCATTACATTATTTTTGTTGTGGTGATGAATAATTTGACTTTGATGTGCCTTCTGCATAAAGAAAAATGACAGTGGTCCTATGCGCCATCTACAGAGCACAGCAGGTCCCATTATAAAGTGGCTCTATGCAGCTTCTATAAGGAACAACCCACGCTCTCTCTATAATATCTCTTATATGCAGTTTCCTCTGTGCTTCTGTTTAGGTCCCATTTTGCAGCCCCATTGCAGTCCTTCTTTACAGTCAATTAACAGATATACAATATTCTTCACATTCAAAAAATAACAGATGATTGGGATGAGAAATTCCTATTCTTTAGATTAGATTTGGATTTTCATCTGCTTTATGTATTTATTTTACAGGAACAATGTAGTCGCACAGATACAAGCAGAGCGTGCAGTTGAAAATATGTAGAAACTAAGGCCACAACTAAAACTGCATGAGCTGTAACTTGAATTACAACCACCAGAGCCAAACTTCTACAGGGATTTTAATTTTCTGAAGATTATCTTAAAATAGACCGAAGAGTATTTTATACCAAAAATAGTCAAGTAAAAGTATTTGAAAATGTTTACACGTTGTATATGTTATTTAAAAAAATGCCAATTCACTTTATCATTAAACATACCTGTTTGTCAAAGCCTGGTCTCATCAGATCTCAGAAGCAGGACGGGGCCTGGTTAGTCTTGGATGGGAATAACCGTGGAGGGGCTGTGGCTCTTGTGTAAACTGTCCTTGTGCCCTCGGGCAAGACAATTCCCCACTCTTGGCTAATATGAAAGGGTGAGTGTCTTTCCCCAGTCTCCTTCCTATTTCACACTGTACTGTCGACTAAAGCCTACGGCCTAAAGTGCAGGAATGGTTGATGATGGTCGGAGCAGACTATTAAGCAGGCTGGCAGCCTCACTGCTGTCAGCCTGCCCCAGGGCAGCTACAGTATTAGATCACACTGAGTGTGGAGTAAAAGAATAATGCACTGGAACGCGCATCATTCTTTTACGCCACACACACGCGCTGCGTGTCATAAAATGCACTATATAAATCCAGTGCATTATTATTATTACTATTAACCTTTATGACTTTGCAGATTTCAGTAATACAAAATGCAATTAAATATTGCATGGATTTCCGTGAACTTTATATTAGAATATTTTCTAACAAAATATACTCTGTGTGCATTAGTCACAAAGGCTTGGATGATTCATTGAAGCACACTTGCCTCCGTCGTTCATGTGGAGGACTTGCTGCCTGAACTGCAAATAACCTCTTGACACATTTACATGGCTCTGCACTGGGGCTTTAAAAGTGTCACCGCTAATGGCAGCAGCTGTTTTATTACATTCAAGTTCTCTGGAGATGTACACAGCATTGCAATAGAGAGAGCTTCCTATTTAAAGTTACACTGATTTTAAAGAATGTTCTATGAACACTGAATGTAGCAGTAGCATGAGAGCACAGACTGGGTCTGCACATGTGCAGTGAGGGGGAGATTACCAACAAGGTCACAGCGGTGCCTGTGATGAAGAGATGAAGAGCTCTGTGCAGCATCCAACAGCATCTTGGAATATAATCTAGAAGACTGAAGGAGGCCGAGAGAAATTGTATTCTGACATAAAGTGAGAAACATGCCGACAAAGTGTGAACGCTAATAATTAGTCCAATGCTAAACACCAATAAACTTTACATGTGAAACTTCTTGTGCAGGTGACAAATGTGTTTTTTTAAGAGACAATAGATATGGATGTGAGATGTACCGTTCAGTGCAGTTTACTTTTTCACAGGTAAAAACTCTGTACATGAAAGTGCTGCTATTATTTTTGAAGGTTCTTCTAAAGTGTTGTAACTATTTATGTGTCTATGCATTAATTTGTGAGTTCCGAAAATGGCATAGTGCAATTTATTATTTATGTTACATTTATTTTGAAATACCGCTACATCTTATTTTGAAGAGTAAAACCCGGATGTGAAATGTGTGTCGTCCGCCATCTTGACTAATAAAAAAAAGGGTACGAAAATAAGTTCGGTGCTGCGTTGCAGCCGTTCAATAATAAACGGTAACCCGCAGGTTACAACAAAGACGATCGCCTCTGTCATCATTGGGAAGACGTTCACTCCACTACACAGCTAACGGCACACCCCAGACCTGTGTGTACTGTGACAGTAGTAACCATAAACCAGAGAACTGTCCAGACTATAACGTAAGTGCACGCAGAGAAAAGCTGAAAAAGCTGGGTAGATGTTATGTATGTTTAGGGCCCAAACACATAGCAAAGTACTGCAGAGTTAAAGTTTCATGTAGATTATGCAACCGCAGACACCACCAGTCAGTTTGTGAACAACCAGAAGCTAAGACAGATGTTGACTCCACCAGCAGTGGGACTACAGATGCTGTGTTGTCTTCTGTGACCAGTCCTGTCAAAGTTAAGGCTGAAACACAGAACACAGTACTGCTTCAGACGGTTAAGGCATGGACTGTAGGTCCCAGGGAGAGAAAGATAACTCGATGCCTGTTAGATGGAGGCAGCCAGCGTAGTTTCATTCACAAAAATGTTGTTAGAGCGCTAGGACTGCCAATTGTTAGGCAAGAGACTTTAAACCTCCATGTTTTTGGTTCCACCAGTCCGGTAACAGAAAAACGCAATATTGTAAGAGTTCAACTTGAGAACATGTGGAACACTGAAAAGAGACTTGAGATAGAAGCAGTTGAGACTCCTCAGGTGTGTACAGCTGTGATTAAAGTCCCATGCGAGACGATTCAAACAGAAATAAAGAAAAGAGGGCTTCAGCTTGCAGATTTTCCACTAGAAGGTGCTAATGAACAAGAGTTGCAAGTGTTAATTGGAGCAGACTACTACTGGCAAGCAGTTACTGGTAAAGTCCAAAAGGTTACAAACTCACTAGTAGCAGTTGAAAGCATTTTTGGGTGGGCTTTACAGGGACCAGTGACTACCTCCAGTATTACAGACACCACTTGCATGCACATTAGTTTGACAGAAGACACCCAGATCTCTAAAGAGCTTCATGCATTCTGGGAAGTGGAGTCTTTGGGCATAGTAAACAAGCAGACGGAGAGCCCAGAGGACTCAGAAGTCCTACGTGACTTTGAAAGGACAATCACGTTTGAAAATGGTCGCTACCAAGTTGAGTTGCCATGGCAATCAGATAAGGCGCAACTTCCAGATAATTTCAGGGTAGCAAAGAGGCGTTTTGAGAGCCTTTTGAAAAAACTGAACACTGATGTAACCCTGTATGCCAGGTACAACAATGTTATACAGGACTATCTGCAGCAAGGTATTTGTGAGGATGTTATAGAGGACACAACAGTGGCAGAGAACCAAGAGACAGTGAAATACTACATGCCACATCACGCTGTTGTACGAGAAGACAAGACCACAACGAAACTTAGAGTGGTATTTGATGCATCATCACATGAGGAAGGTTGCCCATCACTCAATGACTGTTTATACACTGGACCTAACCTAAACCCAAATCTGCTGGATGTACTAATTCAGTTCAGACTGCACAAGATAGCCTTCACTGCAGATATAACCAAAGCCTTTCTCCAGATCTCTCTTGCGGAAAGGGACAAGGATGCTGTTAGGTTCCTGTGGCTACACGGACCTCCAACCAAAGACTGTAACGAGGAGGTACGTGTTCTGAGAATGAACAGAGTTGTATTTGGAGTGTCTCCCAGTCCATTTTTGCTCGCTGCCACAATAAGAAAACATCTCGAACAATACAAAGCAGAACAACCAAAGGCAGTACAGACACTAAGTGACTCTTTGTATGTGGATGACTTTATTTCAAGCTCTCCAGATGTGCAGGAGGCTTTACATGTAACAACAGCAGCAAAGAACATTCTCTCTGAGGCAGGCATGAACCTGTGCAAATGGGTAACCAACTCACCTGATCTGAGAGCATTGTGGGAAGAAAAAGGTGTAGAGGACACCGGAGATGCAGAATTCTGTGGAAATGTGCTCAAGGTGCTTGGGCTTGTGTGGAGACCAGAGAAGGACGATTTTGTGTTTGATCAAAAGGGACTAATGAACATTTTAAAAGACAAAGAAAACACAAAGAGAGGTGTACTACAGACATCAGCCCGCATATTTGACCCTATTGGGTTTCTCACTCCGTTTACTGTGAGAGTCAAGTGCCTCTTTCAAGAGATGTGGGAGAGAGGGCTTGGTTGGGATGAGCCATTACCCACTGATTTGACTGAAAAATTGGAACAGTGGTGTGCAGAGTTACCACTGCTCCACCTGGTGGCCATTCCCAGGTGGTACTACATTGAGATCCAGCCAGACTCACACGCTGTAAAGTTGCATGTCTACTGTGATGCAAGTGAAAAGGCTTACAGTGCTGTGGCATATCTACAAGGACAAGACAAACTAGGAGAGACTGTTACTAGTTTTGTGGCCTCAAAGTCACGAGTTGCACCACTAAAGAAAATGACTTTGCCTCGTTTGGAGCTGATGGGAGCACTTGTTGGAGCGAGACTAGGACATAGTCTTCTCAAACCACTGAACTTGGAGAGGAACCAGCTAAACATGTGGACGGACTCAATGATCACTCTCCACTGGATCTGCAGCACAGCCCAGCGGTGGAAGCCCTTTGTGGCTAACAGAGTGACTGAAATACAAGGACTCACAAATCCGGAGTTGTGGTCCCACTGTGCTGGCAAAATGAACCCTGCTGACTTGCCCACACGAGGTCAGCATGCGCAGAACCTTATTGGTAATCAGTTGTGGTGGAGTGGACCCACTTCATTGTCTACAGCTGAAGGGAAAACAAATGTTGATGAAAACTATGTGTTAAAGGAGGTAAACACTGAACTGAAATCAAAGCATCAGACTGTTGTACAACTCACCAGCACTGAACAAACTGAACCTCTGTTGAATTTGGAAAGGTACAGTAGACTTAAGACTGTGTTAAGAATAACTGCATGGGTCAAACGGTTTGTAACTAATGCACGGTCCAATCAGAAGTGTCGGGGAGAGTTAACTGCAGAAGAGCTAACTGCAGCAGAAATTCACTGGGTAAAAGTTACACAAGAGAGTTGTTTTCATCCTGAAATATCCCAGCTAAAGTCAAAACAAAATGTGAAGAGAGACTCTAAAATCAAAGATTTAAAACCTTTCTTGGATGAAAACGGTCTATTGTGTGTTGGGGGAAGATTACAAAACTCTGATTTCAGTTTCAGAGAGCAACACCCCTGGGTATTACCTACAAATCACAAATATTCTGAGTTACTGGTTCAGTCATGTCATGAAAAGGTACTGCATTCTGGTGTAAGAGACACTTTGATTCAAATCAGAGAACATTATTGGGTTTTGAGAGGGAGACAGCTTGTAAAACGCAGTGTTGCAGGTTGTTACATTTGCAGAAAACTAAAGGTAAAGGCGACACAGCAGATTACTGCTCCTTTACCAAGAGACAGAGTGACTGAGTCCCCTCCATTTGAAGTTACAGGGGTAGATTTTGCAGGACCCTTGTATGTAAAAACTAAGGGACAGCCCACAAAGGCATACATCGCTCTGTTTACATGTGCAGTAACTAGAGCTGTGCATTTGGAGTTGGTATCAGATCAGACAACTGAAAATTTTCTCTTAGCATTAAAACGATTTATTGCAAGACGAGGACTATGTAAGACAATTTACTCTGATAATGCTAAGACATTCAAAAGAGCAGACAAGGACTTGAAAGAACTATGGCAAACCATTAAAGAGTCAGAGCTTACAGAGTTCTTTAGTGACAAAGGAATCACATGGAAATTCATTGCTGAGAGAGCAGCTTGGTGGGGGGGCTTTTGGGAGAGGCTTGTGAGATCTGTAAAAATGTGTTTGAAGAAGGTACTGGGGAAATCTTCATTAAACTTTGAAGAACTAACTACTATTCTCACTGAAGTTGAGGCAGTGTTGAATTCCAGACCTCTGTCGTATGTACACAGTGAGGCTTCAGAGCCACAGCCACTTACCCCATCTCACTTCCTGGTTGGTAAACGCTTAACATCACTACCACCAAAGACTGTGCATTCACCTGTTCCGGTCACTGCAAACCGTGAGGAACTGGGTCGAAGGTGGAAATACCGGCAGAGACTTTTGACCAGCTTTTGGAACAGCTGGCGCAGAGACTATTTGATGGACTTGAAATCAGCTCACAAATGTCAGACTCCTACACCTACTGCGATCAAAGTAGATGATATTGTACTGATAGGGGAGGATAACATGCCAAGACAGACCTGGAAAATGGGTAGAATTACAGAGGTTTTTCCAGGCAGGGATGGTCTAATTCGTTCATGTATCATTCGCACTTCTACAGGTAGTTTGTTGAGAAGGCCTGTTCAGTTATTGTATAATCTTGAAATATGTTGATGTAATATGATCCAATGGTGATGAACAGTTGTTCATCGGGCGGGAGAATGTTGTAACTATTTATGTGTCTATGCATTAATTTGTGAGTTCCGAAAATGGCATAGTGCAATTTATTATTTATGTTACATTTATTTTGAAATACCGCTACATCTTATTTTGAAGAGTAAAACCCGGATGTGAAATGTGTGTCGTCCGCCATCTTGACTAATAAAAAAAAGGGTACGAAAATAAGTTCGGTGCTGCGTTGCAGCCGTTCAATAATAAACGGTAACCCGCAGGTTACAACAAAGACGATCGCCTCTGTCATCATTGGGAAGACGTTCATTCCACTACATAAAGAGGCTGTTGGCATGATTTAGTTGAAGAGTGAGTCTGGTCACCCTGTCCTCCGTCAAACGCAAAATATACCAAGGAATCAGATGCGTTTATTTCCGTGATGCATGCGAAACAGAGAAGTTCTTTTGTCATTTGTCATTCAGACCAAAATCAACAAAACATCCATAATAATTTGGCATTTCTGTGACCTCTTCTCTGCAGGTGACAGTCCAAGCCACATGCATCACTCTGACAGCGATGAGTGGAGACCGATGTTACGTCACAGTTTACCCGCTCAAGTCCCTCCGCCACCGCACGCCCAAAGTCGCCATGGTCGTCAGCATCTGCATCTGGATCGGTCTGTACTCAAATGTTAGGAATACATAATGTTAAAACAGCAGCAGAAGTCCAAAAAGCTTCACATGCAACACAATATACTTTTACTACTCGTGAGTAATATGTAGTTTGAAGGAACAATACTCTTGACTTGTGACAAAAACTTTGTTAGTACAATTTTTGTGTCTATTCTTTTTATAGTCTGTGCATTATTTTAATTTCATGTTTTGTTTGTCCAATTACATTAACTCATAAATTATAAATTAATCCAAACTGTTAATCGCAAGCATAGTAGTTTCTCCTATTACTTTTTTTTACTCCTACTAGTTTTATTTCTACTTGAGTGATATTATTTTAAAGTAACGTTAATCTTACTTGAGGACAGATTTTGGTACTCTATCCACTTCTGACTGTACACTCAAAACTTACATACCGGTAAATAGTCAAATTGAATGTATGTATGTGGTTCAGTTTGTGACATCTATTATTTTGGTCATGGCCTTCTTACCCCAAAAGGTCCCTTTATTGTGTCCATGGCCATAGTTCTGATGTTCATCTCAGTCCAATATTTATGGACAATGGACAATGTTGCCTCTCATTTAAAATCCTTGTATCCCTCTCTTGTCCAGGCTCTCTGATCTTGTCCACGCCCATCCTCATGTACCAGCGGATAGAGGAGGGTTACTGGTACGGCCCGCGTCAGTACTGCATGGAGCGCTTCCCCTCCAAAACCCATGAGAGGGCCTTCATCCTTTACCAGTTCATCGCGGCTTATCTTCTGCCTGTGCTCACCATCTCCTTCTGTTACACGCTGATGGTGAAGCGGGTGGGCCAGCCCACTGTGGAGCCCGCCGACAACAACTACCAGGTACATTCTATGTGTGTTTACAGAGAGAGACGTTTGATTTACTTACAGGCTCACAGCAAATGAAGAGCAGGAATCACAAAGTGCAATCACGTACAAAATGCAATTCAAAGTGCTTTGTGACATAAAAAACACATACAAAATTATATACAGTGTAAGTCACAAAATAAAAAAGTTAAAACATATCAAAAAACATAGTAGAAAAAGCTTCAGTTGTAGTCATCAGGACTCAGTTTGAAAAAATAGACGTTTCGACTCTCATCCAAGAGTCATTGTCAATAAAAGAATTTAGATCGAGAACTCCGATATTAATACTGTTCTGTGGTAAGACCCACCCATTGGGAGGAGCCTTCCTGAAGTAGAAAGAGTTGTTTGTTTCAACAGAAACTCCCCCCTTGTATCTACCGAGCTAGCCTATTCAGAATTTTAATGGGCTATTAGAATCCTCTTTGTCTTTGTGAGACCCTGGCTCAACCACCCTGAGTACCTGATTAGCATTTAAATGTCCTGGTCCTGGTCCTCTACCTTTCCAGGGGTTCAGTATACCATTATAGATACCAGGAAGATAGAATCTGAGCCCTCCATTTCTGTTTAAAGAAGGTCTTTCTTTTTTTAACAAAAATAGCTTCCTTGACTCCTCTTTCAAACCATCTTTTCTCCCTGCTTAAAACCTTCACCTCACCGTCTTCAAACGAGTGATTAGAGGCTTCAAGGTGGAGATGCACGGCACTCTGAGGTCCTGAACTTGTATTTCTTCTGTTCTGATAGAGCCTCTTGTGTAGAGGCTGTTTAGTCTCACCTATGTAACGTTCTTTACAGCTTTCTTCACTGCATTGGATCGAATAAACTACATTGCTCTGTTTTTGAGTCGGCAACTTGTCCTTAGGATGAACCAGTTTTTGTCTTAAAGTGACGGATAAAGACGGTGAGGAGAAGGTTTTAAGCAGGGAGAAAAGATGGTTTGAAAGAGGAGTCAAGGAAGCTATTTTTGTTAAAAAAGAAAGACCTTCTTTAAACAGAAATGGAGGGCTAAGATTCAATCTTCCTGGTATCTATAATGGAATACTGAACCCCTGGAAAGGTAGAGGACCAGGACCAGGACATTTAGATGCTAATCAGGTACTCAGGGTGGTTGAGCCAGGTCTCACAAAGACAAAGAGGATTCTAATAGGCCATTAAAATTCTGAATAGGCTAGCTCGGTAGCAACAACTCTCGGGGGTAACAACTCTTTCTACTTCAGGAAGGCTCCTCCCAATGGGCGGGTCTTACCACAGAACAGTATTAATATCGGAGTTCTCGATCTAAATTCTTTTATTGACAATGACTCTTGGATGAGAGTCGAAACGTCTATTTTTTCAAACTGAGTCCAGATGATACAACTGAAGCTTTTTCTACTATGGAACACGCCTGGACGAATGAGGGATTACACCGACATATCAAAAAACAGATAAAATTATTTAAGTCATAAGCGCGGCTAAACAAAACATTATTTAGCTTGGATTTAAACACAGCAGGTGGGGGCCTGTCCCACTACCTCCGGAAGAATATTCCAGACCTTTGACCCAACTGGAACGCAGATTCCCTGTGTCTGGTCTTGGCTCTGGGCACCTGCAGGAGGCCGGTCCTTATGGTTCATATGGCACTAACATGTCTGAGATGTACTTTGGTGCTAGGCCATGGAGAGACTTGTACACAAGCAGAGCTGCTTTAAAGTCTCTTCTCTGAGCCACAGGGGGCCAGTGCAGAGACCTGAGAACAGGACTAATGTGATGGTACTTCCTGGTTCTAGTCAGGACTAATGTGATGGTACTTCCTGGTTCTAGTCAGGACTAATGTGATGGTACTTCCTGGTTCTAGTCAGGATCCGAGCAGCAGCGTTCTGGATGTACTGCAGCTGTTTTACAGCTCGTTTGGAGTGGCCAGTGAGCAGGCCGTTACAGTAGACTAATCTACTCCAAAGGGCTCTCCAAATCTGGTTTGGACACTATACTTTTGATTTTGGCAAAGTTTTTCAAATGGAAAAAAGCTACTGATGTTATCAAATTGATGTAGCTGCTGAAAGTCCATAATTACTCCTAATTCATCCTGCCTTATTGTGTACTTTAATCAAAGCAACAACCTCTTTATGCAGACAAGCAGTGACTGACCCAACTATTCATGAGTACCGTATTCCGTGCCAGAAAGGTCATAGCACCTAAATGAAAATTGTTTCATTTAGGTGATTGAAAAAATAGTTTTGCATATTCTATTACCCTTTCAAACCAAACTGAAAAGAAAAAAAAAACTTTTTGGAATGTTGAAAAAATATTATCTACACACAGTAATCTGTCTCCACATCCTGTTCATCAATAGTTTTAGATGCACAAAAGTAAAAAAGCTTGTGATTTACAAAAGCTTCACCAGAGATCCAGAGGCAGCAGCAGGTCGGACATTATCGCCCTGAGCAGGTTCTATTTCACTGAGTCTGAATAATTCCATTGTTTTACCAGGAACAACTCAGGCTTGACTCATTTCTCAGCGGCACATATCATTGACATTGACATTTCAGTACACCTGTTTACTTGCCAATCTACCTGTTAAGTGTGCCTGTTGAATAGAAATAGAACTATGGATTGTTCAAAATATATATGCGCTTCTCTGACTGTGTTGTACCAAGTGCTCATGGACAAGTACTTCTTATAGTGTTTAGTGTCATCTACGTGCAATTTTCTTCCGCCTCCGCTTTAGTGCTGTTTTGAGGTTTGTTGATGAAAAAGCTATCTATCTGAAGTGGCACTTGATGTGAAAGGGTTTAGAATCACAACAAATAAAGATGATTTCCACAAGAACAAAATAAAACGCAGCGGATTGTATTAATGTTTCAGTAAACCCTTTTCTTAACGTATAAAAATAACATGAACTACAGTATATAAATAGCCAGATGAAGCTCTTAATTAATTATTTATCCACAGATTAAATTTAACCGTACAAACTATAAATTCCAAAGAAAAGGCAGACACCAGGAACGTACAGAAGGGAATCAGAATCAGAATCAGAATCAGAATCAGCCATTGTCAATGAACTAAATTCACAAACATATGAATAACAATAAGCTATCAGAGACAAAATAAGAATAAAAATTAAAATAAAAAAATAGGCTTAATATGTACACACATTATGGGTTTGTTTAATCTCAAGCCCCTTTTTAAATCTTGTCTTCAAAAACAGCGATGCCTCTAATTGTATAAACCTTTCCATGTATTTTTGTAGAGCCCAAAATCAGAACAGCAGTTGATTATAACAACCGAAAGTTAGAAATTCAAACAAGGAAACAGTATCTGGGTTTCAGTTTTATGCAGCTAAAATCTGGAACATTCTTCCTGAAGATGTGAGACAGGTTCTACTCTGACAATGTTAAATCTAATCTAAAAACAGTTTTGTTTAGCTGTGCATGTGACTGAAAGGATTTTTCTTTGCACTCTTCTCTTTTATGTCTTAAATTATTTACACGTTACCCTTTTTATTGTCATTTTATTTATTTTTTATTTTTGACATTTTAAATACTAAAATATGTATCTGGGACTATTTTGAGGTAGTACCCTGCAACTTTAAATGTTAGCTTAAAAATAGCACCTTTTAAATGTATTCAAATTAAAAGGTCTTTCTTTAGAGGAATTCTCTACAATTCTAAACAAATACATATGGGAAGGCCTACCAATGTGGTCCGATAAATTTGGATTTGGCTAGATGTTTTTATTTTAATTTTTATATAGTTAATTTTATTGCATTTCGGTTTCCGTAAATTCTTTGTGATTTGAATGCATTTTTCCTGCTGTGTGAAGCACTTTGAATTGCCTTGTGTATGAAATATGCTCTACAAATAAACTTGCCTTGCCTATTTGGTCACTAATAGAGAAGCAGATGAACAAACTTTCCCTGGAAATAAGCAAATGCACAACCGTCCCAGAGCATCCCCTGTTCTTAGATCCTGCACCTCGGCAAAGGAAAACACCACATGTTCTCTAAATACGTGTCATTCTTTCTCGTCGTCTTCAGGTGAATCTCCTCTCAGAACGGACCATCAGCATTCGCAGTAAAGTGTCCCGGATGGTGGTGGTCATCGTCCTGCTGTTCGCCATCTGCTGGGGTCCCATTCAAATCTTGGTTCTTTTCCAGTCCTTCTACCCTAACTACCGACCCAGCTACGCCACATACAAGATCAAAACCTGGGCCAACTGCATGTCCTACGCTAACTCATCCGTCAACCCCATCGTCTACGGCTTCATGGGGGCAAGTTTCCAAAAATCCTTCCGGAAAACGTTTCCTTTTCTGTTCAAACACAAGGTCAGAGATAGCAGCATGGCTTCCAGGACTGCCAACGCCGAGATCAAATTTGTGGCAGCGGAAGAAGGGAACAATAACAACAATGGAGCGGACTGAAGCCAATAATAAAAAGTACAAGCTAAGCACTTGAAGGGGGGGTCTATCAGAGTCGGTTCATTGTGTGCCCCTTGGAAATGACAGATTATGGATTTCCAAGGACCTGTTGTATTTATGTTAGTCAATGTGTCTAATTAACAAGCTGATAAAGGGGAAACATAGACTAATTATACAGAATGGAGCCCAAGGGTGTGCTGCGTAAAACGTCAGTAGTTGTCACTGCCAACTCCAGGCAGAGTCTGCTACGGCACCATCAGTCAAACTGTCAAATGGCCGCATATTAGCACGGCATTGATACATGCGCTGACATAAATAGACTCTGTGTTTTGGAGATACGCAAACAGATTGGACCTGGTGACGTTTTCAGGACAACTACTTGAAATACATGTACATGCTGTTTTGCAAAGGTTAAGAGTTCATCTCATGCTATTTTTAAATCAGATGTACAGAGTGAAAGCTGCCACAACTTGTCCCCAATCGGTTGTCTTGAACTTAACATTATGTATAGTCAACTTAACATTATGTATAGTCAACTTAACATTATGTATAGTCAACTTAACATTATGTATAGACAAGCGATTCAATATTATTGGTGATTTATTATACTGATGCCCTGCTAAAATTGGCCATTCTGAAGATATAGCATGGAAGGTATCCATAGGTTCCAGGGTGATGACAAATTAGAACCTTTGCCATAATTAATACTTCTAAACTAAATAAAATGTAACTGGTGAAAAGCACACAAAATAGCATCTATAAAAATACATGTAAACTCATTTAGGTATTCATGGGTTTCAGTCACATGACTTGTCTTCATGTTGAAGAGGTCACACATGTTGTTCCCTCTCCGCGGTTAAATAGAATAAAACTGAAAATGAAAAGTTTTTATACTTAACAAAGACAGAAGTTATGGGTTTTTATCTACAGCGGTCGAGTCGCTGACAACACTTGCTACAACAAACTTTTGCAGACGTTTACATCTAAGCTTCCTTGTCCACAAGCCCTCTGCATCAGACAAGCTCTCAAAGCCTTCGAGGGCACAGACTGAAAGCGTGAGTCTGATGCTAAAATATAACACCCGGACATTAGGAAATAAGGCCCCTTAAAACTCTGCAAGTAAGCTAACGTTTATTAGCAAAGCCATGCAAAAATATGTAAACTAGCATTAGCCAGCTGCTAACTAGCTGAAGCAAAGTGCTCATCACCGGTCTCTCCTGATGACAGTTATCCATTTATTGGCCACAAACAGGATCTTTGGGGATGTAACAGAAGAATAATCCTGTTGGCACAGGCTTTCAT